>NW_012120710.1:1445591-1489096 GCF_000951035.1 Colobus angolensis palliatus | reverse complement strand
CAACAAAAAAAGAGAATTTTAGACCAATATCCCTGATGAACATCGATGCAAAAATCCTCAATAAAATACTGGCAAACCGGATCCAGCAGCACATCAAAAAGCTTATCCACCATGGTCAAGTGGGCTTCATCCCTGGGATGCAAGGCTGGTTCAACATACGCCAATCAAAAAACGTAATCCATCACATAAACAGAGGTAATGGCAGAAACCACACGATTATCTCAATAGAAGCAGAAAAGGTCTTGGACAAAATTCAACACCACTTCATGCTAAAAACTCTCAATAAACTAGGTAGTGATGGAACGTGTCTCAAAATAATAAGAGTTATTTATGACAAACCTAGAGCCAATATCATACTGAATGGGCAAAAGCTGGAAGCATTCCCTTGGAAAACTGGCACAAGAAAAGGATGCCCTCTCTCAGCACTCCTGTTCAACATAGCATTGGAAGTTCTGGCCAGGGCAATCAGGCAAGTGAAAAAAATAAAGAATATTCAGTTAGGAAAAGAGTAAGTCAAATTGCCTCTTTGCAGATGACATGATTGTGTATTTAGAAAACCCCATCATCTCGTCCGAAATCTCCTTAAGCTGATAAGCAACTTCAGCAAAGTCTCAGGATACAAAATCAATGTGCAAAAATCACAAGTGTTCCTGTACACCAAGAACAGACAACCAGAGAACCAAATCATGAGTGAACAACCAATCACAATTGCTACAAAGAGAATAAAATACCTAGGAATCCAACTTACAAGGGATGTAAAGGACCTCTTCAAGGAGAACTACAAACCACTGCTGAACAAAATAAAGGAGGATACACACAAATGGAAGAACATTTCATGCTCATGGATAGGAAGAATCAATATCATAAAAATGGCCATACTGCCCAAGGTAATTTATAGATTCAATGCTATCACCATCTAGCTACCACCGACTTTCTTCACAGAACTAGATAAAACTACTTTAAAGTTCATATGGAACCAAAAAAGAGCCCTCATTGCCAAGACAATCCTAAGCAAGAAGAACAAAGCTAGAGGCATCATGATATTTGACTTCAAACTATACGACAAGGCTACAGTAACCAAAACATCATGGTACTGGTACCAAAACAGATATCCAAACCAATGGAACAGTACAGAGGCCTCAGAAATAACATCACATATCTACAACCATCTGATCTTTGACAAATCTGAAAAAAATAAGCAATGGGGAAAGGATTCCCTATTCAATAAATGGTGTTGGGATAACTGGCTAGCCATAGGTAGAAAGCTGAAACTGGATCCCTTCCTTACACCTTATACACAAATTAACTCAAGATGGATTAAAAATTTAAATGTAAGACCTAACACCATAAAAACTCAAGAAGAAAACGTAGGCAGTACCATTCAGGACATAGGAATGGGCAAAGACTTCAAGACTAAAACACCAAAAGCAACGGCAACAAAAGCCAAAATAAACAAATGGGATCTAATTAAACTAAGGATTTTCTGTACAGCAAAAGAAACTATCATCAGAGTGATCAGGCAACTTACAGAATGGGAGAAAATTTTTGCAATCTATCCATCTGGCAAAGGGCTAATATCCAGAATCTACAAGGAGCTTAAACAAATTTCCAAGAAAAATCCAAACAACCCCATCAAAAACTGGGCAAAGGATGTGAACAGATACTTCTCAAAAGAAGACGTTTATGCAGCCAACAGACATATGAAAAAATGCTCATCATCACTGGTCATCAGAGAAATACAAATCAAAACCACAATAAGATACCATCTCATGACAGTTGGAACGGCAATCATTAAAAAGTCAGGAAACAACAGATGCTGGAGTAGATGTGGAGAAATAGGAATGCTTTTACACTGTTGGTGGGCGTGTAAATTAGTTCAACCAGTGGGAAGACAGTGTGGTAATTCTTCAAGGATCTACAGCTAGAAATACCATTTGGCCCAGCAATCCCATTACTGGGTATATACTCAAAGGATTATAAATCATGCTACTATAAAGACACATGCACATGTATATTTATTGTGGCACTATTCACAATAGCAAAGACTTGGAGCCAACCCCAATGTCCATCAATAATAGACTGGATAAAGAAAATGTGGCACATATGCACCATGGAATACTATGCAGCCATATAAAAGGATAAATTCATGTCCTTTGCAGGGACATGGATAAAGCTGGAAACCATCATTTTCAGCAAAATATCACAAGGACAGAAAACCAAACACTGGATGTTCTCACTCATAAGTGGGAGTTGGACAATGAGGACACATGGACACGGG
This sequence comes from Colobus angolensis palliatus, assembly GCF_000951035.1. Classification (NCBI taxonomy): domain Eukaryota; kingdom Metazoa; phylum Chordata; class Mammalia; order Primates; family Cercopithecidae; genus Colobus; species Colobus angolensis. The sequence continues at coordinate 1,486,818 of NW_012120710.1, read as the reverse complement.
AAGGTGAACATCACACATTGGGCCCTGTTGGGGGTGGGGGACTAGGGAAGGGATAGCGTTAGGAGAAATACCTAATGTAAATGATGAGTTGATGGGTGCAGCAAACCACCATGGCACATATATACCTATGTAACAAACCTGCATGTTGTGCACAAGTACCCTAGAACTTAAAGTGTAATATTAAAAAAAGCAGCTCCCATAAATTCTATCTTTATTTTCTATTCTGAGACACTCATACTAAGAGACATTAGATTATATGTAATAGAGAGACATTCAGAAGAAGTTAGATTTTTATGGCCTTTTACACTATTTTTAAATGCCATACACATAAACATAGGGTGTCAACGGTAGAAAAAGGTAAAATGCAACGTTAAGAAAATTCAACACCCAAGTATTAAGTCTGAGAATATGAAAGGTGAAAGCAGAACTGCCATGGTATGTTCTCTTCTTCAGTTGTAAAAGGGTCTATCTATCCATCTCCAAACTAATTATTTTTTTACTTACAATTAAATATAAAGGTGGATCAACTGACTCATGAGTACTTATTGAGAAAGAAGTCATAAAAGCCAATAGACTCAGGGTCAGGTAGGACATTCTCATTGCCTCTAGCTGTTGTTTGAAAGTAAGCACAAGAAATGTCCATTTCAGTTGTCGTAAAAGATCCTCTTTATTTGTTCCAGAATAATGACAGTTTTGAAGAACAGTTTAACAAAGTAATCACTGAAAGACATGGTTGTTAGAATTGTAGACAAATGTGCTACATATTGAACTGTATAAAGTATAATAGAATATTTTAATTATTTTTTAATGTTAGGAAATATAATTAAGCTACTATATACATATTTTATAGTAGAATGAATACTACAGCATTTTTGGTAAACTGACTGTTAATAATTAACAATTTCCTTTGGGTATATACCCAGTAATAGGATTGCTGGGTCGAATGGTAGTTCTGCCTCTGGGTCTTTGAGGAATTGCCACGCTGTCTTTCACAATGGGTGAATGAATTTACACTCCCACCAATGGTGTATAAGCACTCTTTCTTCTCCACAACCTTACCAGCATCTATTATTTTTTGACTTTTTAATAATACCCATTGTGACTGGTGTCTCACTGTGGTTTTGATTTGCATTTCTCTAATGATCAGTGATGTTGAGCTTTTTTTTTTTCATATGTTTGTTGGCTGCATGTATGTCTTCTTTTGAAATGTGTCTGTTCATGTCCTTTGCAGTGACATAGATGGAGCTGGAGGCCATTATCCTTAGAAAACTAATGCAGGAATGGAAAACCAAGTATTACATGTTCTTACTTATAGGTGGGAGCTAAGTGATGAGAACACATGGACACGTAGAGGAGAACAACATTCATTGGGGCCTTTTGGAGGGTGGTGGATGGGAGAAGGGAGCAGATCAGGAAAAATAATTAAGGGGTACTAGGCTTAATACCTGGGTGATGAAATAATATGTACAAAAAACCCCTTATGACACAACTTTACCTATGTAATAAACCTGCAATTGTAGCCCTGAACTTAAAATAAAAGTTAAAAAAGCCCGGGCATGGTGGCTCATGCCTATAATCCCAGCATTTTGGGAGGTCAAGGCAGGGGGATCACCTGAGGTTGTGATTTTGAGACTAGCTTGCCCAACATGGTGAAACCTCATCTCTACTAAAAATATAAAAATTAGCTGGGTGTGGAGGTGCTCACCTGTAATCCATGCTACTTGGGAGGCTGAAGTAGGAGAATTGCTTAACCCAGGAGTCTGAGGTTGCAGTGAGCCGAGATGGCACCACTGCACTCCAGCCTGGGAGACAGAATGAGACTCCATCTCAAAAAGAAAAGGGGGAAAAAAAAAAAAGTAAAAAAACCCTGCTTAAAAAATAAATAAATAAAAGTCTTGGTTTTGAATTTCAAAAAATATTTCCACAATATGCTATGAATAGTAAGGGAAAACATGTAGCTAAATCTTATTAGATTTAATAAATATCTATTATCATGTTCAAGTGCAACCATATAGGGTAGTTAAGAATCAAATATAAATGTTTTGTGTGGATTTTCTGAGGGCTGATTGGTCTACATTTCTAATAGATAGTTGGTATAATTAAAAGATTGCCTATTGAATTCAGAATCTTAGAAACATAGATTGGTATCATTGGAAAGAATTTAGGAGATGATCTTATTTCTCTACTCAGGATAAGGGCAACTCTAGCTGCCCTAGCAGTTTTACGAAAAGAGTATCAGACTTTTATTCCCATGTGCATGTACTTTCTATAAATCCTTTATTTAATCATTATGAATTACCGATGAGCTGGTATTATCTTCACAATTAATCAAGGAAAAGGTTTAATTGCCTTGTCCAAAGCCACAAATCTACAAAGTGAATAAATTAGTATTTGAATCAGGACTTTTCAACTCTAAGTTCTGTGGCTTAATTCAGACATAGTGGTAAGTCAGGAAATGAAGCATTACAGTCTTATTTTTTTTGTATTTATAGGTAAATACAAGACAAAGAAGAAAGTCTATTGTAAAAACATTTTTCTCATATGTTCTTGGTTTCACTGCATCTAAGACCTTATCTAGGGCAAGGCTTTTTTTCCTCTGGGATATCAAAGATTTTCCCGATTTTTTCTTCCTTCTTATATTTGGAGTTTTTCTTAGCCAAAAATGTAAATAAACTAGATATAACCATTACATACTGAAAAGTAGCAACACAGCTCCCCATACAGTGAATTATATTACGACTAATGTCAGGTAGACAGGAAATATCACTAATGTTAAAAAATTATTTGCCAGTAGGAGAGAAAATCAAGACATGGTAAATTAGGTAGAATGTGGATTTCACTAGTATTACTCCTATGAAATCTCATGAATTTTTTTTTTGTCTTACAGTTAAATTACACTGAAGATTAGAAAAATAAAATTGTATCACTAATCATATTTTAATCTAAAAGAACATTTAGAAATGCTATTTTACCAGTGAATTTTTACATAATCACTAGAAATGCAATGTTTAAGAAAATAACCTTGATTCTCTATTCAAAAGTCTTAATTTGTGAATTCCCAGGTACCTACCTTTGAAGGAATCCTTCCTCCGGGTCTGGTCAAACTACCTGTCAGTTGAATTCTTGTCAGTTACTCTGTCTAGGCATTTTGGTAGCCAAGAAGCAACTTAAAATCTAAGCTGGCAAATAAGAAAGATTAGTGAGAGAAAGTTTCTTATAGCCTTCCTACCAGATTCTTTTAGGAATGGGAATTGAGTAAAGGTCATTTGTGGATGGAGGCTTTTATACTAAGAATGGTTGTTTGTTTGTTCAGTTGACAGTTGTCCTTTGTACCTTGATTACTTCCTGAGAAACAATGAGTTGTGTCTTAATATGCATATTTTCCTCTTGTTAAGTATGTGCTCTGAATAGAAGTATCTGTGTCAATTATCTTTGGGGCCATAGTAGACTCTCTTGCTAATCAATAGAAGTCAGACTAGCTAAAAACATCTCTATGCATACAAATAAAAATCACATATGACTGAAAACATTTGAGACTATAAAATAATTAATAAAGGAAATTACAAAATATTTATAGTGAAATACAAAAAACCAGTATTTATGGGATACAAAGGGAAATGCAACCTCTAGCTCTCAAATATTTTCAAAAGAATGAGAAAGACTGAAAACAAATCAGCTAAACTTTTAGCATCTCTAAGAACTTGGCAAAAGCAACAAAATACATCAAGAAAAAAGAGAAAGCAATATAAGGGCAGAAATAAATGAAATAGAGAAAAAACAACAACAACAACAACAGATGCCTTGTGAAGAGAGCCATAACCCCTTCAGACTTTTGTAGCCTCACTAAAATTTTTTGTTCCATCTGATGAGAGTTGTTCTTGATGATACTACCATCAGTTTTTAAAATATCTTACTTTTCTTATATCTAATATTAATCAATCTGGGTAGTTTGCATTTCATCTCCAGATTTTTTTTACCTTCTTTTTTTTTTTAACTTTTGCTTTAGTTCAGGGGTACATGTGAAGGTTTGTTTTATAGGTAAACTCAAATCATGAGAGTTTGTTGTACAGATTATTTCATCACCCAGGGACTAAGCATTGTACCTAGTAGTTATTTTTTCGGCTTCTCTCCTTCCTCCCACCCTTCACCCTTAAGTAGGCCCCAGTGTCTGTTATTCCTTTCTTTGTGTCCATGAATTCTCATCATTTAGCTCACGCTTATAAGTGAGAACATGTGGTATTTGGTTTTCTGTTCTGCATTAGTTTGCCAAGGATAATGGCTTCCAGCTCCATTCATGTTCCTGCAAAATACATGATCTCATTCTTCTTTATGACTGCATAGTATTCCATGTTGTATATGTACAGATTTTCTTTATCCAGTCTGTTATTGATGGGCATTTAGGTTGTTTCTGTTTTTGCTATTGTGAACAGTGCTTCAATGAACATTCATGTGCATTTTTATGGTAGAATGATTTGTATTTCTCTGAGTATATACCAAGTAATGAGATTGCTGGGTCAACTGGTAGTCTGTTTTTAGCTCTTTGATGAATCACTACATTGCTTTACACAATGGTTCAACTAATTTACACTCCCACCAACAGTGTGTAAGTGTTCTTTTTTCTCTGCAACCTTGCCAGCATCTGTTATTTTTTGACTTTTTAGTAACAGCCATTCTGACTGGCATGAGATGGTATCTCATTGTGGTTTTGATTTGCATTTCTCTAATGATCAGTGATATTGAACTTTTTTTCATATGCTTGTTGGCTGCACATATGCCATCTTTTGAAAAGTGTCTGTTCATGTCCTTTGCCCACATTTTAATGGGATTTTTTTTTCTTGTGAATTTGTTTAAGTTTCTTATAGATGCTGGATATTTGACCTTCATCTGATGCATACTTTACAAATTTTTTCTCAGAGTCTGTAGGTTGTCTGTTTACTCTGTTGATGGTTTCTTTTGCTGTGCAGAAGCTTTTAAGTTTAATTAGATTCCATTCATCAATTTTTGCTCTTGTTGCAATTGCTTTTGGTGTCTTCATCATGAAATCTTTACCTGTTTCTATGTCCAGAATTGTATTGCCTAGGTGTCTTCCAGGATTTTTATATTTTGGGGTTTTATATTTAAGTGTTTAAACCATCTTGTGTTGATTTTGGTCTATGGAAAGGGTCCCATTTCAGTCTTTTGCATGTGGCTAGCCAGTTATCCAAGCATCATTTATCAAATAGGGAGTCCTTTCCCCATTTCTTGTTTTTGTCAGCTTTGTCAAAGAACAGATGGTCATAGGTGTGTGTTCTTATTTCTGGGCTCTCTATTTTGTTCCATTGATCCATGTGTCTGTTTTTATAACAGTACCATGCTATTTTGGTTACTGTAGCCCTGTAGTATAGTTTTGATGCAGGACAGGCAAGCTCTAAAGTGGGGCTTAGGCTGGGAGGGTTCTCAGCTTTGCCCAAGAAAGAATTCAACGGCAAGCCAGAGGTAGAATAAAACAGCTTAATTGAACAGGCAGTGTTATAGCTCTGGTGGTGTTACAGCTCCTTGACTGCTCCTGCAGAGCAGGGCTACTCCTTTAGGTAGACAGTAGGAGTTTAGGGCAATATTGCAGTCATTTTTATACCCATTTTTAATTGCCTGCAGTTTAAGGGGTGGCTTATGCAGGGAAAGGGTAGTAACTTTTGGAACACTGAGTGCCATGGAAATGGACAGTAACTCCCAGGTGTTTCCATGGCAACAGTAAATTGACTTGGCTCACTAGTGGATGGGTCTGACTGAAAGCTTCTTTTGACCCTTTCCTGTTTTAGATAGTCTTCAATCTGGCCTGTGTCTGATCCCTGCCTCTGGGGTCAAGTCCCACCTCTTACTTCAGTTTGAAATCGGATAATGTGATGCCCCAGCTTTGTTGTTTTTTCTCAGGATTGCCTTGGCTATTCCAGCTCTTTTTTGGTTCCATATAAATTTTAAAATAGTTCTTTCTAGTTCTGTGAAGAATGTCATTGGTAGTTTGATAGGAATTGCATTAAATCTGTAAGTTGCTTTGGGCAGTACGGCCATTTTAATGATATTGATTCTTCCTATACTTAAGTTTTTTCCCACGAGTCCATAGCATCAGTATAGTGATGGCATTTCCTTGTAACACCAAATAAATATAAGTTTAATTTATATACAACATAACACATTTCTTAGAAGAAATAATCATTATAAAGCTTTTAGTGTCAGTTTAGATCTTTCGGTGATTATCTGTATGTCGCCTGTCAACACCATGATTGACATAAAGTGGTAAATGTTAGAATTACTGGCTCCATGATACAATCACCTCCCACTAGGTTCCTCCTCCAACACTGAGGATTACAATTCGAAATGAGATTTGGGTGGGGACATAAATCCAAACCATATCAGAGATGATCCAGATGTGGTAGAAGAAGCTCTTGTTCCAGAAACAGTAGTGGCAGCTGGTGTTGCAGAGGGTAGTGATGAATAAAATAGCAGTGGGTATATAGAGTTTGGAATGAGAAGTTGGCTTATTTGTGTGTAGGAATATTCAGTCATTGGTAATGTCAGAGTTTGTAAAAGCATTAGAAGAACTGATGAAATCAGTTGTGCTTATGTGGAGATTAGTGGTATCAGGTTCATAATCAAGTGTAATATTATCAAAGGCACTGGGATAAAATGTTGTCACATTCTTTGTGGGGACTAGGGCATTTACTATAGAGGAAGTAGGCAAAATCAGTTTCAAGTATGGAAGAGTCAAAGAGTATAGATGAGGCCGTTAAGATAGAGGAAGTAGGAATGTCTGTGGGATTAAGGTGGTCACAGTAGATATTGTGAGCTGGAGGCAGCAGATGTAATGGAAGCTGATGAAATGCTCAGAGATGTCGTGGAAGCAGACCAAGTATTAGCAGTAGCAGTGATGGAGGCAGCTGAGGAAGTATTGGTGACTGCTAGTGTAGTGGTAGAAAGAGAAACAGTGGATGTTAAGTGCAAGAGTTGATAAGTAAAACTGTGATGAAAGCCAGTGCAGTGATGGCACCAGAGTGGTGATAGAAGATGTGGTTTTTGCTAGGGGAGATTGTATTAGTCTGTTCTCCCATCACTATGAAGAACTACCTGAAACTGGGTAATTTATGAAGAAAGGAGGTTTAATTGGCTCACAGTTCTGCAGGTTGTACAGGAAACATGGCTGGGGAGGCCTCAGGAAACTTACAATCATGGTGGAAGGCAAAGGGGAAGCTGGCACATCCTACATGGGTACAGCAGGAGGAAGAGAGCGAAGGTGGAGGTGCTACACACTTTGAAACAACCAGATCTTGTAAGAACTCACTATCATAAGAACAGCAAGGGGGAAATCCACCCCCATGATCCAGTCACCTCCCACTAGGTCCCTCCTCCAACACTGAGGGTTACAATTTGACATGAGATTTGGGTAGGGATACAAATCCAAACCATATCAGGGATGATCCAGATGTGGTAGAAGAAGCTCTTGTTCCAGAGACAGTAGTGGCAGCTGGTGTTGCAGAGAGTAGCTGTGGCAGCATCTGGGAAAATGGAAGTAGAAGTGGTAGTAGGATTGGAGTTGGTAGGGGCAACTGTGCCTGTGCATGAAAGGGCAGTGTAGGCCTCAGTGATGGTAAAGGGTAGCAGTGGGAGTGGCTAGTGGTATTGCCAGGTGAGGCAGAGAGAGCAACTGTGGTGGGGGCTGGTATTAGTAAGTGCAGGTGTGCAAGTATAGTTGTTGGGGGGAGTGGTAGCAGGAGAAATGTTGACAATTGATATGTCACTTGATGTTGGTGGAAAGTCCCTAGATGTGTTCAGATAGCCAGATTACCAACAGCCTCAGATACAGAAATAGGAGTAGAAGGAGAATATGTAAGAGTAGGTGTGGTAGATACTGAAGCTGCAGATATGGTAGTGGCAGCAGTGACTACAGCTGTTGTAAAGACAGTGATGAAGTAATATCATCCATATATGGTTAGTAGGTTCACATGTAGATAAAGTGTTAAATATTGAAACTTCAGCTGTCTCATCTTTCAAGGCAAATGTAGTAGATGTGCTAATTGCAATCATATCTGTGGCAAAAGTCTTAAGTAAAGTTGTGGCATTAGAAGTGGTGCTTCTAGATTTCAGATCAATAGCTATGGTGACATTTGTGGAAGCAAGTGTGCTGATAGTTTCAGCAGTTTTGAAGGTACTTCTAACTTGACTGGTAGTAGATGTGGAAATTGATGTGATACTGGCAGTGGGGGTAGAGGCAGTTGTCATGGATTGGAAAGTGCTTGTGGGAAGTGAATTTATGTTGGTGGCATCTGATGATAAGTTGGTAGCAGATGTAACCTTAGCAGTAATTGATTAGGTGGAGGTGATATATACATAGAGAGAAGGTTGAAGTATTATGAAGAGCATCCTGGTAGATACAGAAACTTTTGTGTTGGTGGCCAGAGTTTTGGTGGTGAGGATACATTTTATGCTTATAAGTAAAGTGATGAATTTCATGATATCAGCTACTAGTTTGACAATGACAGTGAAACTGGTGGTGGCACTCTCATATTCTTGTCAGTGGGAGCTAATAGAAGTTGAGTAGTGACCATTTCAGTGGTATTCTCCATAGGAATGGAGGTGGAGGAAGTTTAGTAGTAAGTGCCACTGTCTTGGTAGTAGGAGCTTTGTTGCCAGCGGCCACGGGTTTGGTAATGGTGGAGGCTACAGGTTTAGAAGTTGTTGGATTTGGTAGTAACTTTTCAGATTGAAGTGTATGGGGCACTACTGGCGGATAATGATGATGTGAGTGAGGTGTAGTTTTAATTGATGACTTATGGGGATATTTACACGAGTGAGGATGGAGTTTTTTACTGGCTTGACTTTGATGATATTTTTGTGTGCCTCGTCATTGAAACAGTTTACATGTACAAAAATAAGGCGAAAAAGAATAGCATTTTTGTACATCAAGATGCCAAAGTGAAGGCACCTTAGGTTGAGTTTTGGTTGACCAGGATAGGGATGTCGATGGTATAGTGGGAGATGTCTCTGATGATGTTTTACCTGTTTGCTTTTCTATTCAGTGATGCTTTTGGCTTCAGTTTTGAGCATCTAGGTTATTTGTGTTTAATCAAACTGACCTCATATTATCCTTCACTAGTTTGATGTTTTTTGACAATGTTTGTTTGACTGTATTTTTTCCTTATGATTGAATTTTTAAGAAGTTTTATTTGGCCAGAAGTTTTCTACGGACCTAGTACTCATGGCTTGACTTGGGTTGGTCCATTTCTTTTACCAATGGAAGTTGAATGTGGTTTAGATTATTTGCAGTTTTGTTGAATACTTTTTCTAGAAGTAGTTTTAGATTTCCTTGGCAAATTTTTACCAGTTTTGCTTGGATGGTATTTGCTCACACTAGATCTCTTGTATGTTACTGAGTTCTTAGAATTTTGGTATTGTCTACTCCTTGGCTGTACTGGAGATTTTTTTAAACCAAGAATTTTTTGATGAGGTTGATGATGCCCCCTCTTACATAGGGTAGGTATCTGCTCACTCAGCGGCTGTTTAGGCTGTTTAGATTTCTTCTGTTCATGTGTCTTTGAGAACCTAGCTTGTGTTGATTGCGTTGTGTTATAGTAGTATTTTCTCTGGTTAGTTTAGTTTGCTTTTCTAAGGGAATTTTTATTTCACTGATCCACTGCTTCTTGATCATATTTTTGTGAAAATTTGATTATACAGGTATTTTCTGAAGGTCTTGTGTCATAGTTTGGCATAGACCATTTCTCTTACCGGTTAAAGCTGAAGGCAGTAGGTGTTGTTTGGAGTTCTGTTAAACATTGGTTTTAGAGTGGGGCTTAGATATTTTTTTGGTGTCATTTTGGCTATTTGGACTGGATAAGGGGTGGATTTTTTCTTAGCTGTTGTGTTTCTATAAGTTTCGATTTGGTAGCTTGTTTATAGTGTAGGGGAATTTTTGTTAGAAAATTAGTTGTCCAGATCTGGGGTTGATAGATTGCCTATTTAATTCTCATTTGTCTATACATTTTAGACAGAGATTTTGGATGGATACATTTTCTTGACTCAATATTATTTAATTTTTTTTTCTTTGATTAGCTTGCTGTGAAATTTGTGATTTTATTTGGTTGGATTATTTACTTTCTGGTTGTAATTATATGAACTTTTGATTGGCTTGATGTTTTCTGTGGGCCCAATGCTTATAACTTAATTTTGTTGACCATTTCTTTTACCAGAAGAAGAAATTTGCGATCAAATTGGGTTTTAAAGAATATTGTTTCTGGGGTAAGAGTTATATCTCATTCCTAAATTTTTAGCAAGTTTAGTTGGCCAAGATTTGGAAGTATTATAACTTGATTTACAAAGACACGTGATATTGAGGTTTGTGAACACATTCTTGCATAGGGTAAGTTTGATCAGATTTTGTCTTTTTTGGTTCTTTTTAAAGCAAGAGGTTTTAAGCAGGTAGAGAATACTCTAGTTTTTTTTTTTTTTGTGGATGGACTTGGATTAAATGTAATTCTATGAGTTTGAATTGATGAAGGGAAATGCTGATATGGGAGCTGCTACTAGGACAGAGAAAAGTACCTTTCCTCTCTGCTTGCTTTGTGACTTGCTAGCTTTTAGAAAGAAACGGGAAATTCATTAGACATGTAGAACCATTCTTTTTTTCTTTTCTAATTTTTCTTTTTAGTTCTGGTGTAAATGTGCAGGATGTGCAGGTTTGTTACCTAGGTAAACGTTTGCCATGGTGGTTTGCTGCACATATCAACTCATCACCTAGATATTAAGCCCAGCATGCATTAGCTATTCTTCCTAATGCTCTCCTTCCCCACCCCACTCCCCTGACAGGCTCCAGTGTATGTTGTTCCCCTTTCAGTGTCCATGTGTTCTCCCTAATGTATAACCATTCTTATCTAATATTTCATTATGTGAGAAATGTTAATGAGTATGTTGTAATTCCTGAACTCATGTATAGAGAAATCATATAGCTAGAGGACCCTAGTGTCCTATTCTCTTAGAGATTAGTCCCCAGAAACAAACTAGCTGTGTCTGAACTTCAACTCTGCCATTTACTCTCTTTGTGGCTTCCGATAAGTTACTTAATTTATCTGTTCCCCTTCGGTGTCTCATTACCTCCACTTACAGAATTTTTTTAAGTTAGACTATCATTTTTGGATGTGTGGAAATTTGCTGTTTAAGGCAGATTTTTGGGTAGGAGAGAATTCAGCTGATTTATACCATTTTCTTATACAAATTATTTGAAACAAAGGCCAAGGTGGGTGGATCACGAGGTCAGGAGTTTGAGACCAGCCTGGTCAACGTGGTGAAACCCTGTCTCTACTAAATATACAAAAATTTGCTGGGTGTGGTAGTGTGCACCTGTAATGCAAGCTACTTGGGAGGCTGAGGAAGAATTGGTTGAACCCGGGAGGCGGAGGTTGCAGTGAGCCAAGATCACACCACTGCACTCCAGCCTGGGCAACAGAGCAAGACTCCATCTTGGAAAAAAATTAAAAAAGGATGCCTACATGCTTGTGACAGTGAAATGAAGAGTACAGGAGTACCTCATTTTATCATGCCACACTTTTGTGTGCTTTGCAGATATTGCATTTTTTATAGGTTAAAGGTTTGTGGCAACCCTGTGTTGAGCAAGCCCATAGATACCATTTTTCCAACAGCATGTACTCATCTCATGTTTCTGTGCCGCATTTTGGTAATTCTCACAATATTTCAAACTTTTTCATTATTATTATATCTGTTATGGTGATCTGTAATCAATGCTCACTGATGTTACTATTGTAATTGCTTTTGAGTTAATTGCCACAAACTGCATTCATATTAGACAACAATGTAATTGATAAGTGTTCCGTGTTTTCTGACTGTTCTACCAAGCAGCCTTTCACTCATCTTTCTCCCTACTCTTTGGCCACCCTATTCCTTAAGAAACAATAATTTAAAATTATGCCAATTAATAACCCTACAATGGCCTCTACATGTTCACGTAAAAGAAAGAGTTACACATTTCTCACTTTAAATCAAGAGCTAGAGGCCGGGTGTGGTGGCTCATGCCTGTAATCCCAGCACTTTGGGAGGCCAAGGTGGGTGGATCACAAGGTCAGGAGTTAAAGACCAGCCTGGCCAACATGATGAAACCCCATCTCTACTAAAAATACAAAAATTAGCTGGGTGTGGTGGTGGTCACCTGTAGTCCCAGCTACTCGGGAGGCTGAGGCAAGAGAATCACTTGAACCTGGAAGGCAGAGGTTTCAGTGAGCTGAGATTACATCACTGCACTCCAGCCTGGGAGACAGAGCAAGATAAGTCTAAAAAAAAATATATATATATCAAGAACTGGAAATGATTACACTTAGTGAAGGAATGTTGAAAGCTGAGATAGGGTGAATGGTAGGCCTCTTGAGCCAAACATTCAAGTTGTAAATGAAAAGGAAGAGATTTTGAAGAAAATTAAAATTGCTACTCCAGTGAACACACAAATGATAAGAAAGTGAAACTACGTTATTACAGATATAGTGAAAGTTTAAGTGGTCTGGATAGACGATAAAATCAGACACATTTTCTTAAGCCAAAGCCTAATCCAGAGCAAGGTCCTAACTCTCTTCAATTCTGGGAAGATGGAGAGAGGTGAAGAAGCTATAGAAGAAAAGGTGAAAACTAGCAGAGATTGGTTCATGAGGTTTAAGGAAATAAGTCATCTCTGTAACATAGAAGTGCAAGGTGAAACAGCAAATGCTGATGTGGCAGCTACAGCAAGTTATCCAGAAAATTTAGGTAAGATAATTTCTTATCTAGCTAAGAAAATCTAGCTAAGGTAAAATCAACAGATTTTCCGTGTAGACAAAACAGCAGTGTATTGAAAGAAGATGCTATCTAAAGAAGATGCTTTCGTAGCTGAGAAGTCAATGACTGGCTTCAAAGGACAGGTTGACTCCCTTGTTAGAGTCCAGTGTAGCTAGTGACTTTAAGTTAAAGCCAATGCGCATTTGCCATTCCTAAAATCCTAAGACCTTAAGAATGATGGTAAATCTACCCTTCCTGTGCTCTATAAATGGAGCAAGAAAGCCTGGATTATAGCACATCTGTTTACAGCATGGTTTACTGTTTTAAGTCCACTGTTGATACACACTGCTCAGAAAAAAGATTCCTTTCAGAGTATTGCTGCTTATTGACAATGTACGAAGTCACCCAGGAACTCTCATAGAGATGTACAGGGAGATGGATGTTGTTTGCATGCCCGCTAACACTACATCCATTCTGCAGCCCATGGATCAAGGAGTAATTTTGACTTTCAAGTCTTATTATTATGGAAACACATTTCATAAGACTATAACTGCCATAGATAGTGATTTCCATGATGGAACAGAGGAATGGAAAAATATTTGTGATTCATAAGAGAAGTCCAAATATCAATATTTAACAGGAGCCTGAAAGAAATTGACTTCAGCCTTAATGGATGATATTGAGGGATTTGAGACTTCAGTGGAGGTGTATATATAGATATATATCTCCAGTCATATATATATATTTGGTTTCAAATTCAGTCTTTTAAAAGTGTTTGTCTATTAAATCCAATATTGAAAAAAATTTGTAGTTTTATGCAAGGTTCTGAATGTTTAATCAAATATTTAGTGTCACATCAAATCGATACTCATCATGGCTTTTAGAGCTATAGTTTCTTGTCGCAATTAAGATAATTTCATATTAGATTAGTTTGTGACCATGTTTTGAAATATAGTAAACTTTAACAAATATATCTTCATAAATAAAAATACCCAGGGAATGAAAATATGCTTGGACTCTGAGAGAAGTTTGAATGTCAACCTTCTGCCTTTTGATCAACTTAGGAGAGCAATTAGTATCTTTTATTATTTTATTGAAACTTGCTGTCAAGTTTTAGAATGATATAAAGATAATAATTTCCTTCAGAACGAAACTAATAAACAGCACTTTAAGCAAATTGCTAGAGTCAAGATGCTAATATCAATATTCCTTTACATCTTAGTTCTGAATATTCATAAATGGAGATAGCATATGCTTTACTTCCTATATGTAAAATATTTATTTTACTTCCTATATTGTTCTATCAAACAAGTTGTAAACAGGGATGATGCATTCTTACCTAAGTAACTATTTTATATGCATTATCATCCAGAACATATAGTCTTGAGCTTATTTACATATTTTTAAGCATAGTAACATTTTGCTTTCTCTAAAGAGTCTAGGAATCTTAAGCCTAGGTAAAGTAAATAAGGGAGAAGGCAGGTAGAAGAACAGAGAGTAGTATATAATGTTTGGAAAAAGAAAAATATAGGCCCAAATATCTTCAAATTCAGTTCTGTAACATGTTATACAAGCCAAGAAAAACAGGTATGAGTCTGAGTGACCTCTTGAGCTTGTAGATTGCTATTGCTAGCAGTCTTTTTGTTGTCATTGAGGGTTGGGATGGGGACAGAGTCTTGCTTTGTTACTGAGGCTGGAGTGCAGTGGTGCAATCATAGCTCATACAGCCTGCAAATCCTGGTCTCAAGGGATCCTCCCACTTCAGCCACCTAACCAGGAGCCAGGAGTTAGGACAACAGGTGTATGTCACCAAACCAGCTTTTTTTTTTTTTTTTTTGTAGAGATGGGGTCTAGTCAGTAGAATGTAAAGAGTCGTTTGTTATAGAGTAGTTTAGTGATTGTGTGTAGAATTCAAGTGAAAGGCAGGGGTCCAGTTTCATTCTTCTTCACATGGCTAGCCATTTATCACAGCATAATTTATTGATTAGGGGCTCCTTTCCTCATTGCTTGCTTTTGTTGACTTTGTCAAAGATCAGATGGTTGCAGGTATGTGGCTTTATTTCTGGATTCTCTATTCTGTTCCATTGGTCTATGTGTCTGTTTCCACTAGATCAATTGAAGTTGATATTTTAATTATTTTATTTCTTTTCTCTTACTTTATATTATTATTTGCCTATATTTTTGTTACCTGGTTGAACTTATATATATATGTACATTTCCTGGGTAAAGGCAATAAAAAACTGATGTCATTTATTTTTCTGCTGTCTCTGCCCTTTCTATGCAGGAAGTCAGGAACCCTCATATTTTTCCTTGACTACTTATTTGGCCTCAAGATGCTGCGTGAAGCTACTTGTGGTGTCAGCCTATGTGCTGATAAATCCTCATTAGCAGTCCACTCTTCTCTGCCTCATTCTCAATCCTGGGAGGATGATCATACAAACTCTTACACGTGGGTTTCCTTACCTGTGAGATTTTTGTTGGGTTCTGCTGGTGAAATAGGTGGAGGAGAGAGGTAGGGGTACTATTTGGTATACAAGATAAAAAATGGTACAACCGTATAGGTTCCTTGCATGAATGGAGCTTAGCTTCTAAGAAATCAGAGAACTGAGAACTAGGCAGAGAAGAGTTGACTGCTAATGAGGAGTAGTAGTCACACCTGGCAGTAGTCATGTCTTTGAAAGTAGTTTCAAGTGGAGGTAAACACTCCAGTGGGACTCTCTGGGAAAATTCTTTCTGAGTCAATTCTAAGAATTCAGTGAGATTCCAGGCTCTGAACCATTAATCATGTAACTATTAGGAGACTATTATTTGTGTAACTATTAGGAGCTTAGCTTAGCTCCATTCATGGCAAGGGACCTATACTGTTGGACCATATTTTATCTTTTATACCAAATATAAAAGATTTATACCTCTCCCTTCCACCTGTTTCATCAGCAGAAGCCAACCAAAACCCCCAGGTAAGAAAACCCACATGTAAGAGTTTGTATGGTTATCTTCCCAGGATTGAGAACTAGGCAGAGAAGAGTGGACTGCAAATGAGGAGCAGTAGTCGCATCTTTGCACAGTGGGTCTTATTGGGTGGAATCTCCTTCATTGTCCCAACTCTTCTTCAGGCTCTGGGCTCCTTATTTGTTTGTTCCCTTTGCTTCATCAAATACAGGACTATGACCAGCTCTGCTGGGAGACCCTGAATGTCTCGATAGCCCTGTATTTTTTTTTTTTTTTTAAAATCCTGTCCACTCTCTTTAAATACAGCCTTCATTAATTTTTTCCCATAAAGGGTCTCTGTTTCCTTCTGGGAACCTGTGTAATCAACTCTTGGTAGGTGATAAAATATAGGATAGAGTGATAGTCACAATGATAGCAATAGGTGCATATTACTGCTTGAATACTTTATTTATTTAGTGTGCCAGTTAGATCAGGGTTGGTTCCATCAAAATCATTGCAGTTTATTTCTTCTAAGATATCAGAGCAGTTTGGAAAATATCATTTATTGCATCTTCAACCAAAAATGGCAAAGAGTTTTTGCCAAAAACTTTTAGAGGCTGTGCTGCTTAATGTAGTTTGGTTGGAAGTCGTAACTTGGACAGTGGCATTGAGCAATATGGCGTGAGGAGGGTTGGTGAGAATTTCAGTAGTATTTTCAGTAGGTGCTGAGGGGATTGCTGCTGATGTGGAGGTGGCAGGCTCTGGTGTTGAAGAGATAGGTACTGTTGAGGAGGTGACCATCATTGTGGGTTTTGTGGAAGTGCTGGTGGTTGCTGTTTTGGTAGGGGGATTTGTGATGATTGTTTTATCTGTAGTGGTGATATTTATTTGGCGCTCAGGGTTAGAGATAGGAAGGTAAACAGCAAGGAAAAAAGGAATAGGAGGAAATGGGGGTTTTAATACCCTAATAGGTCCTACATAGTAAGGTCTTAGTGGGAAATGTAGGTTTGGATAACCCTGAAAGAGTCGAGGTTGCCTAATAGGTTCCAGTGGAAAGAGTTGAGATAGAATGACTGCTTGGCTAAATTGAGAAAAAGAAGATGGTGGAACTCGCCCTGGGACAAAGGGAAGAGAAAGTGGTGAATTAAGTCTTGAGCCATAGGGAGGTGGGGGACTTGGTGGAACCCATCTTGGCCAGTAGGGTAGAGGTGGTGGCAGCTGGCCAGGCAGATATGGTCTTCTGGGGAATCTTTGACTCTCACTGGGCTGTGGAGATAAAAACAAAGGCAAAAACAGTTTCTAAATTTGATCATTTAAAGTTCAAACATTAGGATACACTATGTATTAGTATGTGTACTATGTATACATTAGGATATACTAAGCCATAAGTCATATATTTCACTGAGAAAATAAGTTAGAAAAAATAAGGAATAGAAAATTTCTTGTTTATTCTGGATGCCTGTATAATCAAAGAGAAGTAGAATAGTATTAAATCAGAAAAAACAAAAAAAGTGATAAGCTTGCTATCTGACCTGTAGGTTTTAGGGAGGAACCAAATCACCTTGATCATGTATAAGAAAAGACCACCTTTGAATGTAGTTTCAAGTGGAGGTAAATACCCAGGTTGACTATCTGGGAAAATTCTTTCTTACTTCATTCTAAGAATTCAGTGAGATTCCAGACTCTGAACTGTTAATTATATAACTATTATATGCAACACTTCTTTCTAGGGACAAAGAAAAACAGATTTAAGACACTGCTTATGTGAGTCTGAAATCCAGTGGAAGATATAACCCTCAAACGACAATACGAGGCAATACAACAAAAAGCCTATGGAGCCAGTATAGTATGTTGGTTAAAATGAAGACACTGGAGTCTGATTGCTAGAACCTCCTAGAACCAGTCTTTCCACTGTTGCATGCTAGCTGAGTGACTTGCTTATGGTTATCTCTGCCTGTTTCCTCACTCCTCAACTGGTTCTAGAAATAGTTCTTAGCCATTTATAGTGGTAGATAGGATTATATATAATCTATGAAAAGTGCTTAGACAGAGTAAGGTAGAGTAAGGGCTCAATATAATTTTGAGTTATTTTGTACCCTATTTTTTTTTGAGACGGAGTCTCGCTCTGTCGCCCAGGCTGGAGTGCAGTGGCCGGATCTCAGCTCACATTTTGTACTCTATTAATAACAAACGCAGCTTGCAGATGGTAGCAATTCAAGAAATAATTGATTAATACTGTAAACAATTATAGCGATTTACAGGAAAATTTTAATTTTTATCAAAGAGAGAGGACCAATTGCCATGTAGAGAAGATAGCATTTGAAATGAGGATAAAATAACAGAGTAGAAACAAGGAGGAAGAAGCCAAATTAGAATAATACCATAAACAAATGAACAAGGTCAAGAAAATATAGATTCTATTCTAGCAACCATCAGAAGACCAGTTTGCTTGAAACAAAAGCTTTAGGAAGGTGCAAGACTCTAGTCATTCTCCTATAACATTCAACTCCTTCCTGTGTCTCTGCCATACTGCCTTTAGAAACATCAAACTTTTGGATCAACTCTATGCAAACTACCTTCCCTAGTCCTGCTTCCATGGTAATGAACATTGCTGGATGAATGTCACAATCTCTAATGGTAGCAACACTAGAGATCTATAGTGTCTGTGTTTGTCTGGTGCATCAGCACTGCTAAATCATTTCCTCCCATTTTTCCCAAAAGGCTATCTTCTCAGCATCTATACCTCACTTCTACTTTTCTTACTCCCCCACTACACTCATCGAAGATGATCTTGCTTTCTATTTTACATAATTTAGGCCATCACACATGAGAACTTCTTCACTTTCCTGCCCTACACCTATAAAACTCACAAATATCTTGCTGTTCTCTCTTCCTGTTTAAGACCAGTCTCTTCCCCTGTGTTTTACATCTACATCTTCTCCATCCCTAGGGTCTTTCTTCTCTTTTATTCTTGTAAAATAAACCTCTTTTTAATCCCTGTCTGTATTCTTTCAGCCTATAATATTGATTGATATCTCATGTATTAAAAAATCTCATTCTTAACCTAGGGTACCCCTGAAGCTTTCTTTACTAGCTGATCTCTCTCCATTCCTAGCCAGATAGTGATGAAAGTTGGTGTGGATTTTCTGTTTCCACTTCTCAATTTCCCTTCTATCCTGGTTACTGTCCCCATCACACAACTGAATGTCTTACAAACATCAGTGACGACTCAAAAATTCCAAGTCATTTCAGAGGGAGCCATAGTGATGTCTTGGTCACACGATCAGTTCCTCTTATATCTACATTTGCCTCTTATATGTACATCTACAGGTCTTAGTTATCACCTTTTATTCTTGTAATATAAATATAAACACATTTATTTGGGTTCTTTCTGGGCTATTGATCCATGGACTTCCAAACCACAGGCTATCCAGGATCTTAGGCCTTATGGCCAGAAGAAGAAAAATAAGCCAGGTTTATAAAATTCTCTTTCTCTTTGTAACTTGAACTAGGAAATATTGAGATATCCTAATTAGAAGTAGGAACTAAAATGTGAATATTGTGAGATGAGAGGAGCCAGACAGAGGTTGGAGCTTTAATAAAGGCCACGTGCAAACTAAGCTATAAGGACACAGGGACTGTGAGTAAAGAGAGCACATCTGAGGGAGGGAACAGTAGAGAGAGAAGCAGGGATGCCATGAGAAGCAGAGACCAGTTTTTAGGGCTGCCTGCTTTTGCTGTGCCAGTTCTACTTTATATTTATTCTTGCATTGACTTCCTTATTTAAGGAAGGAAGAAAACATTTACTGAGAACCTGGCCAGGCATGTTTCCTTCCTTTAAGGAAAAAAGAAGTCAATGCAAGAATAAATATAAATTAGAACTGGCACAGCAAACTAAGGCAGCCCTAAAAATGCAAGAATAAATATTGTGAGTGGAACCCTGTTCTTTGCAACCAAACACGAAAGCCTGTACCACCATCCAATCTCATCTTTTGCCACTTCTTTCTCCTCACTCTGGCCATTTAGAACTAGTACTAATTCTTTTAACATAACGAGCTCTTTGTGGCAGTCCCTGTGCCTTCATAAAAGCAATTCCAGTAGCTGAGAATGTTTCACTCCTGCCCTAATTTTCATTCACTTGGCAATCTCTTCCTTCAAAACATTTAAGTAGCTTCACTCCCCTCCCCCAATACTTTGATATGAAAATTAAAAGAATTGTACAGAAAATATCTTTATACAATATAAAATCAGCCAAAATTTTACTTTTGTAAAACTTTTATTGGAGACAAAAGCAAACTTCATCATTTTCTTTTCACAGTGATACTAATTATTTGTTTTGATATTTTTCTCCACTTTTAGGCCATGTGCTATTTTGCTGCTGTTGAAGGAATAAGTTGTATCTTCTTTAGCTTTGTGTCTTTAGTATCTTAGTCAGTGCTTGGCATCTTTGTGAATAATAAAGGGTATGAGGAATTGGAGGTAAGCTAGGTGTCTTTATTCTTTTTGTTGCTTCAGCACTTCTATTATAATACTTATAGTCACTTATAATATTGTATAGTGTAGTAATTATTAACTTCTTCAAACAATGTCTCTGTATTATTTATCATTCTGTCTTCAGTTTCTGGCACCTTGGAGGTTCTCAGTAAATTTTATTTTTTTTAAACTGGGTCTTGCTCTGCTACCCAGGCTGGAGTGCAGTGGTGTGATCTCAGCTCACTTCAACTTCTGCCCCCCAGGCTCAGACAATCCTCCCACTTCAGCCTCCAAAGTGCTGTGACCATGGGAGTGTGCCACCATATCCAGCTATTTTGTTTTGTATTTTCTGTGGATATGGGGCCTCACTATGTTGCCCAGGCTGATCTTGAGCTCCTGAGCTTAAGCAATCCAGTTGCCTTGGCCTCTTAAAAGTGCTGGGGTTAAAGGTGTGAGCCACCATGCGCAGTCAGGTTCTTAGTAGATGTTTTTGAATAAATGAATGTGGACTCAAATAAAATTGAGATATTAATTCATGACTGCTAACATTAATGAAGACATAAGTGCCAAGAGGAAATAAATTAATTAAGTTTTAATCCTTTTGAGTTTGAAAAGTCATGGAAGTTTGTAGACCCAGATTGAAATATCAGAACTGGAGAAATCGATTTGGAAAGCACTGTTGGGTCAAAGCAATAAGTAAGAAAGTAATGAAGAAATGGCTGAAGACAGAAACTTGGACATCAATAAGAGAAAGGTAGTGAAGCAGGTAGTGAAGGAAAATCAGAGACAGGAGGAAACCCAGATGGTACAGTGCCATGGAAATTAAGTTCAAAGTGAGCTTTGATGAGCTGCTCTTTGGACCCTAAGCAGAGGTGGGGAGAAATCATGTGAAAAATTACACCTTACAGCAAATAGCTGACCTCTGACCTCCATTCTTATTATCTTTTCCTATTCTCTTAACACAATTTTTTCCCTTGCTAGTTTCCCTCATCCACTGGCCAATGGTGGTGAACTTTATAACCCTAGGCAAATGATGAAAATGCCTTCTTAAGGAGTCTACATTTGGGGCTGATTACCTCCACAAATGATAAGCTTATTTGAAACAGAATACAGAACTGGCTATTTTGAGTTTCATTTTTCTTATTTGTTAAGGGAGAATAATAATTGTCACATGGATTTCTGGAGAGATTAAACAGCGTACTTTGGTAATATACTTCTTGGCATATGTTAAACACTCCATAAGTGGAAGTGGTAACTTTAATATTATTATTATTCAGCCCACCTATATTTAAATTTGTACTCTCTCTGTAGTTTTAAGATTTGATGGTTTTAAATAATCAAAAATGATTTAATAATGTGTGAGTTCCATGAGGGCAGATATTTTTAAATTTATTATTTATTTGTCAAACATTTAAGGAGCTTAGATGCAATTTTGTTATATAGATACATTGGAGTTAAGGTGCAGGGAGGTCAAAGCAGGGTCTTGTAGGTAGGGGTAAGGACTTTGTACTCCTGACTTCTAAGTGTTATGGAAAACCATTAGAAGGTTTTGAACAAAGGAATGATATGGCAATATTTACTTTGGAAAAGCATCTTTCTGGTTGTTATGTGGAGAATAAACTACAGGGACAATAGTGAAAGCAGGGAGATCAGTTATTGTTGCAACAGGTAGGAAGCGATCGTTGCTTGGCCTAGAATGATAGCAGGAGGGTGGTAAGAAAGGGTTAGATTTAGATGATGTTTTGAAGGCAGAGTGGGCAATATTTGCTGAAGGAGTGGATCTGGGAAGTGATAGAGTCAAGGATGATTTCAAGTTTTTTTTTGACTTGAGCAACTGGATTTGTGCTAATAGATGGAGAAAGGGTAAGAGGATGGTGTCCTGAGACACTGACATGTAGAGATCAGGAAGAGGAGATGTGTCTGGAGAAGGAGACCAACAAGGAGTCGTCATTGAAGTAGGAGAAAAATCAGGAGAGTGGAGTTGAGGAAAAAGAAAAAATGCCCTTTAAGTAGGAAACTGATCATGTCAAATACAATTTAGACATAATTATCATGGAGACTGAAAACTGACCCTTACACATGGTCATTTGGAGTACAATTTGACAAATGTGGTTTCATCTAAATGATGTGGGCAAAGTCTGCTTGGAGTTGGCTTAGGACAGAACAGGAGAGAAAGTGAAGATGTGCAGAGGCAACTTTTTCAAATGGACCATGATGGGAGCCATAAGATCAGTGGAGAATGAAAACAAACATATAGATGGTATTACCTCATATTTATGTGCTAGTAGGAACAATCAATAGAGAGAAGGAAAAGTTGCTGATGTAGGATGTTTAGATTTAGAGTAGATAATTGCAGGATAATTGGAGGAATCTCCTTGCATAGGGGAGAGGATGGGACCTACTGTACAAGTTGAGGGGTTGGTCTTAGAATACACTGGGGTGATTTTAGTTCATCCCAGATAATAGAAGAAAAGGCAGAAGATAGGCAAATAGATCAAGGCAAGTTAAAATTTTGTTTCTCCATTCATAAGTTATGTGAATTTAGATAAGTTATGTAACCTCTTGTTACTTTCCTCATCTTTAAAAGAGAGAAAGTAACAGTATCTTCCACATGATGTTCTTTAGAAAAAACAATTAAAATGACAAATAATTTAGCATAGTCTTTTGAAAACTCATGAATAATGTTGAGTTAACTTTATGATTATTTTGTAAATGAAGTATCAGGTTTTTACATGCCCTTTTGCCTTGATCACTGTCTCTGTAGACTGGGAGTTAGCCAACTAAGGCTGTGGGCCAAATGTAGTTTGGCTGTTTTGGTAAATAAAGTTTTACTGGAACATAGCCATGCCCATTCATTTATTGTAGCTGCTTTCAAGCTACCTCAGCCAAGTTGACCACTTATACAGGCCCTCAGAAGCCTACAATATTTGTTATCTGGCCCTTTTCGGAAAAAGTTTGTCAGTTCCTGCTCTGGCTATTGTTACCAATCTGTCCTGTATCCTCTGACAGTCATATACTCCTTGAAGTTAGAGGTCATGTTTATCAGTGTTGGTACCCTTCTTACACTATAGGTGACATTAAGTAAATATTTATGGATGCCATTCAGATATTTTAGAAGTTTCATTTTTTTCCTCCAAATCATTATGGATGATGGAAAGTAAGAGTGTGTGGGAAGAGACGGCTTCTTTCTGAGGTCTTGTACTGACTTCATGTACTAAATTTTGCATGTCACTCAGAGTAAAACTAAGGCTCTGCAAAAGCCCATGAGACCTGATGCAGCCTCACCCTCCTCTAACTCTCTAGTCTCACCTCCTGCTCCTAATACTTCCCACCTCACTCTCTACCAGCCATGCTAGACTCCTTATTCTTCACACTAGGCAAGTGTACCCTACTCCAGACTTTGGAACTTCCTGTTTCCTCTGCTTGCATGGTTGGCTTTTTCACCTCTTTCAGGTCTTTAATCAAATGCCATTTTCCACTGGGCAACCCTATCTAAAATCGCATCCTTGTTCTACCCCCTACTAAAATTCCTTCTTCCCAAATTTTCTGCATCACATAGTCAGTTATTTTGTTTATGGCTTGTCTTCCCCAAGTAGAATATAAGCTCCATGAGGTTAGAAACTTTTTGTCTGTTTTGTTCACTGCTGTTTACCCAGCATCTAGAATAGTGCCTGGTAAATAATAAGTGCTCAATAAGTATTTTGGGTTGAACAAATTACCCGTATTTGGTGATAAGCAGAAATTTCTTTCACTTGGTTTCAGAATGCCATTTCCTTCCTTGCACATGGCAAGGAGCATAAGGCTTTCCCATGACAACATTTGAGCATTTATACAAACCCATAAGAAGTCCTCAGCCTTTCTCTGTTTGATTTCTCAGTTGACCAGGGCCTCGCTACTCAAAACGTTATTTGCTGACCAGCAGGTCAGCATCAGTATCACCTGGGGGCTTGTTAGAAATGTAGACTCATGGGGCTCAGGCAGACCTACTGGATCAGAGTCTGCAGTTCTACAAAATCCCTAGATGATTTGTGTTCCTGATAGAGTTTCTAGAGTTTGTAGAGTTTTGAGAACTACTGGCTGTCTTCGGTTATTTGATATCTGCTTATCGTTGGTTTAGTTCAGGCTAAAGGTTTTGCTTTGCTTTTTGTAATTATTTTATCATAGCCCCTTCTGTAAAGTATTTTATTTATGTTCCCTTTTTAAGCTTATTTTACTTTTTACTTTTTTAAAACTTCCATTTCCTATCCTTATAGATTAGAAACTGCCAGACTGACAGCTTAACTAGAGCAGTTTAGTGGACAGATTGTGCTGCAAACAAAGGCTTCTCTATGTTAGGGATGGCAGGTATTGGCAAAAATGCTGTCCTTATTCATCTTGTGAGCATGGCAGATGTCCTTGTCAATCAAGAGATATGTTACCTTTGAACTTACACTTGACCTATTATCCATCCCTGTGTCATACTTCATATAGCCTATCCAATGGCACAAATGAACAGGTACGACTCTGAAACCTGGTTGTTATTACTTGGCGTCAACTACACAAAGGTCCATACACTCGTTGTGTCATTCCCCTAATACTTATTGAGGATTTATCTCATGTTCAGCTCTGTGCTATGTAAAGGAGCATCCCAAATAGTCCGTGGGTTTTTGTGAGGTTTGGGAGTAAAACTGTGCTCCAGAGTACGTTGTAAATATATAAATACGAACTGTTATTTTTAATTTAAATTCTGGATAGTCCCTATCTCAAAAGAGATAATCTCTGATATATTGAAAGTTTTAGATGCTAAGTACAATAAAGTTTCTTTATTTAGACTAACGCCTAAGACTGTTGTTAAGATTTACCAACTTTTCATGAGACAATGAATACAGCAAGAAATTTTTGCTAGAGTGACATTAAAATTATGTCTTGTGGTTCTTGTTTTCTTATATCCAATAGTATTTAATTCTAACATGAGAACATTTATGTATTAAACTCATTTTTTTTAGGACATGGAATCCTCTGCTTCTTATATAAATGCGATTCTATACTCTTTCAAGGTAGAAAAGAATTTAAGTTGCATTTGTCTTGCAATTCAGGCTTCTGGAATAAAAATATGCCATTAATTCATATGAATCCTCAAAATGGATGCTTTATGTAGGGTTCCTCAGAAGTTGTCTATCCTCAGTATGAAACAGAAGGCTGTAGGTAGAGAAACAAAGACAGCATTTCCTCTATTTTTGTCTCTGAGAAGTATTCTAGTCAACAACCTCTATTTCATTTCCCCCAACTTTCTCAAGGTTACTTGATCATGGATCTTTCTTTACCTTCTAATTTATTGTATAAAGTCTGAATTAGTGTTTATTAATGTTAGCAGAGAAGTCATATTTGTCATATTTGGGGAATTCTACCAAAAACGTGGCATTCCAGAGTAATAAATTTGATAATAATTGTAATTATTGACTTACATTTTTTCATATGATGGATTGATTTAAGTTGAATTAACCTTGAAAACTCTCTTTATAAATTTCATGCAATTATAACATAATAGCTTGAGAAGTAAATTTCAAGAAAATTTACTCAAGGGGTCTCAGACTTCAGCATGAGTAAGAGTATCCTAGAATGCAGGTTTCCAGGCCCTAAGATCAGCTATTCTTTTTTTCTCAGGTCTGGATAGGGTCTGGAAATGTTCATTCTTAATAAGTAGATCAGGTGTTTCTGATATAGGTATCTCATGGAGTATAAAACTCTTCTATTTCAACCTCAGAAATATAATTTTTATACAAATGTTATTACATATCACTATATGCTTCAGAACAATACAAATGTCATTAAATATCACTAAAGAGATTTATACAAATGTCATTAAATATCAAAAAATGTTTCAGAACAATAATGCTACTTTATTTGTGTCATTGCTAGGGTCTATTGATATTTATTTATTCACTAGTGTCTCTTAGGTAGATACTATACTAGGAAAAGAAGACCTAATCTATGAAGATCTCAATTTGGAATTCGACTTTGGTATTTCTGTGTCAACCACCACTAGGCCCAACACACAGTGGATTATCAGTGATTACTAAGAAATGAGACAAATAGGGCTCTTTCTCTCCTCTCAAGCCCACCCAACCCCAGCATATGCTAGAGAAATTTGTCTTACTCTGAAATTCATATTATGCTGTGATGTTTTTGGCTATGGCACTTATCAGTTGTTACTTTGCATTATGTGTTTTTGGATCTCCTATAGAGCTTTAACAAATGCTTTTCAAACGTTTGAATTAGGGTAAGTGCTTCTTGAGTGAATGATTTCTTTTTCTGTTTTTATTTTTTTTTCCCAAGTGAGTAGCACTTTAAATTCCAGTCAGTTAAAGGAATATTTTAGTCATAACAAATATATTTTCAGGCATCAGAAAGGCTTTCTGATTTTAGTTTTTATAAATATTTTCAATAAAAAACTATTGTACAATCAGCAATCCTTGCATTGATATATCATGTTGTCTTTTTAGAAAATTTATCATGAAGCTCCAACTGTATACTTTCTTATTTCCTACAGCTTTAAAACATTTAGTAAGCTTATATTATATTTTTCTGAAAATTTGATGGTAGTCCTTTTGAAAAAGAAATAAGAAGGAACAGATGTTTCTAAATAAGAGCTAGCTCTCCTAGATACGACCTGCCCTGTGTCCTCTTTCTGCAGTCCACTGTCCCTTCACGCTTAGCAACCAATGACTAGATGGTTACTCATAAATGAGAAAGGAAAAGGAAAGTAAGAACAAGTGCATAATGATCCACAGCTTGACACTGTATTTTTATATACAGGACAAAATTGTTGGTATCAAAACTTTCTTTGAAGTCATGATTAACAAGAAGTATGACAAGTAAATTTAGAATTGAGGGAACTTACTGTGAAACATGAAATAAGAGCCAACAGGCCCAAGAGGAAATTTAATTTCATTCTTTAAAGTTGCTCCTAAAAACAGACCAAAGATTATCCACAATTAGCCAAATCAATCAACAGTGTTTTTCAAAATAAAAAATTTAGAAGCATTTTAATGCTTGTTATGTAAAATGATGAAGAAAGACCAACATAACCTTTGAAGATGTGCTTGATATTTTGGGGAAAGGAAGCAGCATAGATGCACAGCAATACTGTCATGTTTGTGGTTTTTAAAAATAAAAAATGGCACTACTTTATTATATGAAAGGTAATTTTCAGATAATTATTGAAAGTACATTTTAAAATTAAAGCATTTTTGGAAATTCCTTGTTGCCTTTAGTGGTGACTACCTTGGAACGTAACTAATTAGGGTATACTTTTAGTGCGTTTACTTAAAATTAATCAAAACTTACAGATTTCTATAGATTTGTGACCTAAATATTGTCAATGTGACAGGACTGTTGTAAAAAACAACTTCTTAATGCAATTATTGTGTTATTACTATTAGATCTGTCTGAAGCAAAAGAAATTGTATAATGTGTATTTTTCCTTTAACATCACTCTACTGAAGTATAATTACTTTCATATGATTTTTTTCCAAGTTATTCCAAAAGTCAATTATTGTCTATCAGTGTGTGAATTAGAAAAAAGAGGTTTTTGTCCTAATTTGTTTATAATTTTCAACAATATTTAGTAAGTACATGGCACTCTGGGTTCTGGGAAGGCAAAATTCAAGCGCATAGGCTGACAGATTGTTCTGGGGTCCATGTGGTATCTGTCATTTGCATTAGCCTTGAAAGTAACATAAGACAGATTGATAGATCCTATAGTTGTATGTGCATGTGTCTACCCCCTTAAAATAACTTTTTTTCTAATATATTTTCATATTAGAAAGCAGTTTAGCAGTACATAAGAAACATAACTCAAACAAGAACAGAAATGCAAATCTATCTTATACACCTTTTGAAGACTCTTCTACTCAGGATTGATTTTAGAGACCATAAAATATAGCAGTGGAAAAAGTCAATAGATTGTGAAATTGGATGTAAATTGTGCAACTAATCAATGTGAATGTTCTTGACACTTTTTCAGAAATTTTAAGGAATTTTACCACTGACAATAATTTTTTTTTTAAAACACATCTGAGATTTTTAGGTAACATGACTATTTCCATCAAAAGTCATGAGAGTGATATTCTTGAGAATATGAACAAAAGCTAGAATTCCAAAGTGAAAATTCTTACATTCATATTTCTATATACCTACCTTGGTAGAAGATTCTTCTTTGGAACAAATTACTGCTTAATCTTACTCTTGCCAGATACTCAATTTAGGTAGCCACAATTTAAAAGTCCAAGAAGAGAAGGAACTTTGATGGAAAAGCCTTTCTTCTTAAATACCTCTGTCTTGATTTTTTTTGGAGTTAAGAGAAAGGTTGAGAGAGGGTAAAGTTCTGTATTGATATTCTTTACTGAAACAAAGAAATGATAGTTGCAGTTGCCAGTTTGGCAGCTTCATCTACAGAACTGTGATCCAATCACTGTTCTAGCAGGCCCTGGGGCAGCACACAGAATTCTGGAGTACAGTGGTTTTCAAACTTGACTGCACATCACACCTATCTGGGGAGCTTTAAAAAAATTCCAGTTCTCAGACCTTACCCCAGAACAATTTATCAAAAGTTATGGGGCAGGAAGACAGGCAAAATAATTTAATTTTGTTTTAAAAATTTTATTAATTTTATTTATGTTTTTTTCCTTCCAGATTTTATTTTAGGTTCGGGGTATCTGCGTAGGCTTGTTACATGAGCAATTTGTGTGTTGCTGGGGTTAGTTGTACAAATTATTTCATCACCCAGGTAGTGTGCACAGTACTCAATAGGTAGTTTTTTGATCCTCACCCTCCTCCCGCTCTACACCATCAAGTAGGCCCTGGTGTCTATTGTTCCCTTCTGTGTGTTCCTGTGTACTCAATGTTTAGCTCTCATTTATAAATTAGAACTTGCAGTATTTGGTTTTCTGTCCTTGAATTCGTTTGCTTAGGATAATGGCTTCCACCTGCATGCATGTTGCTGTAAAGGAACACAAGAATTAAAAAACTCCCCAAGTTATTGCAAAGTGAAGCTTTGTTTGGGAACCACTGCTGTTAAATGCTATAGATACCGAAGTTTTAATGTGTCTATATATACGTATCAGAACTGACACATATATATATGTGTGTGTGTGTATATATATATATATATATATAAATAAAGAGTTGGTTTATTTGAGAAGAAGCTTATCTGGGAAGAAGGAATTTAAAGAATGGAAAAAGTAGGCAGTTGAAATAAATTCTTTGTCTTAATTTTGAAAATAATAGGAGATATCTAGTGGTAGGAGATAATTAGGAAATAGAATCCTTCTAGTTTCTTATTTTCAATTTGATATTTCTTTCCCAAATGTATAGTTTTATTTAAAGATATTGTACACATGCATTTGAGCTACTTAAAATGTTAAATAGATAGAAATTACTTAATACATTTTTCTGAAGTTAATAATGAATATCTGGACTGCTTAACAGATAATAAATTCTCCAATATATGTTGCATTCTGTAAGTATGTGGTGTTATCCCATTATCTAAACCAGATGGATAAATACAATGTACACTAGTCTACCAGAGATGGGAGGTATGGGAACATTACACAATCTATTTTACATTTATGGCAAAAGGATGTAGTAAATTACACAATTTTATGTATAAGATGAAGGCAGGTACTGAGAAATTTAGTCATATGAAATAAAATCTATTCAGTTGAGAGGAAATTACCATATGCTAGAAGACATTATGCTTTATTTTCTAATAGCCATAATTTGTTGAATCCTTACCATGTCCTAGACTGTGTGCTAATCACTTTATATAGATTAGCTCGCATGCTCACAACAACCCCTTGCAATGTATGTTATTATTATATTACTGATTAGATAATAAATTAGAGAGGAGTCACATAACTTGCTCAAATTCACTAAAATAGCCGAGATAGGAATTGACCTTAAATTTGCCATATTTGAGAGCTTGATTTTTCCCCCTAATTATGCTACTTTGTCTCTCAAATCCAATTATTTGAACCACTGAAGTAATGAATATATTTTTAATAGTAGCACTCATCGACGCTTGAATATAACTCATCAGTAATACATGAAATCTATTTAGGGAGTAGTAAACCGAATTTAGAGGATGGATAGAGCAGAACAGAAGTAAATATCAGATTGCATTATATATAGGTACTTTTCAGGATATATTATATGGTTATACATGTGGATGTACTAGTTATTATGTAAAATATATGTTTTCTGTCAGCTGCAGTCAATAAAATGTAAGAGTCTTTCGTTATAGGGTAGTTTAGTGATTGTGTGTAGCATTCAAGTCAGATAGCCTAAGTTGAAATGTCACCTCTCCTTCTATTAGCTGTGTTTTATATGATCAGCTATTTAATCCAATTATGTCTCAACACTGTCATTTACAAAATAAGATAGTAATACTTCTACGTCTTGATATTGTTCTGAGGATTAAATAAATAGGAGATAGAAAATTGTGACCCATGTTACTAGTAAGTGTTAGCTTTTCAGTGGGAATGTCTTTCTTCCATCATGCGATTTTTAAAATATTCTGGGTGTGATGAATCTCTAGTAAAGGGGTAAAACACATTCAAATTTAAAAGGTGACTTAAAAGCTTTTGGTAGTGAATGGGGAATTAAGTTTGAATTGATCTTAAACTACCTAGTTTTCTTTGCCTCTGTCTTTGTCAATGACAAGTTGACAATTAGAACTCTTATCTCCTTTGTTAGTATGCTGATTATAGACAGTTTTGTTTCTGTACCCTTCTATGACTCAGGAAATCCTTTAAGTTAATATCTAATACTTCCTGAATTGTTACCTTCTCTAGTAACATGCTCATTTTGTGAAAAAGATGAACAACTTCTTTTTCTGCTTGGTGTTGTAAATTGTTTTGATGCCCAGTATATTTTCAGCCAAGTGTTTTAAGAACAAGGTGTGATTTGTTGTTGTAATGAATCACTGAATATGAAGGACTTAAGAATGAACATTATCAAAATTAAAACAATTTCTGCATGACTCATAGTCAACAAAGGATTAGTTTCCAAAGCAGGTGGAAGCACATTTCTTTTCAAAATAAAAACTGTTATTCAAGAGAAATTTTAATTAACACCTGGCTTTAAAAGATCTTGACTAGATATTTTCTAGAACAATACTTAAAGCAACAATTGCCTTTTGTTAAGAAAATTCAAGTTCCTGATATAGTCTCACTGCTGTTGGTGAATGAAATTACTTATCATGACATGTTTCTGATCAAGAAACTGTTTTCATAGCAAAAGAATGTGATTATGAGCTCATGCATATGAAGTTCATTCTTCTTACCACATAGCCCATCACAGAGAATCATCTAGTCTGATAAAACAGTACAATGGCCTACTGAAGACTTTATGATACCAGTTGAGAATATATAGCCTGCAAGAATAGGTTCTATTTTATAGGATGCAGTACATGCTTTCAATCAGTGACCAACATATGCATCCAGCTTTCCCAGGGCCAGAATTCATGGGAACAGAAATTAAGGCTCCTCTTATTATTACAACGAATAGCCCACTCACAGAATCTTTGCTTTCTGTCTTTGTAACTTTGAGTTATGCTAGTTTGGAGGTCTTGGCTCATAAGGGAGGAATTAGGACATTTTGATTTCCTCATGTCACTGAACAA
Organism: Colobus angolensis palliatus; assembly: GCF_000951035.1. Classification (NCBI taxonomy): domain Eukaryota; kingdom Metazoa; phylum Chordata; class Mammalia; order Primates; family Cercopithecidae; genus Colobus; species Colobus angolensis. Next base: position 1,454,972 of record NW_012120710.1, on the reverse strand, counting down.
AAATAAGTTAGTGTTACTCTACTGGTTAGCAGGATTGTTCCTGATTACCAAGGGGGAAATTGGGTTGCTGCTAAAAAAGAGGAACACAGAGGACTGTCTGGATTTCAGGAGATTCTCTGCAGCACTATTTAGTATATTCATGTCCAAAGGTGAAAATTAAGGGGAAACTACTACAACCAAGAAAATGTATGACCACTCAGGATTCAAATACTTCAGGAATGAAGGTTTGAGTCAAGGATTTAGGAAAGGAACCTTGGTCAGTGTTGAACTCTGTTGTTTTTCCAACATGTACAAAGGCAGCCTCATTAAATCCTCTCAGAGATTCCAGGACCAGCCTTCCAGCATTCCTCCCTACTGGACTAGGTCTTAGACAAAAAGGACCATTCCTGTACACATAGAGAGACCAGCACAAGCCAAGAAGTTCTACTTTTTCATAGGTTTGCTTTTCATACTGTGTAACCTCTCTTGCAAGCTTCTAAATTTCAATAATTTCAAACATTACCCTTCTTTCCTCAGCCCTAGGAGTCTTAGCTTCTTTCTGTAGTTGCTACCTCCATGAGGTACCTCCAGTGTTCTCATTTTGCCTTTTCAGTTACCCAGTTAACAATTCTTGCTGCCTAGTTAATGATACTTGATATTAAATTCTTTTAAAAATAACTGGTATTATTGCTGCCTTCTGACAGCACCGTAACTGATGCAGTGACTGATGGCTGCAACACCCACTAGGCTCCACTAGTAGCAATAGTCTTGGTCTCAGGATGATGTCCAAACTCACTAGACTAAAGATTCATCACATACCAAGTTTATTTAGCATTTACTTAGAAAGTATACAGAACAGGTAATAATATAGAACACCCGACAAATACCTTGCTGGAGAATTGTTAAACTTTCGGCACAGCTTCGTATGTATGTCCCAGCCATTCTGAACCTGGGATGTATATGGTCATGAGAAACAAGGTTGGAAAACTTCAGTTCAGAGAAACTTTAATGATATATGGATTGCACAGAAATCTGATGTATTTGATAAGTCATTACTGGCTGTGCTAGAGGCTCAGAGTAGAGGGATATTTCTATGGGAATACTATGGACAGTCTAAACTACAGCAATATGCCCCTTGTAAATGTGATCTCTTCTGTTACTCCCTCAAAGTCAGAGTGCTGAAAACAAAAGTTAAAATTTCGTAGTTGGCAATATTTCTTCTTCACCTCCTTAGGTAACACATGTTCCTTTGAGGCCAGTTCCATTCAGTTCTACACTCTGACGTCTGCTTACGTGATCACCTATTCTCATTTCATTTGTTAGTTATATTGCTATTTGCTTGAAGTCAGGCTGGGTGACTTAAATTTTCTTTTCTTTTGTTTTCTTTCAGCTTTCACTTTGGGTTCATGGGGTACATATGCAAATTTGTTACCTGGGTATATTGGATAATGCTGAGGGTGGAGTGTGAATGATATCAGCATCCAGGTACTAAGCATAGTACCCAATAGGTAGACTTTCAGCCCTCACCTCCTCTCACTCCCTCTCCCCTCTAATAGTTCCCAATGTCTGTTGTTCCCATTTTTATGTCCACTGTACTAATAATTAACTCCCACTTAAAAGTGAGAACATGCAATATTTGGTTTTCTGTTCCTGTGTTAATTTGCTTAGGATAATGGCTTGCAGTTGCATCTATGTTATGCAAAAGGCATATTTTTATTTTTTTTATGTCTGTGTAGTATTCCATGGTTTATATGTAGCACATTTTCCTTATCTGATCCACTGTTGATGCACATTTAGGTTGATTCCATGTCTTTGCTATTGTGAATTGTGCTACAATGAACATACCAGGTGCATATGTTTCTGGTAGAATGATTTATTTTCCTGTGGGTATATACATAGTCATGATAGTTCTGTTGTTAGCTCTTTGAGGAATTACCACACTGCTTTCCACAATGGCTGAAATAATTTACTCTCCCACCAACAGTGTATAAGTGTTTCTGTTTCTCTGAAACCTCATCAGCATCTGTTATTTTTTGACTTTTTAATAAAAGTCATTCTTACTGGTGTGAGATAGTGTCTCATTGTGGTTTTGACTTGCATTTCTCTGATGATGAGTGATGTGGAACATTTTTTCATATGGTTTTTGGTCACTTGCATGTCTTCTTTTGAGAAGTATCTGTTCATGTCTTTTGCCTATTTTTTTGGATGGGGTTATTTGTTTTCTTGCTCAATTGTTTAAGTTCCTCATAGATTTTGGACATTAAATCTTTGTCAGATGTGTAGTTTGAGAATATTTTCTCCTATTCTATAGATTGTTCATTTACTTTGTTGTTAGTTTCTGTTGCTGTGCAGAGGCTCTTTAGATTCATTAGGTCCCACTTGTCAACTTTTTTTTTGTTGCAATTGGTTTTAAGGACTTACTCATAAATTCTTTGCCAAGGCAAATGTCCAGAATGATATTTCCTAGACTTTTAAAAATAGAATTCTTACAGTTTTAGTATTTATTCTTAAAATTTAAGTCTTTAATCCATCTCGAGTTAATATTTGTATATGGTGAAAGGTAGGGGTCCAGTTTCATTCTTCTTCACTTGGCTAGCCAGTTATACCAGCATTATTTATTGATTAGGGACCCCCTTCGTTGTTGCTTGCTTTTGTTGACTTTGTCAAAGATCAGATGGTTGTAGGTGTGTGGCTTTATTTCTGGGTTCTCCATTCTGTTCTGTTGGTCTATGTGTCTGTTTCCACTGGATGTTCCATCCAACCCCTAGCTTCTCTCATCTTACATCTTGTAACCTCAGTGACTTCTCTATGTCAGCTACTCACTGCCGCAGTCACACATTGGACTGCTATTACACTAACATATCCTGTTTCTAAATCACTCATTCACACATCTCACTCCAGAATGACAACTGCCTCTCCTTCGAGTTTACGAGTTTAACTGTTCCCACTGGAAACACCAGTTGATTGACCTAATGACTTTCTCTCCATCCATCAACTCTCTTTAACCTTTCTCTCTTTATTCAGCATGGGGTCAATAGTAGATTACTAAAGTGACATTCTTTCTCATCCCTAAATAGGTATTAAAATTTTTATTATTATGAATAACAGTTAAGAAATACATTGAACAACATGTCCCAGTATGTATAAAGGTGAATGTATTTGTCAGAACAAGGGGTATGAAGTACAATGCACTCTGTTGTTCCATTCCATTCTATTAATCTCATTCCATCCAATTCCATCTAATCCTATGTTATTTAATTTCATTCAATTATATTTCATTGAAACTATTTCTTATCTGGGGTGGAGAATAAATTCCCTGCTATGGCTTCATTTGGCCATATTGATTCCAACCCATTTCAGCTAGCTCTTTGATCTCATAAGCAGAGGGAATGTTTCAGCAACTTGTTTCTTTTCTTATCTGCCATCTTGCAAACTTAAGAATTTCTGTTAGTTATGGTTTCTTTAACCCTTCAGGACACTGTGTTAGTCAGGGTTCTCTAGAGGGACAGAACTAATGGAATATATATATTAAGTATTAATTCACAGGATCACAAGGTCCCATAATAGGCCGTCTGCAGGCTTGTGAACTACTTGTGAATCCTTGTGAATTACTCATCAGGGCCCAGTGTACTTAGCTGAGATGTGGTGATGAGATGAGAAGAATGGGTATATATGATGTCTTCTTTATATTGTTATTTCATCCTGATTCAAGGTATTACTTAATTTTATTTTTTGAGATAGAGTTTCAATCTTGTTGCCCAGGCTGGAGTGCAATGGTGGGGTCTTGGCTCACTGCAACCTCCATTTCCCAGATTCAAGTGATTCTCCTGCCTCAGCCTCCCAAGTAGCTGGGATTACAGGTGCTCGCCACCATGCCTGGCTAGTTTTTGTATTTTTAGTAGAGACAGGGTTTCACCATGTTGGCCAGGCTGGTCTTGAACTCCTGACTTCAGGTGATCTGCCTGCCTCAGCCTCCCAAAGTGCTGGGATTACAGGCGTGAGCCACCATGGCCAGCCCATAGTTTTATTTTTATTTGCAGAATATCTGAGTGTCTAATTTGCATATTTATAAAGATAAGGGATCTATGTTTTTGCTCTTGGACTGTTCACAATGTAGAGGAGATGGAGTGGATAAAATGGGATATTGCAGTAAGTGGCAGAAATATGTAGACTCTCTGGACAGGATGCCAGACTAGGAAGAATTAATGAGCAATTTGAGGGTAGGGATTCTGTCTGATTAACTTTATACACAAAATTGACTGTAAAGATCTGATATGTAGCAAACACTAATTGAATGAAGGATTAGAATGGACTTGAAAAAATTGTTTAGCAATTTTTATGAAGGGACTTGGAAAAGAAGCAGAGAGATTTTGGTGCAGGAGCTGTGTTAGCCAAACACTGCAAGATGAATTGAGTTTTGATTAAGGAGCTTTCTTGTGGGGGAAAAATTTGGGGCAATATATGTGCTTACAAGGAGATGAGGGAAGTGCTACATCTGGTGGTTAAAATGGCTACAAGTAATGAGATGGTGCTTGTAGATGTTTGTGTATGTGCATATTAAATTAAGAAAAAAAAATGATCCAAACATAAGTATAGTACCTAGAGACAACATTTGGGAGAGAAACAAAGGTTCTGCATGACCTCCAAACTCTCAGTTTCAAACATTCAACCCTCTGCCACCCTATTTGTATTTTTTTGGCTCACTTTAATAATTCACCCCTTCCAATAAACCTGCTATCTATTGACCTTTCCAGCTAATCTTTGTTTCCTGTCCTTCTCTCATGCTAGTCAGAGGCAGAGAGTGTTTCAGGCATATACTTGCCTTATTTTAAAAAGAGTCAGCTCTCATTGTGGTATTTACACACAACCTATGTGAAATTTGTGATGCATTCCAAGGGAAATGCAGACACTTAGAATTATGCATTATTTTTTAAATAATTTTTTCCCAGATGGATATAGATTGGTATTCCTTATATCTGCTCTTGTTGGTGATATTATAGTTTTAATTAAATACATTTTTCATGAATTTCAAGAAACCTTTGAGAAATGGGTTTGTTTAAAGATGTAATGATAATCACATATTTCTTTCTCTGCAGTCACCAAAACTGTTAAAGCAAAAATGTGGGTAATTTCAGCATTTGCCAGTCAAATAACATCAAGGTGAAATTGAGTTGATAAGGATTTTTCACAGGGTTGACAGAAAAAACATAACCCTCACCCCGTTGATAATCTCTAACCTCCAGGAGAGCAACATTTTAGTTTGATCACTTATTTATCCCAGGTAACTACCGCAGTTCATAACACATGGAGGTCAGTAAATGATGTTAAACAAATTAAGAAAGCATTGAGGTGGAGGCTTTCTGAGCTTTGGGTGCATTTGTTAAGACCCTCTCATCCTGAGAGAATAATTCTGAGAAAGAGGATATAATTAAAATGTATTACCCACATTTCTTTAAGAGGCCATCAGGGCTAATCTTGTGTCTTACACTTCTTTATCTTTTTCCTCTAAGATTCCATGTCTCTAAGATCATCCACCTATATCCAGACTGTCATCCTTGGAGGGCTGTATAATCTCTTTTTTTCCCCCATACACAAACATCAACTCTGCTCTCTTGAACCTATGAAAATTCAGCAGCAGGATCCTCTATATTCTCAGTTTCTTCTCTGTGTGTTTGCAGTAATGTGTGGGAAAACTGAAAACTTGTCTGTGTCCCAAGTACACTGCATCTACTGCAGTACTTGGTAGAGGTAGTTGTATTTTCTCCATACTCTGTCCCACAAGGTTTGGAAGCAAATGTATAGATCACTTATCTTTATAAATATGCATATTAGAGGCTCAGGAATTTTGCAAATAAAAATACAATTACACCTTGAATCAGGGTGAAATAACAATTATTGGGGGAACCCGCCCCCAGTATTTCAAAGCAGGTTCTTTCTATTTTCCTTAAGTGTTGGCTGGCTGAGGAATAAAGAGAAAGAGTGCAAAGGGAAGAATTTTATAGCTTGGACTCCGGGGGTGTCATCACATATCGGTAGGGCTGTGATGCCCACCTGAGCTGCAAAACTAGCAAGTTTTCATTAAGGATTTCAAAAGGGGAGGGAGTGTAAGAACAGGGAGTAGGTCACAAAGATCACATGCCTCAAAGGGCAAAAAGGAGAACAAAGATCACAAGGCAAAGGGCAAACCCAGAATTATTGATAAGGGTCTATGTTCAGTGGTGCACGTATTGTCTTGATAAACATCTTTAACAACAGAAAACAGGGTTTGAGAGCAGAGAACTGGTCTGACCTCAAATTTACCAGGGTGGGACTTTTTCCCCACCCAAATGAGCCTGAGGGTACTGCAGGAGACCAGGGTGTATTTCAGTCCTTATCTCAACCACATAAGACAGACACTCCCAGAGTGGCCATTTATAGCCCTCCCCCCAGGAATGCATTCCTTCCCCAGGGTATTAATTATTAATATTCCTTGCTGGGAAAAGAATTTAGTGATGTCTTCCCTACTTGCACATCCATTTTTAAGCTCTCTGCAAGAGGAAAAATATGGCTCTATTTTGCCTGACCCTGCAGGCAGTCAGACCTTATGGTTGTCTTCCTTTGTTCCCTAAAATCGCTGTTTTTCTGTTCTTTTTCAAGGTGCACTGATTTCATATTGTTCAAACACACATGTTTTACAATCAATTTATACAGTTAACACAATTATAGTGGTCCTGAGTTGACATACATCCTCAGCTTATAAAGATAACAGGATTAAGAGATTAAAGTAAGACAGGCATAAGAAATTATAAGAGTATTATTTGGGAACTGATAAATGTCCATGAAATCTTCACAATTTATGTTCCTCTGCCATGGCTCCAGCTGGTCCCTCTGTTTGGGGTCCCTGACTTCCCACAACAACAGTATTAAGAAGAACCATGTATATACAGTCTTCTCATGCCATCACCAAATGTCAGCCTAGTACACAAGACTTTGCTGAGTAATTCAGAGCAACTTGTTTCTGTTTAGGTACTCCTTATTTCATTTACTGATAGCACTGCTTTGTAACACTTATGTCATAACAGCAGCCTTCTGAGGGTTATGTTATACTGTGATATCATCCATCACTGCCAATTACAAATAATATGGATATAGCAACACCAAAGTCAGGTAGATGACCTTTCTTTCATTGCTATTTCTAGATCTCATCTCTTTTCCATCATTGCAACTTTGAAGAGTCTTTAAAAAAGCCATACTTCTTCACTAGTATTGTCTATTGGAGTAATTTCTTCCTGCTCAGCCACTACTTGGGAATTTTGACAGACTTTATCACTTTGGTCACTGTCTTTTCCCTTTATTCATCAGGTTTGATGACTTCAACATCCCTATAAATGATTCATCCAATCCATGGCCTCCCAATTCCTTCCTTACTTGCAACATTTGGATTTGAAAAGCCAACCTTATTTTATTTTATCCTAACCTTTTTCATGGTAACCCCTAAGACATTGTCATTACCAGCAATTGAATTGCCTCCAATTTTTAAAATCAAAGCATTAAACTTCATGTCTTCTCTAGTCTAACTTTTATTAAATAATCAAAAATGAATAGTTTTCTTAAAAACATATATATATTTTTCTGGTTGGAATCAGAAGATATAACCAAACAAGAGTCAGAAAGAATAGATATATAGAAGAGATAAATGGGCTTCAAAACAGATTTTTCCTTAAAGCCTGCAAAAAGGTATGCAGCCTTACTAATACCTTGATTGTAACCTGGCAAGACCCTAAGCAGAGGAACTATCTGAGCCATACTATTACCTGGAATTCTATCTGTAGAATAGTGAGATAATAAATTTGTGTTATTTTCTGCTTCTAAGTTTGTGATAATATGATATGATAGCAGTACAATAATACTGAAGATAATTGGATAATACAACCTTAACATGTCCTGAAATTCATGATATTCCAAACCCTTACACTCTGATCTTTTCCCAATTTTTCCTAACTTACTAAGTGACATCACTATTCACATAGTTGCTTAGGCCAATATTATCAGAGTTATTTCTAGATTATACACTTTCCTTCAAACCCAATATTTCACACTCCATTGGATTTTTTTTTTCAGCTGTACCCTGCAACTGACCACTTCTCTCCATCTCCATTGATCTTTGCCTTGTCTAATGCACCTCTTCTCTAATCAGGACTCCCGAAATAGTCACCACTCTTGCTTTTCTAACAGTTTTCTATCCGTAGAACAGCCAGAGTGATGAAGTTTTGAAAATTTTAATCACATAATGGTATTTTTTCATTTAAAGTTGCAATGACTTCCCATTACATGTAGAATAAAGTTCAAAATCCAAATCTCTTTACATTGTGTTTTTTCTCTGCCTTCTTCATATCATCTCCTTCCACTCTCCTCTTTTCTGAGTGTGAACCACATTAACATTTGTTGGCTCTTTTCATACACAAAATCCATTGCTGCTTCAGATCTTTACGTGGTTGATCTCTTTTGCCTTGAACATGTCTTCTCTAGGTCATTTAGTACTTTGCTTCTTAATATTCTTAAAGTCATTTCTCAAATATCACTTCATCAGAGAGCTTCTCCCTGATTATCTCACATAAAAGTCAGTCACCACTACTTGGTGTCTCCCTACTTGTTATTTATCATTTTTCAAAGCACCCTCACTTCTTACATTTTATTGACATGTGTCTACTTTTTTTATATCTCACTAGATAGAAGCTCCATGAGGACAGTTCCTTTGACTACCTTCAATTTTGCTGTTATTGTGCTACTAAAACTGTCCCTGTACCCTTGTAGATTCTCAAAAGTGAAAGAGAAGCCTGGGCAACATTGTAAAACCCCATCTCTGCTAAAACTACAAAAAAACTAGCCAGGAGTGGTGGTGTGCACCTGTAGTCCCAGTTAGGAAGCTGAAGTGGAAACCCCTGGGCCAGGGAAGTCGTGGCTGCAGTGAGCTGTGATTGCGCCACTGTACTCCAGCCTGGGTGATGAGAGTGAGACCTTGTCTCTGGGGTGGGGGTGAAGAAAGCACTAAGCATATATAAAATTTTTTGCTTACTTTAGGTATCTTGAGAAGATTTAATTTATAAGTGTTTGATGGCAGTGTGGGAAGTTAAGTGTCCTGAAGGAAAAAGTCAAACATGAAAGATAAAGCTCTCATGACATCATGAGGCCATTGCCTAAATAGTCATATCATAATACTTCTGATTAAAACATCAACTAATAATTAGAAGCAGAAGAAACTTGGAAATCTTAGCCATCAGCCTCTTCTTATTGGTATCTGAAACCATCTGCTATCTCTATCTTAGCTTAGAAAATGATTTTTCATATCAAATTCTAAGACTTGTGCTTCACATCTCAGATATTTAGATTTGCTAAATGGTGTTTCTTCTTTGCAATTATTTA
>NW_012120710.1:1431789-1440531 GCF_000951035.1 Colobus angolensis palliatus | reverse complement strand
TCAGCAATGGCGGGCGCCCCTCCCCCAGCCTCGCTGCTGCCCTGCGGTTAGATCGCCGCAGACTGCTGTGTTAGCAAGGAGGGAGGCTCCGGGGATGTGGGACCCTCCCGGCCAGGCATGGGGTATATTCTCCTGGTGTGCCCGTTAGCCTATTCATTTTAGTATCTATTAACGTCTTTTGGGCTTTGTAATTGTTTGACGGGTTGTCATACTGAAGAGAGAATCCTGTTCCTTACTCTTCCTACTTCATAACCTTAAGTTTCAAGTTCAAGTGTCTCATTTCATTTTTCCTTAATTACCCTTTGGCCTCATGGGACAAGACTAGCCTTCTGGCAGCACTAATATTCATTTAGGCGACATAACTGGGGGAAAAATGTTGCTCTGATGACAACAGTGGAGACTTCATATTGATGCTCAATTCTTTATTTTCACCTCATTGGTATAAATGTTGTGTTTGCATGGGGTTTTTCTACAATTTCTTTCTGAGATTATTTCTCCCTAAAGCTCAACACTTTTGGAATTTTTCATTCTCATTCAAAAACGGAAGCGATTTTACATAAAAGTCTTCTGGAAGCAGTGTTGGAATTCGTATTTTGGGTAGTAGAAGCAGTAGTTACAAGGGTAGTGGTGTCTTTTGTGGTGGTGGTGGCACCTGCTGCGGTTGTTCATATTTGAGGTGCAGGAGTAGGGAGGGTAGGATCAGCTGGAGAATTTACCAGGAAAAATGGAGGTCCAGGTGGATAGGGTCTTTGTTGGGAAGGAGGCTATGGATAACCTGGGCCATCAGGATGGAGTGGTGGACCTTAGGGTTGAGGAGGGGGTGGTGGAAATATCCCTGGACCATAGGGTTGGGGAGGAGGTGCTGGAATTCTCCTTGGGCCATAGGGTGGAGGAGGAGGTGGTGGAACAAATCCTGGGCCAAAAGGTGGAGGAGGTGCCGGTGGTCCAGGTGGATATGGTCCCCTGGGGCCTCTATGACTCTCACCAGGCTGTGGAAAAAAGAAGTAAATAATTTTAATTCACCTATTTCACAGTTAAATATAAGGGTGAATGCTTTCTATGGTAGGCAGAACTCTAAGATGGCCCCAAGATTTCTACTCCCTGCTGGCACATGCTGGCCTGACCTTATCAGGTGAGCCCTTTTAAAAAAGATTCTACAATGTCAGAGACAGAAGAAATCAGAGAGATTTGAGGCTGCAGCAAATGCTTTTCTCTGTGCTTTGAATCAAGATGCCATGTTGTGGGGAGGGCCACGTGGAGGTACATTGTAGACCTGCTATAGGAGCTGAGAGTGGCCTCTGGCTCACAAGCAGCAGGAAAGTAGGGGCTTCAGGACAATAACCAAGGGACTGAATCCCGCCAATAACCATATAAGCTTTAAAAAGGACGCTGAGCTGCAGAAAAATAAATACAGCAGTGGACACACCTTTTCAGCCTTGTGAGACTCTGAACAGAGAAGCCAACTAGCCAAATTCAGAGTTATGGCCAAAGAAACTGAGATATTTATGAGCTTTTAATGCTACTAATTGGTGGTAGTTTGTTATGCAGCAATAGAAAATCATTACATTGTATCTAAGTCACATAGTCTGAAAGTCTATTATCAAAGAAAAAAAGTTTCTCTTTTGCTTTCTGATTACCTAGGCTGTCTATGAAAGCAGGGATAGTATTGACTAAAAATATATATATATTTATATAATGAGCAAAAATCTTACCCTTTGCCTATAGTCGAATCTGTCATTTAAATAAATTGTAAGTGGAAATAAATGCCCTTCCAGGCTGAGAAAAATGTCTTTTTATGTCTAATTCAAGAGTTCAGGGCTGTTCAGACTTTGAACACTAATAAATTGTGAAAAACATCATGAGCACCTACTTTGTGCAATGAGCTAATGTAGGAGCTGTGGTGGGGAGCCAGGGTTACAAACAGATCTTCTATGAATCTACAGGCCAAGGAGTTACAATACAAGGCAGGATAAATATGATTTAAAGGGAAGTGAAATGAGTGGAATGAGTCTGTGGGGTTTCATGCGAGGGTTTGAGTTCTGTTTCTGGCACATAGAGGTTGGGTGAATATGGAATACTTTTTGAGTATCTTTTTCTTGTCAGAAAAATGATGTTAATAAAAGGACCCACCTCCTCTGGTTATAGTCAGATTTTTGTTGTGAAATATTACCTGTAAAATGTTTAGAGCAATGATTGGCTCAAGTATGGTATACATAGAGCACAATTTTTAGGAATAAAAGTAGCTGAGGCTGGGCATGGTGACTCATGCCTGTAATCCCAGCACTTTGGGAAGCTGAGGTGGGTGGATTGCTTGAGGCCAGCAGTTCAAGGTCAACCTGGACAACGTAGCAAGATTCTGTCTCCATTTTAAAAAATTAAGATACAAAAGCTAGAAAGTAGTGCAAGGAACAAATATATTAGGTAGTTAAAGCGATCAGTTCTGGATAGGAAAATGATGAAGGATTTTTCTAGTGAGAAGAAGTCATTTGAAAAGAAGCTTAAAGAATACAAAATAAGGAGGAAACATGCCAAATAGAAGGAAAATACACAAATGCTCTGGGGTAAGAATGAAGTTCCACTCTACTGATGGCAAGAAGTCCAGGTTGCTTAGAGCAGATGCTTTTTTTGGACACAAAACTACATTTACTTCCTGTGGTCCTCAGTCCCTTCACCTATTTGGCCATTATCCTTGCTAATCCTAAACTTTAGTATTATGGTAAAGCATCCCTGTCCTGGATTCCTAATTCCAGGTTCTTAACAACGCTAGAGGATGTCACAAGCACTGTACCATCAGAGTTAGCGCCCTTCAGCGCTGCCTGAAATCCTTTTTTGCGTATCTTATCTTAGATTATCTCTTCCCACTTCCCCAGAAGCCTGTAATTTTCCAAGTTGATGCCAGTTTTATCAACATTCTCCACCTCATCCTGAGCTCTCACCTACCCCCACCAAAGTGGCTTTTCTCCTGCTTCACCAAGATATTTCAGGCAATTAGAAATGAACTTCCCTGATTTACTGGCCACACAACCACGGAGTCATTGATAGCTAGGAATTTTCTCTTTTTTTAGAAGTGTCTTCTCAGGGACTTGGCTCTGTCAGTCTTCCCTTTACTTCTTGTAACTATAATATTGCAATTTGTTTTCTGAGGAAAATGAGACAGTTAAATGACAGGAATTATAAACTGACTCATTTTCTTCGGAAAACAACTACCATTTATGTTCAACTCACCCCTCTCCCCTACAATCCTACTGGTTTTGCATCTCCCTTCCTGAATTCTAATTCTAACCACTTCTTATCATTTCTCTTACTTCCACTCTAACCTAAGACATTTGTTTTTACCCAAGTTACTGTAATGACACCTTGATTTGACTGTTTGATTCTACTCTTACCCTTTCACCTAAAATATACAGAAAGTTTAAATAGATCATTTGCAAAAGAAATATCAAGTTTTATTATTTCCCTGCTTATAAAAGGTTCAGTTTCAACCACTGGTACTCTTGTTGTCGTTGACTTTCTTGTCATGTCTTTCCTGCAAAGCGAAGCTCTATGAAAGCGTATTCTAGATTTGCCAACTCTACTTCTCAATTCCCATTTGCTCTTCAACCTGGCTTCTGTCCTTAATGTGCTAGTAAAAGTTTTATTAGGATCACTAATACAACAAACGAAAAATGCCAAGGCACTTCTGTAGAACTGGCCTCATGTTTGTCTTTTCTAGCTATTGACATTCTGTGGTATTATGCAGGGCATTTGACCCAAGTGCTGCCTAACCAAAGACTAGTTAGGAAGTATGGAAGTTCAGGACTTGATTTTTAATTGTCAAGAAAACAAATCCTTAGTGTGGGAAAATACTCCATTCACTTTTATTATCGAAACAATTAAAAAATTAGCTGAAACTATCTTTGCCTCCTAAAGATATCCTGATATTGATCTTAATATTAAGTAATGAAAAATCTTTGTGGTAAATATACCCAATCACATTGATTAGCTCCCTTTCCACAACTTTCTAAAGGTAATAAACTCAGAAAAATGATGAAAATACTATGTTAAGAAGAAACACTACTCTCAAAAGGCTATAATTGACACTAATCTCCTACATTACTTTGTTTAGGAACAGTACATCTAAGACATGGATACTCTGAACCTAAATTTATTTGTATTTTAATGGGACTAATAGTAGTTAGACTTGCTTTATTTGTGTGTGTGTGTACATATACACACACATGTAAATGACATGCTACCCTTTACATTTCCAACATTCGATAATTATCAATCATCATGAATCTCATATAATTAAGTTGGGGGAAAGGTTTATATCTACTTATGCTGCTTATGTTATCAGAGAACTATCTTTTTCTTTTTTCTTTTTCTTGTTTTTTTGAGATAGAGCCTCACTCTGTCACCCAGGCTGGAGTGCAGTGGCTTTCGCTTGGCTCCCTGCAACTTCTGCCTCCCGGGTTCAAGTGATTCTCCTGCCTTAGCCTCTGGAGTAGCTGGAATTACAGGTGCATGTCACCATACCTGGCTAATTTTTTTATTTTAGTAGAGACAGTATTTCACCATGTTGGCCAGGCTGGCCTTGAACCCCTAACCTCAAGTTACCGCCCGCCTCGGCCTCCCAAAGTTCTGGGATGAGCCACTGCGCCCGGCCCAGAAAGTTATCTTTTTCAAATTAATCTTATAAAGAAATTTTATATAATAAAAGCCTGATACTTTGAAATTATAAAATGTTTTTCTTTTGTATTCTGAGGGCATACAAATATTGAAAATCAGCTTTATAATCAAGCCATTAAGATATCGCCTTAAAATATGTCAATATATTTTATTGGTTTATTAAAAATTATATCAACATATAATGCTCTGAGTAATTTAGCAAAGGTCAGACTACCTCAGTAACCTGAGAATTTCCTGCTTTTGTTCCTTTTTGAAAGTAGATGAAAGAGGAATTATTTTATGATTCATGTCTCACAATGATATAATTTTATGTTGCTTGATTTGTGGAAGTCATAATGTAAAAAAAAAAAAAACAGCTTCATATTTTTCCCCTTTGGTATAGTAGATTTTATAGTACTTCGGTGGAAATTACTCTGGAATTAATCTTCTCTTTCTGTCCCTAGAGTTAATCTAACACTACTTTGAAATCAAGTATGATTCTACTACTTTGAAATACGTGTGTTTTAAAAACATCTTTGTAATTTTGTATGATATTTAGTATCTCATTTGTCTTTAACCTGGTTTTGTGTACAAAGTAGTTGTTTATATATAAATGCTTAGCATTCTCTCAAAATTTAGCATGCGAAGATACTTGTAGATCCTTGGTAAAATGCATCTTTCCCATTACGTGATGCTTTTATTGAGGCTTGGATGAGGTCTTTACTACATTTTTAATAAGTGAGTCAGGTGACTCTGGTGTAAATAATCCATAAACTACATGCTGGGAAAAACAGTTTTATTTTAATTATTTATTTTTATAGAGTTTTGCCTACTGTGTAACTGACTAGAGTATGGGGACTTACATTTATACATATGCTTTTAATGCAGTCTGATATTACAGACTTGAGCTGTCCAGTATGGCAGCCATCAGACATGTGTGTCTATTTAAATTAGATTTTAAATTTAAAATTTAAGTCCTAAACAGTGTTTCATCAATGGTTATTAACCATTGATGGAAAGGTAACATCATTAATGTAAAAAGAAATCTGAAGTAATAGTTAATGAGAAAAGTATAAAGCTGTGTGACCATGATTAATGATACTTACTGTGAAACATGCTGCAAGAGCCCAAAGGCCTAAGATCCAAGTCAGTGATTTCATCCTTTCAGTTGCCTCTGAAAGTAAGCATAATAGGTGATCAGTATGATTTTCTTTTTTTATTAAAAAGTAGTATTTAAAATGTCTCAACATTTGGATATAATGTAATACAAATATCCTACTATAGCATTTTTAGGGAATTTGCCTAACATTATTTTGAATTCAGTGTTACTGTGGGGCAATATTAGTAGGCTTATAAAATTTGACTTCAAAATAGTGGAAGTAGTTTTTATTTTTGACTTGTAAACTGATCCTTGGGATAATGCAAAAGAGTTGTTCATAAATTGTTCTGAGCAATAGAAGTTTTTATAATTAAGGTTTTTCCCTTAGAAGTAACTACTTTAAAATGTATACTTATTTATATTTGAACATTTTGATATTTTTAAAATAGTAGGTACATTACTTTATAGATTTCTATAGATGGGTTTGAGATATTAACATTTTAACTAGATCTTATGTTACAAATTTAATTTCTTGGAACAGCTTAAAAATAAGAAAAAAAACAAAAAAGGAATCACCCTGTTGGATATAGTCTAAGAGAAGAGTCACATAATCTATTTCCTAATTTTAACAACATTCTATCAAATTAATTTAGTCTGTGATGAGTGGTCTCAAAGTGCTTCCAAAAATCCATATATCAGAGACTAAGGCAGAGAACATGGAGATGTCCAGGTATTCTACTCTCAATTGGTTCAAATTTTACAATATATTTCAAATACATGATAGCTTGAGTTCTGGGAAAGCAACTCCATGCACCATTGAGCAAACTGGCTTCCTAATAGTCAACTCTGCACATAGGTTGAGTGTGTGGTCTGAGCAATGCAAGTCTTGAAAGAATTCTATGGACAAAATTTCACTGAATATTCAATTATATATATGTGGGTGTGGCTATTCCTTCAACTATTACTTTTCCTATGATCCATTCTTAAAAGAAGTTTGAAAAACAAAAGAAAAACCAATAATAAAAATATTCTGTAGAACAATTTTCTCTTTAGAGTACACCTGAGAGTATTCTATCCCTATGAAATTTCAAGAACTTTAAGGTACATCAGGAGGAAAAGCCAATTGTGTACTTGGATGGACTGATTGGCCCAAATGCCCAACATGAATGTTTTACTCTGACCTGTAAAAACCAGAAGTTTTCAAAATTTAATGCATGTAATGACTTATAGTTTCATGTCAGCTGCTTATGTTTTTGCTGATAATGAATGTTCTATGAAAAGCCCATAAAATGTTATCTTTGAAAATGATATCTTTGGGAAAAATGTTAATATTCAAAGTAAATATTATTAAGTTTATATTTCCAAGTACCTACCTTTGTGTGAGGATCCGTCTTACAGTTGATTAATCTGCTGGTCAAAATGACTCTTGCCACTTGAAAGATGGCAAATAAAGGTGAAAAGGGACAAGAAATCTTAGCTCTTATATATTGTAATGGATTTCTGTTGGCAATATGAGAAAGGCTATTCGGAAATAAAATAACTTCCGAGTTGATGCTCTTCAAACAAAGATAGGAAAGTTGTCCTTGCCAATTTGGCAGTCTTTTTCTGGATTTTTTTTCATTCCTGAAAAGCCTTGACATGTTCAACGTTTGCTGTTTCCTGAGGAAACAGATACAACAAATCATAATATCCTATCACCTCAGAAAAACAATCTGGGGCCTGTAGTGCACCATTTCCTCTTTATTTCAAAGGAAAAGCTGGCACAAGCTTTTTCTATTCCAAGTGATTTAATGGGCCGTCTTTTGTTATTTGTTAGTCTTATCATATTTTCTATTTTATTTCAAAGGCCTACATATGTGCGAAATACAAATATTTTTAAATTCTAACATGATCAGGAGAACATATGGGAACAAAAATGTTCATTGAAATTAAAAGTACCTAATTAAATAAGTGTTGCCAAATACTGCATGTACATACATACACCCAGGTATGATGCAGGGCCAGTAATGTAAAGAATATCTAAAATACTGCTTGACTGTTTGGATCACCGTGCTATATGTTGTGGGTTTCTTGTTTCTATTTTTTGGTTGAAATAATGACATTGTATTATTGTTTTGTGCTTGAAAGTTTGTATATATCTTATCTCATGTACGGTTTTTCACAGTTGCCTTCATTGAGTAGATGTTTCTGAAGGATGATGAAAATGAGTGCTGCTATTAGGATTTGGATCTAAGTTTCAAAAAAGCAGGAAAGAAAAATCTAGTGGTAGAAGAGGGATAATAGTCAGAAGGTTCATGCAGTTTCTCAGTCTTAACTATATTTCAATTCTTTGTGATTATTTTAAGGTAGTAGACTATTTACAAGACCTTATATATGCATTTTTTAGGAATTTACCTTTTGCCAATGAAGAACTAAATGAGAAAAATTGTGTTTTAGAAATCATGTTGTCCTTGCCATTATTAACTTGAGACATTTAATTAAATAAAAATATAATGATGTGTAAAATTTTTGATTATGGCAAAATTATATGGACACTTTTACTTTGAAGTGAATGTCTAATGGAAAATCATAGCCTTGTCTTTTTGATAAATCTAGGCTTTGAGCATATTTTTTCCTAAGCTAGATGATCCTATAATCTGTAGTTTTTATGCATTATTATATAATAATAACAGCTATTACTTACTAAACCTTTAGCATATTCCACATGGCAGGATAAAATGAGTTCTATTGTTATCTCTGTTGTGCACATAGATGACATAGATGCTAACTAGCTGAGTGGGGCTTGACCTAAGTCTTCCCACTGGGGCCTGAGTGAGTTTTTAAGCAGTATTCCATGTTGCTCCCTAAATCTTAATAATCACCATACACTTAACTAACTTTATGTTACAGTACACTGTAGAGATGAATCAAGTGACCTTAATAGTCAGGTCATTCTACTTCAAAGCCAAATCTCAACAATTCCTTGCTGGGTTATATAAGACAAGCTATTTTATCTC
>NW_012120710.1:1422891-1431178 GCF_000951035.1 Colobus angolensis palliatus | reverse complement strand
CCTTCCCTCCTTCCCTCCTTCCTTCCTTCCTTCCTTCCTTCCTTCCTTCCTTCTTTCCTTCTTTCCTTCCTTCCTTTCTTCCTTCCTTTTTTCCCTCCCTCCCTCCCTCCCTCTCTCCCTCCCTCTCTCACACATTTATTGAATACCTGCTGGGTGTAAGACATAGTGCAAGTTGCTGAACTTACAGAATATCTAAGTGCTTAGTGTTTTAAAAATCCTTTGTGAGGTGAGATAGGAATAAAGAAGCTGCAATTCCAGAGTTGATCTTAGTTTTGAATGACTGTACTTAATTTCATTTACTTTATTGGAGTTTCACTGCCTTTAAAAAATTCTGATGACATAATTAAGTGTAACACAATACATTTCTGGTTTGCTAATCTTAGCCCTTAATATGTTGCTAAATGATTACATGCCCCAACATCAGTGAAGACGGTTCTATTCCTAATTAATAAAGAAATTTCCACTTCTTTCTTTGATGATAATTCAGTTTGTCGAAAGCTGAATGTCTCTTCTTTCTTGTTTTGATGCCCACATATTCATCAGCCAAATGTTTGAAGTCAAAGTGTGGTCTACATTGTAATGGATCACTGGCTCTGAGGGACTTAGGATGAACACTGGCAAAACCAAAAGACGATTTCTGAGTCGGTTGTGACCAGAAAGAATCTGAAGAACACAAACAAATGGAGGCACACATCTGTTAAGAAACAGGAACAGTCACTCAAATTAATCTTTAATTAACTTATGGCTTTAAAAGATCCTGACTCAATACTTACTAGAACAATACATAAAAGAGCTAATGTCTCTGGTCACAGGAAATTAAAAAAGTGACAGTAGAGAAAAATTATTGTTAGTGCAGAGATTTACATGACAGATGGAAAATATTTTCTTATTAGAGGTAGGTTTGCAGAATTAAATTCAGTCATGCAGCAACATATTTGAAGTCTGATTTCCTGTTGTATTACACTCATTTCCACTGAAATATAGCAATCATCATAATTTCTTTGGACCTATGAAAAGTGTGTGTTTCTTCTTAATTATTCAGAAGGAGATGATATTGTTTCTGGGGTAATGCCACCTGAAATATTTATCACGCTTTAGAACTTACAGACCTTAAAAATTTCTGTGGAAATATTGTTGTATAGGATATCAAAAATGCCATTTAGCTCTGAGAGAAAATGTGTTCTCTTGGATTGAAGTTTAGCATGATGAAATGTAATTAACAATAAAACTTGTAGACTGAAGAAAGGTTAATATCTCTGACTTGTGCAGCATGGATGCTGCAAGAAACCCACATCACCTAGGTCTGTAAACTTTCTGGAAGTTGGCAACAAATTTGCCCTGAGCTTCCAAGTAGCCAAAGTTGAAAAAAAGAAGAAACCAGGTAAAACATTTACAATGTCCGTAAAATATAATCATGGTAATTTCTTGAGAAAAGTAGCTTTCCTTTCCACTGAGAGTCATGGGAAAATTTCCCAATATTTTTAAGCAGGAGGTCTATTTTTCTACAGTAAATGCCAAATTGGTGTTTGTAGTATAACCTGGATGTCTCCAGACTGTGAATGTAAACAAAGATACAATTGCCCTTTAATCAGAATTTTGCTAGATTGATAACCTCAACCATGTAACTACATAAATTCAGTTCCCCTTTCAAAATATTTTGGGGGAATATTCCTGGATTCATCTTAATTCTAAAAATATATTTTCTTTGCTGTAATATTATTTTTACAAAAGCAAATCTAGTCATATGCATGTTTTCTCTGTAAATGACATCAAGTACTTGAAAAATTTTAAACTATTAGTGTAATACATTTATTGTATGGTAAATCATGCTATATTTATTTTCTCACTGAATATTCAAAATAACTACAAGACATAGGAAGATGTTAATGTCTTTTATTTATTTATTTTTGGAAAGAAGTCATTCTGTCACCCAGGCTGGAGTGCAGTGGCATGATCTAGGCTCACTGCAACCTCTGCCTCCAAAGTTCAAGCTATTCTCCTGCCTCAGCCTCCTGAGCAGCTGGGATTATATTCACGAAGTCACCATGCCTAGCCTATTTTTGTATTTTTTTTTTTTTTAAGCAGAGATGGGGTTTCACCATGTTGGCCAGGCTCAAACTCCTGGCCTCTAGTGATCCACCCACCTCAGCCTCCCAAAGTACTGAGATTACAGGCATGAGCCACTGTGCTTGGCCAATGTCTTAGTGTTTTAAATGAAGAAAGAACATCAGAGAGGGGCAGAATTGGTATTAAGATCATGTTGGGCTTGTTTAATAAAGTTATTCCTAAAATTTATGTATAGTCTATGGGTAAGAATTTGTTAATTAAAAATGATGAGGGACTGTAAAAGTAAAATCTATTAAAAATGAGGATTAAAATGTGTAAAAAATGAAAGATGCACATATTATAACCTAAAAGTTAGTACAAATGCCTTAAATTACAGCTTTATATTTTGGAGGAAAACTGTGTATTGTTCTCTGAAATGGAAATGAAAAGACCTCATTTCCAGAACTGACTTTGGCAAAATGAATGACTTATTTTACAATGAACTGTGATTTCGGGTGTTTTAAACCTTTGATATTTGACAAACATTCCAAAATCAAATTATAAATTATGTCTGTTTCTGACATCAGGTTCCCTAAAGTCCAAAAATGACATAATTTGATTTATTTGGTATAAAAATTATACAAGAAACATTGTCAAATATGAAATGGTGTTTGAAGTCAAAGTGTGATCTACGTTGTGTTGAATTGCTGGCTCCATTAAACATGTAGCCATTCTGATACACTGCATTCTGATACACTAAGTCATGTCAGAATTATACATTTTCCATGTGTTCCAAAATTATGGGAAACTTATAATTCTGATATGACTTAGTGTACATTATCAGTAATAATTATAAATATTATGTTAAATTATTGTGTGCCACAGAAGTAACAAATTTCCTTGTCAATAGTGTCTTTGACTATAGCTGCCCTAGAGCTTTTTGTCATCCATGGACAATTGTTGTCTTGTTCTGGTCCTCTTTCGAAGGTGGTTTTACAATCAGCTATAAAACTCTTAACAGGTACTCTTGAATACAAGTTTCTGATAACTTTGGAAATTGTGACATCAGAATAGAAGAAAAACTTTCAGGATGCATGGAGAACCGAAATGTTCATGAATATCAAGCAAAATAGGAATAAAATGCATGGACAGAACTAATAGAAGGCTGAAGTAGTCTTTTTGACTTTTTGCTTAAAACATTGCTGATCCTTTGTTTTTGCCAGAGTCAAGGAAACTTTTCTTTTGAGCTATTGACTGCTTTTTAAAAATTTAGTATACTCCTATAAACATAATTTAGAACATAGTTGTTTCTCTCTACCTGATTTCTCCAGAATTTGGAAACTATTGGTGAGTATTCTTAACTTATGGCAATACAGTTATTTTCATAAGTGCTACAAGAATCTCTTTTAATCTATAACAGGACACAATTGGAGAAACTGGTTGTTTTACCAAGGCTTTGAATGGAATAGTGTGCTGCCCTTCAAGGAATCAAACTTGACTTATGGAGCCAATGAAAGCCCTTTGGGAAAACTGGCCTCATACCTTGTCTACACAGTTCCTATACATGGTTCGTGACCTATGGTAAGTAAAGAATGCCACTTTCTGACAGGCACAGGAGCCCCAAGTTTGTCATGGAACCTCAAGAGAAGAGGAATTCACCCAACTCGTAGGTATTCTATTGTGTAAATCCATGGCTGGGCTTGGCTTTAAAAAAGTCTTATCTGAGATTCCTTCTGTGGAAAAAGGTTCCGTCAAAGTGAATTTAAAAGCCTATGTAAAAATAATTGTTCTTGCTGCACTGTATACAAATAATTAGGCCAATTATAATAACATAAACCTGTTCTACCATGATTTGTCTTCAGTAAAAATGGGAAACTGGAGGGAGAAAAATTGTTTCAAAAACTGTAGTACACTTGTTGTTAGATTCCATTATTGCCTAATGTTTTTCAATTCTTATTATTTTCTACAGTTTGGACAAAATTCTAATTTTTCTTGGCTACAAGTCTTCAAAGCAATGCTTTCATTCTTTTCTTTCTTTTTTTCTCCCATTTTTCTTAATTTGGAGTCACTGAAAACTAAGCTGTGCTTTTGTAAAACTCTGTGAACTGAAGCTAGACAACTTAAACTTCAGAAGAAAATAACAGCAACCTATTAATATACATAAGCAACTTTTCTACTTACCTATTGATGTATGAACTTCAGAGCAATGTAGCTTATATCAATTTTCCAGCATTGTTCTTTGTTTGTTTTTGTTTTTCTTCCTTCCTCACCCTATTTTCTCTTCATAGGACATTAGGCTTCACAAGCTGCTATATATGAACTTTCCTAAGAACTTGGGACCTTCCTTCTAGGAATAAACCATTCTAGCCATGATAGATCAGATGAATTCTGAGACAAGAGACTATTTTTCTCCTGAAATTATTTCTCCAAAATATTTTTTAAAAAGAAAAGGGGAAAATGTGAAAGAAAAATAAATATTGGGGCCCCCAAATCACTATGCTAAAGGGAAAAGTCAAGCTGGGTTTGGTTAGGGCAAACCTGCCTCCCATTCTATCCAAAGTCACGCCTCTGCTCGCTGAGATAAATGCATATCTGGTTGCTTCATTTGGAGAGGCTAATCAGAAACTCAAAAGAATGGAACCATTTGTCTCTTATCTCCCTCTGGCTTGTCCTGCCTTTGACTCAAGTTGTCCCACTTTTCCAGACTGAGCCCATGTATACCTTACACATACTGATTGATGTCTCTTGTCTCCCCAAGATGTATAAGACCACATTATAACCTTACCACATTGAGCATATGTCGTCAGGACCTCCTGAGGCTGTGTCACGGGTACACATCCTCAACCTTGGCAAAATAAACTTTCTAAGTTAACTGAGTCTTGTCTCAGACATTTGGGATTCACACCCCCATAACTGCCATTAACCACTCCCAAAAGTGTATTTCCTAACTAGTTATTATGCGCCAAGTTTCTCTCATGATGCAGAGTAATCTGTGATGCCCACAAAAGTCAAAACCATCAGCGAACACAATACAAAACAGAACAGAGCCTTCGATTTTGAGAGGGATCTATTCTCTTTGAATTTCTTGGCTTCTATGAGGAAAGCAGAGGTCTTTCCTAGAATGGGTCTGTGGTATCTTCTCTGCTATTCCCCAGGAGTCCCAGGCTATTAGAATCTATCTTAGGTTCTCACATGTGGGCATTATGAGTGGCAAGAAGACAAAATGGAGAAGAACAATTCAGTCTACTGAGAAGACAAATATTTTTTTCAGAAAAACAAGGCTCAAGAAGAGAAAAAAGATAAAGCCCTCTGAAATACATATAGTTTAGATCTACCCATTTTTAATTAAGTTGATTTTAACCATAGAGCTCTTTTTTCTAAAAAAAAAAGAAAATCCTTTTACTTTGGGAGGCCGAGGCGGGTGGATCACAAAGTCAGCAGATTGAGACCATCCTGGCTAACACGGTGAAACCCTGTCTCTACTAAAAATACAAAACAATTAGCCAGACGTGGTGGTGGGCACCTGTAGTTCCAGCTACTCGGGAGGCTGAGGCAGGAGAATGGCATGAACCCGGGAGGTGGAGCTTGCAGTGAGCCAAGATTGTGCCACAGCACTCCATCTTGGGCTACAGAGCCAGACTCCGTCTCAAAACAAACAAACAAACAAACAAAGAAACAAAGAAACAAACATCCTTTTAAACCTCATTACCAGACTCTAGCCAGGATAACCAGTATTTCTGGCTTTTGAATTCTACCACAGGTAACTTCCCACATAAAATCAATAAGTTTAAACTAAGATTATACCTTAACCATGGATGCATACGGGGTCTCAAAGAGATGGCAAGCAGTTTCTTTTTTCTTTTAAAATAAGATTTTGAATCTCCCCAAGAGTAATTTGGAGAAAGGAAAATTCAAGACAGGAAACCAAAAGTTATCCATGGGGGAAAAGCCTTAATAAATGGCAGAGTTATACAAATAATGAACCAGAAAGGAATCATTCCAGAAGTCAAGAATTGAACTTGGGCCACCATTGTCAAAAGATAAAGCCTTAGCTACTGAGCTACACAGCATTGAGCAGTTTCTATTGCTTTTCCCAGGAGAAGCCTAAATTAATTAATTTTGAATTTGTAAAGGCTTTTAACTACTCAAGATAATTTTTTAGGCTAACTGTGACTTGAACCTCAAAATTCCTGCTTTCTGGGTGGTGGAAACCAAGAAAAGTAGCCCCACATGGTCACAAGGTTAAGCTCTTAAGGACACAAGACAGAGAAATTTCATCTGGTACTGGTTTGAGGGACCCATGGCAAAGTTTGTAACTGATCAGCCTGCCAGGCTGGCTTGAAAAGTGGGCTTATAGGCATCCTAAACCCACATTTTTATCCTGTGATACTCCTCTCTCTATTACAGAACAACACAGAAAGACAAATTCTTACCACAAAGTACACCAGATTTTCTACAGCCTAAGACGAGTCTCACAGATCCTTTTTATTATTAATCAAACCCTTGCAGGGGAGATAAACTATGACATTTACCGTTTACACACACACACACACACACAGAGCTAGAGAGAAAGAGGCCAGAAACTTGGCTGGTAGGAGTTTCTTACCCTTTTTGCTTTTTGCTGGCATACCAAGTTTCCAGGTTCCTTTGCTCTGCAGCTTTCAGAATAATAGAGTGGCTTTTGATGACCCTGCTCACTATGCCATAGCTATGGGGTTCAAGCCACTTTACAAAAGAAAATCAAACTTTTCTGTTTTATGAAACTCGTGGACAAAAGATTCTCAATTTTGCAAGATGTTGCCCAACAGGCTGCACAGGGAACTGAATTAACATTTTCCATCCCAGGAAAATACACATAAAACACATATTAATCACCTCATTCAGCCTCCAATGTCAATCTGGCAAGGCTCAAACTGTTTTCTGCTGGTTCCTGTTGTCTTTGATCCACTCCAGGTTGAGAGGAATGACCTCAAACCAGCAATTTACAGTGGGTGGTCTCTGGGCAAGTAGAAAAGCAGAGAGTCACCCCAAGATATCCCTGTTGGGCTTTCTTTAGAGCTCACCAAATATGACCAGACAAAAAAGGAGGATTCTCTGAGTTAGGCCTGCTGGACTTCTATCAGCAATTCGTTCTGAGATCCTCTTCACATATACAAACACAGACAATGAGAAGCCAGACACAAGGCCTTCCAAATCAGATCCCTAACCAAGAACTCCAAAAGTATCCCTTCCAAGCTATCCTGCTATCATCTGTCTGCAAAATCTCCCCAAAATCTTCCTGATTGAAGAGAAGTCTCCTGAACCAAGACTCTTCTTACTAGTTAGGGAGCGCTAACCAAGACCCTTTCAGGAACTGAACCAAGACAGATAGCCTGCAAGGGGCTTCAGACAAACTGAGACCCCCAAAGAAGTTGAACTGAGACAGACACCCCAGGGTAGAGCTACAAACAGAAGTCCTGCAGTGGGGCTAGAGACAGACATCCCACCATGGGACAACAGAACCAGAAAGGAGAAGGAAGGAGGCACTGGCAGCACCTAGGATACTCAGCAACCCAGAGATGCCACAATGGGGCTACAGACAGACACCCTAACATGGGGCTACAGACAGACATCCTATGATAGGGCTACAGTTAAGGGATGTCTCCCCAGGACTATTTATTGCATTAAATCCATGCATATTGGATTGGTAGTGCCCCACCTACAGACAGAGTATCAGAGCTAGCCCCTAGTCCAAGAGAACTAGGTGGCCATTTGGTCTGGCCTCTGGATCCATTGCTGGGGGTGGCTACTGAACCACGGGAAGGTAGCTACAAGGGCAATTCTGGGCGAGTCCCTAAATTTGTAACTGCCCAGTGTGTTCACCTTGCCCACTGCCTAGTCAGGGGAATTGCAACAGAGGAAGAGTAATTCACACAGAGATGGCTGTATGGGAGACTGGAGTTTTATTATTACTCAAATCAGTCTCCCTAACATTTGAGGATCAGAATTTTTAAGGACAACTTGGTGGGTTGGGGTAAGCCAATGTGCCAGGAGTACTGATTGGTTAGATAGAAGATGAATTCATAGGGAGTTGAAACTGTCTTCTTGTGGTGAGTCAGTTCCTGGTTTGGGGCCACAAGATCAGATGAGCCAGTTAATCAATCTGGGTGGTACCAGCTGATCCATCAAGTGCAGGGTCTGTAAAATTTCTCAAGCACTGATCTTTGGAGCAGTTTAGGGAGGTTTAGAATCTTGTAGCCTC
>NW_012120710.1:1403910-1417477 GCF_000951035.1 Colobus angolensis palliatus | reverse complement strand
AAAAAATTGAGAACATGAAAAAAAAAACACAAAAAAACCAATGAGAACAACCTAAAATCTAAATCAAGATATAGATCTTGATTTGTGGGCTTTTACATGGATAATAATTTTGTATATGAAGTGATTGACACTTGAGAGAATAAGTAACTTGCTCATAGTTTTAAGAGCCAGTATTTCAACCCAGTTTTATTTGTCTCCAAAACTTTTTCTTTCCCCTGTACCAGGTCATTCCTAGGTATGTTTAACTTCGGTTGTGAGAAATTCTGGCTAATCATAGTGAATAAGCTGCAGACAGAGAGATTCTGTCTTAGGCATTTTTGTGGCTCTATGAACTGGTAGATTTCCTGGCATAAATTTAGGTAAAATATAATGCTTTTGAATATATATATATATATATATTTGTAGAGATAGGGCTTCATCATGTTGCCCAGGCTGATCTTACACTCCCGGGCTCAAGCGACCATCCCTCCTTGGACTCCCCAAATGCTGGGATTTACAGGTATAAGCCACCACCCCTGGCCCTTTTTTCTCTTTTTATATCAAGAAAAGGTGAGAAAAGAATGCCATATTCTTGAACCACTAATGTCTAAGTTGAGCTAATTGTATAATCTCTAAAAATTTACTTTCAGCAATAAAGTATCCTATTTTAAAAAGCTAAAATTAAAGGAAGCTATCATTTTCAGTGTTTTATATATATATAGAGAGAGAGTCTTTCATTTTCTGACTTTGCTGCAAATGACTCTAATGTAAAATTCTGTAGACTGAGAGAAAACTGTCAGTATTCTAACTCACAAGATTCTTGCTTAGATAACTTGGCTAGAAACACCTACCCTACCCAGCAGGGCTGGTTTGAGCTTTCAGATTTCTACATAAAATATTCATGTTAAGGAGTCTGTGTAGTTAAACTCATGCTTATCTTATCATTATTTTGTTTAATAGTGTAATTGGAAAACCTTGATAAGTATTGGAATATGTTGATAATTATTGATTCTTGCTCTTCCTTTGGGCTTCATTATCTCTTTCATATCTTACATGAATGCCATAGTTTGTTGTATTTATGCTTGTTGCTTCCTCAACCACCACCATCCAACTTTTACTTTTTCACAAAAATTATCTTTCTAAAACACAATTTACAGGTCAATCCAATGCTTAAAACTTTGAATGACTTCAATTGTCTATCTCTGCATTTCCCAAACCATGTTCCAGAGCATTAGTCCTAGAGGAGTTCACTGGAGCTCCACAACAATTGAGCTCCATGAATGCTTCTTATGCATATTCTATTTAAAGACTCCAGGAAATTCATCCCAATATGTCATCAATGAATTTTTCCCTGAAACTCTAATTCCAGTGAAACTAGCTCAGGGAATATGAGCTATTAGTTATATGAAGTTTTAACACTAAATTGCTACACATGATGTGATTGGTTAATTTTCCATGTCAACTAGGCTAGGCTATGATGTCCCATTGTTTGGTCAACCACTAGTCTAGATGTTGCTGTGAAGGTATTTTTTAGATGTGGTTAACATTTGCAATCAGTTGACATTAAGTAAAGCACATTACCCTCCATAATGGGGGAGGGACTTATTTAATTAGTTGAAGGCCTTAAGAGCAAAGACTGAGGTTTCCTGGAAAAGAAGAAATTGTGCCTCAAGATTGTAACACAGAACTTTTTCTGAGTTTCCTGTCTCCTGCCTGCTGGCCTGCCCTGTGGATTTTGGACTCAATACTGCCATAGCAACTCTTGCCTGAATCCCCAGCCTGGTTTTTTCTTTCCTTCTTTCTGTATATCCCATTTGGCTATGTTTCTCTGGAGAATCCTGACTAATATGAATGGTCTGATAAGTTTGATTGTATTTTTTATTTGCTTGTAAATCCTTAATAGCACTCACAATTTGGTATATTTGTTTCCATTTGTACTCAGACCCATTGTGCTTACTTCAAAATTATTGACCACCATAAGTGCTTTTATACTTCTGGGTTTTTGCCCTTCCTCTTTCAACAGTTTGCCACCAGTGATCTTGTCTTGGCAAACTCATATTTATCTCTAAGCATCTAATGCAGATTATCTCTCTTCTGAGAGCATTCAGTTTAATAAATGAAAACATCATTCATCATTCACTGGTACATTTTATTCATTTGCTTAACTGATGGTTATTGAGCATCTGTTGTGTTTTAAGCTCTCAGAATTGAATAGTGAAAAACAGTATCTGATTTCTTCCCTTCAAATGGAGTGCAGATAGCTCTATTTAATTAGGACATTTTGGTTTACAGTTGTTGTTTTGGAGTCATTATTACATTGTCTTCTTTCAGTCTCAGAGTGTTCTGGTTTTGATGGTAAACCATGTGATCATCCTAATTAGCAGATATGCACTCTGGTAGGGAAGATAAACATTAAGCATGTTATTGGTTAAATTATTCCCTCCCCACAAAAATATGCTGAAGTCCTAACCCTCAGGAATTGTGAGACCCCATATTTGGAAATGGGGTCTTCTTAGATGTAATTTAGGAGTGACAAGATCATAGTAGATTAGGGTGTGCCTAATCCGATGACTGGTGTGATTATAGATAGAGAGACATCTTGGCATGGAGATATAAGGGACAACCTCATGTGACAAGGAGGCAGAGAGTAGAATGATGTGTATACAAACCAAGGAATATCAAAAATTGTCCAAAGCTTCATTCCTCAAAAGCTAAGAAGACACACAAGAAAAAATTATCCCCTGCTAACTCCAGAGAGAACATGGTCCTGATGACACCTGATTTCAGAGTTATATACCCCAGAACTATGTGGGAGATAAATATCTGTTGCTGTAAACCACAGTTTGTGGTACTTTGTTATGGTAGTCTGATAAAAGTAATGCAACATGCAATTTAAATAATTATGGATATTACATAAAGCAAGGTATAGTGAACTGTAATATGATGAAAGAACATAGGCCTGTGTAGATTTAGGGTTCAGGGAAGATATAACTGAGGAAATGTCATTTAGATGAACTTTAAAAGGTGAGTTAAACAATGTTTCAGGGAAAGCATAGCATGTTCAGTGATCCTGATTCAAGACATAGTTTTATGCTCGAAGGATGATCAAAATGAGATCTATATAGTTGGAATTTAAGAACATAAAATGACAGTAGCATGTTACAAGGCTGCATAGATAAGCAAGGTTCCCATTGTGGAGACTCTGATAAATATCAAAAGATTTTGGACTTCATTCTAAAGTTGGTGGAAAGTCACTGCAAAATTTTAAGTATGGAGGTGGAAGTCTAGCATTTAACAACAAATGTATGATAAGTTTTAAAACATAATTTCTCTTTGTCCAGTCCTCATTTTTGTTAAACAAAAAACAAAACAATGAATCATGATAGCACTGAGTTGTTTGCAAAATAGATTTTAGTCTTATAGTTGGCCTGATTATTTGCATAAACTCTAGCAAGAATAACTGTTTTTACATAGGCCCTTTACATTGGCTTTGATGGAACTCTGTTCCACAAGGAATATCAGATGAGACCTTTTAAAGCCAAGCCAAGCCATAGTTTTGTATCCTCAAATACCTGTGAGTTGGGTGATCCTCTTTCCTTAAGGTCTCAGGATAAACTTGGAGCTTCTGAACCTGTTAGAAAGTGACATTTTTTACTAAACACAGGTCATGAACTCAGTGCAGGGACTGTGTCGACAAAGGTATGAGGCCAGTTTCCCCAAGGGGCTTTTATCAGCTCTGCAAGTTGAGCTTGACTTCTTAAAGGGAAGCATACCCTTCCAGTCAAAGCCTTGGTAAAACAACCAGTTTCTCCAATTGTGTCCTCTTGCAAAAGAAAATGGATTCTTATTGCATTGATGCAAACAACTATATTGATATAAGTTAAGAATACTCACAGTTTCCAAATTCTAGAGGAACCAGGCAGAGAGAAATAAACATGCTCCAGATTTTGTTCACAGGAGTATATCTTACTCAATTATTAAAGGTCATAAATGGTTCAAAATAAGTTTCCTCGATTTTGAAAAATAAAACAAGGATCAGCAATATTTCAAGCAAAAGTCAGAAAGGTTATTTCGGTTTCCTGAGTTCATTCAGTTAACTCTTGTTGTGCTTGATATTTGTGAACATTTCAGCTCTTCATGAGTTCTGTATGTTTTTCCTTTATTCCAATGTTACAATCTCCAAAGTTATCAGAAACCTGTATTTGAGTGCACCTTTTAAAGTTGCATAACTTATTATAAACCATCTTTTGCAAAGGATTAGAACATGACAACAATTGTCTGTGAATAAAAAAATGTCCAGGATAGTTACAGCTAGAAACACAATTGACAAAGAAGTTTGGCTATCTCCATGGTTTATAATAACATAACAACCTTAATTATAATTTATAGCATACACTTAGAATTTTATAAATCCCATACAATTTTACAGCAATATTAGTATTATTCACTAAAGTACAACCTAAAGGAAGATTGAACATTGTTTTAGCAATCCCATGTACCTAAATATGTCAAATAATCCTATTTACTTCTTTCCTGGATACTCCAGGGGACTTTCTGACGAATCCAAAAAGCCAAGTGTCAGGAAAGATGATTTTGAAACTGAAGTTTGATTTTGGGTAACCTGTTAAATGTGTTACAGGTTTAAAACATTTGATGTTATGAAATAGAATTCCAGATTACAATAAATTATTTTGTCAAAATGATGACTCAGAAATTTTAAAGAAACAGAAATGTTTTATAACTTTTTACAAATTTTGCTAAAGGGTAGATCAGTGCCTTAAGAGTACTTTGTTGTGCTTTTATTTCAATGCTCTATTTACAGAAAAACCAACCTTTTTGAATTTAGTCAATATGTTTGTATGTGGAATTTTTGCAAAATTAATTTTTATGATCCTTCCACCATTTGTTTGAACTTTGATGCTTTATCTGATTTAAAATAATTCTTTAACTTTGGCAAGAATTTACATTTTTATGCCTTTTTATAATATTTAAATAAAAACACATTTTATTATTCTTATATACCTTGCATGTAAATCTATTTTCAGCACTTTCATTACATGTTATAATGATAAGTTTTTATCAATTTTTAACTTTAATGTAAAACCTGGAAAGTTGTTTTAATTATGTGCTAGGTGCAGCCAAGGTTTGACTCCTTCCAGCACAAATAACAGCGTGGTTAGTTCTATATGTCCCAGGCCTTACCAATTGTGGAGCAGGCAAGTCAAATAGTTCTCAAAAACCAAAAATTGGTTTATAACCTTGAAACATTTAGCAAACCTAGTACCTAACCTGCATTATTTAGTCCACCTATTTATATTTTGATGACATCTGCTTTTTATCAATAATCTTTAAGGCTGTTTTTATTGCTCAGAGGATAAAGTCATGTGAATTTAAAGGTAACTCAGCTTTTATCTTTCCTTTAAAAAATGTTTGATCCAAGTGTTTATCTTCCTTTAGGCTCATCTTCCTTTAATTAGAGCTCTTTTTAATAGATAATATACCCACAACACATATACAACTACATAGACAGGCAGAAGAAAACCCGACAGTGATAAGATTTTTCATTTGCCAATCTCCTAATTGGATTATTGGCCTCTGGGTGGAACCCTTTAAGAGATGGCTAGGAAAACATAAGGCCTAATAAATAGGCATAGATGGGGCCAGAAACAGATTTTGAGAAGGATCTATCCACTTTTAATTCCTGGGATCCCATGAGGAAAACAGAGGTCTCTCCTGTCTCATGCAAGCATTAAAAGAGGTAAGGCAAAAACTGAGAAAAATAATTCAGGTTACTGAGAAAATTTTTTTTCCAGCATAGCAAGATCCCAGAAGAGAAAAAAACATAAAGGCCTTTTAAATATACGTGTAACTTGGATATTTACTTTTAATTAAGCTGAACACTCCTTAAGAAAATCATTTTAACTCCCTTATTATTGGACTTTAGCTGTACCAAGTGGCCAATATTTCTGGCTTTCAAACTTTACTAAAGGCTAAGAGAAAAAAAAAAATCCAAGGTGGTTCATTGAGGGGAGGGCAATCAACAAATAGCAAAAGGTCATGCAGATATCAAACCAGAAGGGAATCATTCCCTAAACCAAGGTGAATCTGGGCCAAGTGGAGGCTAAACAAAGACTTGCCATGGGGTTACAGGCAACTCCCTCAAGGACAAGAAGATGGAGGCCTGCAGCAAAGTTTGCAATAGACCATTAAGAAAGATGCACAAAACACACCAGATTGGCTACAGCTTAAGACTAACCTCGCAAATCCTTTCTCACAATTAAAACTCTACAGAAAATATAAACAGTGATTTCCATCATTCCCAGCTCAGTAAAATACCTTCCAAAAGGAAAAACAAACAAACAAACAAAAAAAACCTTATTTAAAAGTACACTGCTGACAGGGTGAAGAGGAGACAAGGATGCTTGGGGCAAGAAATTCTTATTCTTATGCAAATGTTTCTCCACCAGGGAGAGACATTTCATTGCTGTGGAACAGAGATGGACTTCTGGGGGAGAGGAGGAGGAGACCCCATGGACATGGGATGGAGAATGCCAGCCAGCCACATGGGGCCCTTGGACCATGCATCCCAGCCACATCAGGGAAGGGAGGGCGGTTGGGGAAACACTGTTTACCCATCCGTCCTGAAAAAGGAAGGAAGGACGATGGAAAGGCTGGGTTGGACCGAGGCTGACATTCCTAACACCTGGGAGCAATGGGGGTATGGGCACAGTTTCTTTTATCCTCAGAAAAAGTCTGAGGAAAAAAAGACTTGGAAACAAGAGAGAAAAAGATTCTTTGGTTTGCATCTCGCTCACTCTTTCTCAAGCCCCACATTGGATATCAAAAATGTTGCAAGTCTTTCTTTTTAGTTAAGCTAAAAACCAGATTCTTGTCACAGGACCAGGAAATATTAGGCTCAAGGATACACAGAAAGGTGAGAAAAATGAAATGTATCAGGTGAAAAGGAGAAAATTCAGCAAAGTGAGAGGAGTTCCTATTAACAGGCTCCCATCTCCCAGACTGAGTCCCAGGTTTCCACACAGGAACAGGAGGGGCCAGGGTCCTCCCCCTAAAAATGGCATGAACTTCCATAGCTCCAACCCATTCTCCCAGTGCCCAGGCCAGTTGGAGTTTCTGCAGGGACCCCTTTATACTTGGCTGTCTTAATGGCACATGAGGTGAATATGAAAGATGATATTTACCACATAAGACTGTGGCCCTGGGAGTTCAGCAGGCACTGTAATCTCAGCACTTTGGGAGGCTGCAGCAGGAGGGTTGCTTGAGGTCACTAGTTTGAGGCCAGTCTGGGCAACATAGCAAGACCCTTTCTCTCCCTCACCACCTCCCCCCGCAAAAGAAACCAAAACACAGGGACTTGAAGTAACTTGGGTTCTTAGTTATTAAGATGCTTTGGTTTCATACAATGGAAAACTTAACCCAAACTTGTTTAAGTAGAATAGAAAATGCATTATCTCAGGTAAATAAGCAGACTCTTTAGGCTAGCTATTAATACATGGTATGATTAATGTCAATTCTTTTATTATTTTATATTTGTACTTTTTGTCTCAAATTTCCTCAGTGTTCACTTTACTCTCGAGCAAACTCCTTCTTTGTCATCCCAAGATGGCTGGCTGTAGCAGCTTCTGGACCTAAATGTCTTCAGACTGAAGCTTATTCCCCAGAACCCTTCCAAAACACCTTGTCATGTCCTCTTTCCTCTGACTGGTTTTTGTGCTTATTCTACATAACTGTGGCAAGGCATGTGGGACACAGGGTGAGCAGGCAATGAGCCAAAAGCTTTAGAGATGGGTGCTGAGGGGCATAATTAACCAGCAAGATGCAAGACTAGGGGTGAGATAATCAGCTACAAAAGACAGCTGTTAGGCTAAACTAAGGCAGTGGCAATGGGAATAAATAAAGGAGAAGGTTAAGATAAAGAGTTAGAATGATTCATTATTCAACAGTTCACACAAAGCAATGTGATTTGGACTTGAATTTTGGAGCCACTCAGGTCTCTGGAACTGAGCTTTGTTAGTTACTAGCATCATTATCTGGGGCCAGTGACCTTTCCCAGTTTCACTTTGGTTATCTGTGAAATGTGACTATAAATATCCACCCACTGTATGCCTATCATGCCTTCCTAGGGTCATCACTATTTAGAATATTTGAGAATAAAGACTCTGTCTCATATTCATTCTCTAATTATTCATCTCAGCTGTCTCTTCTTTGCTTCCTATATTTATTTTTTCAAGAATTGCTATTCAAGACCTTGTGTCTCACATTTAATCAAACTTCAGGGAAAGAGAAATTTTGCTTTGAAATAGCACAATGTAAATTGATACTTAGGCACCCTTTCTTAGAAAAATATTCATTGACCACCAGGAATCTCACTGGCTACTCATCTTCCCGGACTCTAACCAGTTGCCGAGGTGCTCTGTTCACCTTGTTATTTCTAAGCCCTAGCCACAAATTCCTGTTACCTTCCATTGTAGAGCACATTTTTTAATTGTTTAACTGTTCTAGTTCAGTTTATGCCTCAGAGCCTGTCTCCTCCACGTGAAGGGGCCTATCAATCTATTTCTCTAAAGTCCTTGAAAAGAAGTATAGTTGGAGTTTATAAAATAATGTTGCTTTTCAGCTTTGCCAGTACTTTCGGTACTAAGATTATTTTGAGGATAAAATAATTAAAACCTTTAATGGCTTCCAAACAGTTAAGATTCAGGATGGCTAACAAGCACCGTATAATTTGTCTCCTGCCTACCTTTCCAGTTTCATCTTACTTTTCAGCTGATACTATGTCTGTTCATATCCTTGAAAAATCTAACCTCAGATATTTGGAGATGTTGTTTCCTCATCTCTCCACATTTTTCAGTATTTTAGCTTAAATCTCACTCTCTCAGAGACAATTTCTTGGTTTTAAATTTGTGTGACATCTCCAGTTATAATCTTTTGTTTTTTCTTTGAAACACCCACCACAGTTTGTATTTAGATATTTCTTCCTGTGTGATTGAGATTGTTTGTCTAAAATTTGTCTTTCCTAGTAGATTAATTTCCATGAAGGCAGAGATAGTGTCATTTGATTCACGACAGTGTCTGAAAACATTTTCATGGTGCTTGGAACATAGTAGGTGACTAATACATGTTTTATGAATGAAAAATAAAATACTTAGTGTTTTACACATAGTAAACACTCAAAATACTAGCTAATAGTTTTTATGGGGTATATGAAGTAAGGAAGAGAGAGAGACCTAGCATGGCTTCCAAGTTTTCTGGTGAATGGAGTTGACAAACATTCATATTCTCCTGTGTACAGTTTATGTTCTGAACGATTGCAGAGCATTTAGAAATGCACAAAAGCACAGAAAATGAAACAAAACCACCTGCAGTCCTTCCTAGAGATTATATGCCTATTAATATATTTTGATATGTATAATCTAGCCAACATTCTGTGTGCATATATGTGTATGTGTATGTATGTATATATTGCATATATGCCACTGCGTAGATTTTATTAAAGAGTTGTGTGAAAATGTCCTCCATTTGATTAAATATTCTTCCTTAGAAAAAAGATGCAAACTATGGATTCACATGGATATATAGATGTGTAATTAATTACATGTGACTACAATTGTAGATTGTTTTCAGTGTTTCTCCTTTATGAACATATAAAATCACATTCTTGAGTGTAAGAGTTTGCCAACATTCTTGTATTTAAACCTGAGAGCTCATACAGTGTAGTGATTAAGAGAGCATGGGCTCTGGAGGAAGACTGTCTGGGTTTAAAGCGTTCTTTGCTGCATATTAACTATGAAGTTTGGTGCGTGCTGAATAGCTCTTCTGACTCAGTTTCCTTATTAAAATGAGAATAATATTATTTCTCCTTCTAAGGGTTTCATGAGGATCAAATGTTATTCTAAATGTAAATACAAATGTGCCCAACCACTAGTCAGAGCTCAATAACTGTTGGCAGTTTCATGATCTCTGATTCTTGGGAAAATTATCAGAGCTAAAATGTGTAAAATAGCTAGACTAAAAACTTCAATTTTTAAAAATACTTGCTACATGTATTTCCTGATTGACTTCTGGCCTTCCAGAAAGGTTGCAGAAATTTTGAGAAAGGTTGGAAAATTAGACAACTATGAATATGAACAGTAGTCACTGCAAATTGTCAAATGGTTACAAATAGCATATAATAGCTTTAAACATGTTTTTGAATATGTCTATTGAATATTTTTCATATGTTCACTGGCAATTTCTATTTCATGAATTATCTGTTTATTTCTACTACTCATTTAAAATACTTTCTTTGTAGAAACTTTTTTTTTTTCAACATGGAGTCTTGCTCCGTCACCCAGGCTGGAGTGCAATGGCACGATCTTGGCTCACTGAAACCTCCACATCCTGGGTTCAAGTAATTCTTCTGCTTTAGCCTCCCAAATAGCTGCCTACTACCATGCCCAGCTAATTTTTTGTATTTTTAGGAGAGACGAGATTTCACCATATTGGCCAGGCTGGTCTCAAACTCCTCACCTAGTGATCTGCCCACCTCGGCCTCCCAAAGTGCTGGGATTACAGGTGTGAGCCACCACCCGACCTGTAGAAACTTTTATAGAGTAAGGATAGTAAACTTTTCACTGCCATATATAATGAAATTAGTTATTTATTTTTTAATTTTAGTTTAATTTTCTTTGCTAAAATATTTTAACTATGGTGTCAAACTGTCAGTCTTTTCTTTTTGCCTTTTCTTAATGTTTAGATAGATTTTTCTGCTTCATTTGGATAGATATAGAGGTATATTTCCTTTTAAGTTTTTGTATAGTTTTATCTTTTACATTAAAGTCTTTATGGAGAATTTATTTTAAAGTATGGTCTTAAACGTAAATTAAAAATTTGTTCATTATTCTAACTTAGTATTTTGCCAAATACTTGATTGTTCAGGCAAGATTAACTCTTATATCCAATGTTTTTGAAGTCCACTTGACTGTATAACAAATTTTTGTGTCATAATTTGTTTCAGGCTTTTAACATACTATCGTGATTATTCTAGTCTATAGTTTATCTAATGGTGTAAATCCCTATACAAACCCCCCTAACACAATGTCTGCCATTCACTTGGTATTTGGCATTGTTTTCATTTCTTTTTTAATATAATATAATTATGAATTTCTATAGAATAATTCTGTTTCTGGTGACTAGAGCTATGTAATTCTTTAAACAAACAGTGACTTTTCATTTCACTTTATCCCTCCTCATTTGAGAGGTCTATACTAGAATATCAAGCACACTTACACAGAGTAAATCAGTTGCTTGCCAAAAATACTTATTGAAGAAAAATCAGGAAAGTAAAAACGGACCCATTTAAATAGTCTATGTCAGAAAATAATGAAGATTTATGTCCTTGAATTACTAATAAGAATCATAAGAAGAGTGTGATATTCAGTGTTTAAGACCTGAAAAACATGGACAAAAGTTCTGGAAATAAATTTTAACAGAAAGAAGATTAAATTGATTTATATGTTTATACGACATTTTTTCTGACAAATATGCATATTTGTAAACTATCATTTTGCTTTAGTTTGCATCCAACATATGCCAAGAACTCTACCATATTTCTTATATATCTTACATGTGGGTGTTAAATAATTACTGAATGGTTTTAAGTCTTATATGGGTGAGGGTTGAAAATTTATTAATATAATAGAATCATTGGTGAAATATTAATGAAAAAATTGTTTAGAACAAGCATTTTGGGAGAACTTTTAGTACCATGATAATGTTTTGAGATGTTAATTTGATTCTCTTCGTATCCTTAATTCTCACTAAAATATCGACAATTAACTAAAAGATATGCATCATTAAATGTTGTAGGAAGTGAGCTTCTACATTGCTGTGTCTTCATACACCTGAAGTCTAGGATGAAAAATTTTAACTTAAGATGAATAATTGTTAGATAACTCAAACTTTGTGATACTAGGGGGACTCTTACACTGCTGTTTGTTTTTTTAAGTTTCCATAAATCTGCTGCATGACATGTAGTCCTAAGCATCTGCATTTACTAAGTGTAATACTTGCCTTAAATGGCCAAATTATTTCATTTTTAAAGATTTTTTCTTGCTGAAAACACTTTTTAGATGTTAAGGCTAGCTGGCTAGGCTATTGGCACAATTCTACATGATATCCCTTTTGCTGCTTTCAAATCATGAACTCATCTGGTTCTTCTTTCAGCAGTTCAAAGATACTTGTTTCACTTGTAGAGATGACTTCCTTATAATATGAGGTATCTAACACAGAGGTAGTTCCAGAAAATGGCTCAGTGATCTTAGTTACAGTCTGTGTTCTATCACTTTCAGACAAATCTTCTATAGATGATTCTTCCACCAGGATTGTCACTGCTGATGCAAGTACGACAAAGTCATATCTGATTTCAAAGCAGTAAGCCAAACAGATTGGGTCTCTGCCATTCTGACCAGCAGATCAGCCTAAGCATCACCTGGGGGTTTGTTAGAAATGTAGGCTCTTGGGGCTCAGGCGGACCTACTGGATCAGAGTCTGCAGTTTTGCAAAATCCCCAGATGATTTGTGTCCCTGATAGAGTTTTTAGAGTTTGTAGAGTTTTGAGAAATACTGGCTGTCTTAGGTTATCTGTTTACTGCTTATCCTTGGTTTAGTTCAGGCTAAAGTTTTTTCTTCACTTTTGGTAATTATTTTATCATAGCCCCTTTTGTAAACTATTTTATTTATGTTCCCTTTTTAAGCTTATTTTACTCTTTTTACTTTTTTTTTTTTAAAAAAACAACTTCTATTCCCTATTCTTAGGGACTAGAAACTTCCAGACTGACAACCAGAACAGGACAGATTGTGCTGCAAACAAAGGCTTCCCTATATTAGGGATGGCAGGTGTTAGCAAAAATGCTGTCCTTTTCCATCTTGTGAAAATGTCAGGCATCCTTGTCAATAAGGAAGCATTTTACCTTTGAGCTTACACTTGACCTAGAATCCATCCCTGTGTCATACTCATGTAGTCTATTCAATGGCATGAATCAACAGGTAAGACT
Organism: Colobus angolensis palliatus; assembly: GCF_000951035.1. Classification (NCBI taxonomy): domain Eukaryota; kingdom Metazoa; phylum Chordata; class Mammalia; order Primates; family Cercopithecidae; genus Colobus; species Colobus angolensis. Next base: position 1,404,443 of record NW_012120710.1, on the reverse strand, counting down.
CTGAAACCTATATGTTATTCCTGGGCATCAACTACACAGAGGCCCATTCACTCGTTGAATATTTCCACTAACACTTATTGAGGGCTTACCCCATGTTCAGATCTATGCTATGTATTGGAGCATCCCCAATAGTTCCCGAGTTTTTGTGAGGTTTTCAGGTGAAACTGCTCTATAATACATTGTAAATATATATATATGAATTGTTAGTTTTAATTTAAATTCTTGGTAGTCCTTATCTAACCATAAATAATCTCTGATATACTGAAAGTTCTAGATGCTAAGTACAATAAAATTCCTTTATTTAGACTAACACGTAAGACTGTTGTTAAGATTTAACAACTTCTCAGGGCCGGTTGCGGTGGCTCACGCCTGTAATCCCAGCACTTGGGGGGGCTGAGGCAGGCTGATCACGAGGTCAGGAGATGGAGACCATCCTGGCTAACACGGTGAAACCCCGTCTCTACTAAAATACAAAAAAATTAGTACTACCTGCTGGGGAGGCTGATGCAGGAGAACTGCATGAGTCCTGGAGG
>NW_012120710.1:1381796-1403380 GCF_000951035.1 Colobus angolensis palliatus | reverse complement strand
TGGGACTATAGGTGCCTGCCACCACGCCCGGCTAATTTATTTTTGTATTTTTAGTAGAGAAGGGATTTCACCATGTTAGCTAGGATGGTCTCGATCTCCTGACCTCGTGATCCGCCTGCCTCAGCCTCCCAATGTGCTGGGATTACAGGCATGAGCCACCGCACCCGGCCGACTTAGATCTTTTCATCTGATGCATTGATTTCACTTCAATTTACCTTAAAAGCTCTCTTTATATGCTTCATGTAATTATAACATAATAGCTTAAAAAGTGAATTTCAAGAAAATTTATCCAAGTGGTCTCTGACTTCAGCATGTGTAAGAGTACCCTAAATGCAGGTCCGAGGCCCAAAGGTCAGATATTCTTATTTTCTCAGGTCTAGGATAGGGTCTGGAAGTGTCTGTTCTTAATAAGTAGATAAGGTGCTTCTGATATCTTAGAGAAAATGAACAATTTGTCTAAAGATATTTATTTATACAAATGTCATTAAATGCTTCAGAACAATAATGCTACTTAATCTGCTTCTGTTATTATTAGGGTCTATTGACATTTATTCGTTCACTGTGTAAAGTAGACTGATTCAAAAATAGTTTCTCTTAGGTAGGTAGGTACTATGTTCTGAAAAGGAAACCTAATCTATGAAGATCACCATTTGGAATTCACTTTTGTATTTTCATGTCGTCCACCACTAGGCCCAGCACACAGTGGATTGTCAGTAATTATTAGAAATGAAACCTTAATAATCTCAAGCCCACCCAATACTGACATAAACTAGGAAAACTGGTGTTACTGTGAGGTTCACACTATGCTGTGATGTTTTTGGCGGTGGCACTTATCGCTTGTTACTTTGCATTATATATTTTTGGATCTCCTGTAGAGCTTTACCAGATGCTTTTCAAAAGTTTGAGTTAGTGTAAGTGCTTCTTGAGTGAATGACTTCTTTTTCTGTTGTTATTTTTTTTCCCAAGTGAGTAGCGCTTTAATTTCCAGTCAGTTAAAGGAATATTTTTGGCATAACGAATGTGTTTTCAGGCATCAGAAAGGCTTTCTAGTTTTAGGTTTTGCAAATATTTTAATAAAAAAAACTACTGTGCAATCAGCACAATCAGCAATCCCTGCATTGATATATCATGTCTTCAGAAAATTTGTCGTGAAGCTCCAACTGTATACATTCTCATTTCCTATAGCTTTAAAACATTTAATACGCTTAAAATATATTTTTCTGACAATTTGATGGTAGTCCTTTTGAAAAACAAATGAAACGGAAGAGATGTTTCTAGATAAGAGCTAGCTTTCCCAGATATTACCTGCCCTGTGCCCTCTTCCTGCAGTCCACTGTCCCTTCATGCTTAGCCCCCACTGACTAGATGGCCAGCTATAAACGAGAAAGGAAAAGGGAAGGAAGTGAGTGTCCCAACCGTGGAAGCGGGAAAGGGAGATCCTCCTCTCCCGAACACACACTCCAGCTGGGGAAACTGAAGGTCTCTTTGCAAGAGAAGTTTCTGACCTTACCTGGAGCTGAGTCAAATTAATTGAGCGAAATACAGGGGTAGAGGAAGCAGGAGGAAAGGCCCTGGGAGCTCACTGGGTCCCTAACCAGGCCATTCCTGCCTGGCACCGCAGGGATCCATCAGGAGGGTGGCCAGAGGAGAGGGAGAAAATACCACAAGGAGAAGGAACTCTCCAGCTGAACTTTGTAACAATTTGAATTGGGGTGAGAAGCCTCCTTGCCAGGTGAGGCCAGGGGCATGAATCCGATGTGCAGACTCCACGGGCAGGGGAAGAAACAAGCCCTTTTCTTTCACAGCTGGAAGATGGGTAGCCTGGAGCAAGTTCTTAAGCCCAGCTTGCCCATCACCTGGAAACAGACTTGGGGGTGTTAGTGGGGAGCATGATGGGAGTGAGACCGGCCCTTGGTTTGTTTGGGAGCTGGGTGAAGCCTGTGACTACTGGGGCTTTCCCCCACTTCTCTGACAACCTGCATGACTTAGCAGAGGCAGCCATAATCCTCCTAGGTACACAACTCTATTGACCCCGGAATCTCACCCCCAACCCTCACAGCAGCTGCAGCAAGACCTGCCCAAGGAGAGTTTGATCTTAGACATGCCTAGCTCTGCCCCCATGTGATGGTCCTTCCGTACCCACCTTGGTAGTGGAAGATAAAGAGCATATAATCTTGGTAGTTCTAGGGCCCCACTCCACTGCCGATTCCCCTCCATAGTACCACAGCTGATGCTCTCTGGAAAGTGCCACCTCCCAGCAGGAGGCCAACCAGCACAAAAATAGAGCACTAAACCACCAAAGCTAAGAACCATGATAGAGTCCATTTCACCCCCTGCTACCTCCACCAGAACAGGTGCTGGTACTGATGGCTGAGAGACCCATAGATTGTTCATATCACAGGACTCTGTTCAGACAACCCCCAGTATCAGCCCAGAGCCAGTAGACTTGCTGGGTGGCTAGACCCAGAAGAGAGACAACAATCACTGCAGTTTGGCTCACAGGAAACCACATCCACAGGAAAAGGGGGAGAGTCCTACATCAAGGGAAAAACCCATGGGGCAAAAGAATCTGAACAACAACCTTCAGCCCTAGACCTTCCCCCTGACAGAGCCTACCCAAATGAGAAGGAACCAGAAGACCAACTCTGGTAATATGAGAAAAAAAGGCTCTTCAACACCTCCAAAAAACTCACACTAGTTCACCAGCCATGGATCCAAACCAAGAAGTAATCCCTGATTTACCTGGAAAAGAATTCAGGAGGTTAGTTACTAAGCTAATCAGGAAGGCACCAGAGAAAAATGAAGCCCAATGCAAGGAAATCCAAAAATGATACAAGAAGTGAAGGGAGAAATATTCAAGGAAATAGATAGGACAAAGAAAAACAATAAAAAGTTTAGGAAACATTGAACACACTTATAGAAATGCCAAATGTCTGGAAAGTCTCAGCAATAGAATTGAATAAGTAGAAGAAAGAAATTCAGACTTCAAAGACAGGGTCTTTGAATTAACCCAATCCAACAAAGACAAAGAAAAAAGAATAAGAAAATATGAACAAAGTCTCCAAGAAGTCTGGGATTATGTTAAATGATCAAAACTAAGAATAACCAGAGTTCCTGAGGAAAAAGAGATACCTAAAAGTTTGGAAAGCATATTTTGGGGAAGAATCGAGGAAAACTTCCCTGGCTTTGCTAGAGGCCTAGATGTCCAAATACAAGAAGTACAAAGAACACCTGGGAAATACATCTCAAAAAGATCATTGCCTAAGCACATTGTCATCAGATTTTCTAAAGTTAAGAGGAAGAGAAGAACCTTAAGAGTTGTGAGGCAAAAGCACCAGGTAACCAATAAAAGAAAACCTATCAGATTAACAGATTTCTCAGCAGAAACCCTACAAGCTAGAAGGGATTGGGGTCCTATCTTCAGCCTCCTCAAACAAAACTATTATCGGCCAAGAATTTATTATCCAGTGAAACTAAACATCATATATGAAGGAAAGATACAGTCTTTTTCAGATGAACAAATGCTGAGAGAATGTGCCACAACCAAGCCACTACTATAAGAACTCCTAAAAGGAGCTCTAAATCTTGAAACAAATCCTGAAAACACAGCAAAACAGAACCTCTTTAAAGCGTAAATCACATAGAACCTATAAAACAAAAATGCAAGTTAAAAAGCAAAAACAGAATAAACAAGGTACACAGGCAAAAAACAGCATGATGAATGCAACGGTACCTCACATGTCAATACCAACATTTAATGGAAATGGCCTAAATGCTCCACTTAAAAGATATGGAATTGCAGAATGGATAATCTGCAAATATCTGCTGCCTTCAGGAGACTCACCAAGCAAATATCTGCTGCCTTCAGGAGACTCACCTAACACATAAGGCCTCACATAAACTTAAAGGGGTGGAAAAAGGCATTTCATGCAAATGGACACACCAAAAGCAAGCAGCGTAGCTATTCTTATATCAGACAAAACAAACTTTAAAGCAACAGCAGTTAAAAGAGATAAAGAGGGACATTATATTATGGTAAAAGGCTTTGTCCAACAGGAAAATATAACAATCTTAAACATAAAGCAACAGCAGTTAAAAGAAACAAAGAGGGACACTATATTATTGTAAAAGGCCTTGTCCAACAGGAAAATATCACAGTCTTAAATATATATGCACCTAACACTGGAGTTCCCAAATTTATAAAACAATTACTAATAGACCTAAGAGATGAGACAGGCGACAACACAATAATAGTAGGGGACTTCAATACTCCACTGACAGCAATAGACAGTTCATCAAGACAGAAAGTCAACAAAGAAACAATGGCCTTAAACTATACCTTGGAAAAAATGAACTTAACAGATATATACAGAACATTTCATCCAACAACCACAGAGGACACATTCTATTCAACAACCCATGGAGCTTTCTCCAAGACAGACCATATGACAGGCAATAAAAAGATCCTTAATAAATTTAAGAAAATTGAAATTATATCAAGCACTCTCAGACCACATTGGAATAAAACTGGAAATCAATTCCAAAGGAACTTTTGAAACCATAAACATACATGGAAATTAAATAACCTGCTCCTGAATGATCATTGGGTCAAAAACAAAATCAAGACAGAAATTAAAAAATTATTCAAAGTGAATGACAATAATGACACAATCTATCAAAACCTCTGAGACACAGCAAAGGCAGTGCTAAGAGGAAAGTTCATAGCCCTAAGCGCCATCAGAAAGACTGAAAGAGCACAAACTGACATTCTAAGGTCACACCTCAAGGAATTACAGAAACAAGAAAAAAACAAACCGAAACCCAGCAGAAGAAAGGAAATAACCAAGATCACAGCAGGACAAAATGAAATTAAAACAAAGAAACAAACAAAACCCAATACAAAATATAAGGGAAACGAAAAGCTGGTTCTTTGAAAAGATAAATAAAATTATTAGACCATTAGCAAGATTAACAAAGACAAGAAGAGAGAAAATCCAAATAACCTCGTTAAGAAATGAAACAGGAGATATTACAACTGGCACTACTGAAATACAAAAGATCATCCAAGGGTACTATGAACACATAAAGGTGTGAACATAAGCTAGAAAACCCTAGAAGAGATGGATAAATTCCTGGAAAAATACTACCCTCCTAGCTTAAATCAGGAAGAATTAGATACCCTGAATAGAACAACAACAAGCAGTGAGACTGAAACGGTAATTAACAAATTACCAACAAAAAAAACCCAGGACCAGATGGATTCAGAGCAGAATTCTACCAGATATCCAAAGAAAAATTGGTATCAATTGTTCTGACACTAATCCACAAGATAGAGAAAGAAGAATCCCTCCCTATTTCATTCTATGAAGCCAGCATCACCCTAATACAGAAACCAGGAAAGGATACAACCAAAAAACAAAACTACAAACTGATGTCCTTGATGAACATCGATGCTAAAATCCTTAACAAAATCTAATCAAATAAACAACACATCAAAAAGATAATCCACAATGATCAGGTGGGTTTCATACCAGGGATGCAGGGATGGTATAACATATTCAAGTCAATAAATGGGAGTGGGAGATACCATATAATCAGAATTAAAAACGAAAATCACATGATCATCTCAATAGATGAAGAAAAAGCATTCAACAAAATCTAGCATCCTTTATGATTAAAACTCTCTGCAAAATCGGCATACACAGGACATACCTCAATGTAATAAAAACCATCTGTGACAAACCCACAGCCAACATAATACTGAATAGCGAAAAGTTGAAAGCATTTCCTCTGAGGACTGGAACAAAACAAGGATGCCCACTCTCACCACTCCTCTTCAACACAGTATTGCGAACCCTAGCCAGAACAATCAGATAAGAGAAAGAAATAAAGGGCATCCAACTTGGTAAAGAGGAAGTCAAGCTGTCACTGTTTGCTGATGATATGATCGTTTACCTTAAAAACCCTAAGGATTCTTCCAGAAAGCTCCTAGAACTGATAAAAATAATTCAGCAAAGTTTATGGATACAAGATTAATGTACACAAATCAGTAGCTCTTCCATATACCAAGAGCAACAGAACAGAGAATCAAATCAGAAATTCAGCCTTTTTTACAATAGCTGCCAAAAAAAACTACTCACGAATATATCTAACCAAGGAGGAAAAAGACCTCTACAAGGAAAACTAAAAAACACTGCTGAAAGAAACCATAGACACAAGCAAATGGAAACTCATCCCATGCTCAGGGATGGGTAGAATTACTATTGTAAAATGACCATACTGCCAAAAGCAATCTACAAATTCAGCACAATCTGCATCAAAATGCCACCATCATTCTTCACAGAATTAGAAAAAATAATTCTAAAATTCACATGAAACCAAAAAAGAGTCCACATAGCCAAAGTAAGACTAACCAAAAAGAACAAATCTGGAGGCATCACACTACCTGATTTTAAACCATACTATAGGGCCATAGTCACCAAAACAGCATGGTACTGGTATACAAATTGGCACATATACCGACGGAACAGAATAGAGAACCCAGAAATAAACCCAAATACTTACAGCCAACTGAACTTCAACAAAACAAACAAAAAAAAATAAAGTGGAGAAAGGACACCCTTTTCAACAAATAATGCTAGCCACATGTAAGAGAATGAAACTGGATCTTCATCTTTCACCTTATACAAAAATCAATTAAAGATGGATTAAGGACTTAAATCTAAAACCTGAAACTATAAAAATTCTAGAAGATTACATTGGAAAAACCCTTCTAGACATTGGCTTAGGCAAGGATTTCATGACCAAGAACCCAAAAGCAAATGCAATAAAAACAAAGATAAATAGTTTAGACTTAATTAAACTAAAGAGCTTTTGCATAGCAAAAGGACAGTCAGCAGAGCAAACAGATAACCCACAGAGTGGGAGAAAATCTTCACGATCCATACATCTGACAAAGGACTAATATCCAGAGACTACAAGAAACTCAAATCAGTCAGAAAAAAACAATTCCATTAAAAAGTGGGCTAAGGACATGAATAGACAATTCTCAAAAGAAAGTATTCAAATGGCCAGCAAGCATATGAAAAAATGCTCAACATCACTAATGACCAGGGAAATGCAAACCAAAACCGTAATGCGATAACACCTTACTCCTACAAGAATGGCCATAACCAAAAAATAAAAAAAAAAAAAGTAGATACTGGCATGGATGTGGTGAACAGGCAACACTTGTATACTGTTGGTGGGAATGTAAACTAGTACAGCTGCTATGGAAAACAGTGTGGAGATTCCTTAAAGAACTAAAAATAGAACTACTGTTTGATCCAGCAATCCCACTACTGGATATCTCCCAAGAGGAAAAGAAGTAATTATATGAAAAAGATACTTGCACATGCATGTTTATAGCAGCACAATTTGCAATTGCAAAATCATGGAACCAACCCAAATGCCCATCAATCAATGAGTAGATGAAGAAACTGTGGTATAGTTATATGATGAAATACTACTCAGACATAAAAAGGAATGAATTTTCGGCATTTGCAGTGACCTGGATGAGATTGGAGACTATTATTCTAAGTGAAGTAACTCAGGAATGGAAAACCAAACATCATGTGTTCTCACTAATATGTGGGAACTAAGCTATGAGGATGCAAAGGCATAAGAATGACACAATGGAGTTTGGGTACTTGAGGGGAAGGATGGGAGGGGGGTGAGGGATAAAAAGAACTGCAAATAGGGTTCAGTGTATACTGCTTGGGTGATGGGTGCACCAAATCTCACAGATCACAGCTAAAGAACTTACTCATGTAACCAAACACCACCTATACCCCAATAACTTATGGACAAATTTTTAAAACATAAAAAAAAGAAAAGGTTTAGTGGGTGGATTTTGGGATTAGCAGTGATTTGTGGAAGAAAAGGGAGGTCTGGAAAGTCATTGGGCATATACAGTTATCTCTTCATGCCTCCTCATGAGTCCCATGTGCAAATTTGTGGGGAGTGACTATGCAACATGCAGGGGAAACTGAGGTTGTGACCTCAGCAAGTTCATTCTGTGTAAACTCCCTTTGCCCATATTGGTTCCAGTCGATTTCTGCCAGTTCTTTTAACTCGTAAGCAGAGGGAGCTTCAGTGTTTCAGCAACTTGTTTCTTTTCTCATCTACCATCCAGCAAACTCAAGAATTTCTGTTAGTTACAGATTTCTTTAACTCTTTGGGGCACAGTTTCAGAAGTAACTCCTATGACATTCTTCTCTCCTTTCATTGGCTGAAATTCAACACATGGCGATGCCTAATTGCAAGGAAGGCTGAGAAACGTAGTCTGGCTGTATGTTCAGAAAGAATAGGGAAATAGATACCCCTTTGAAATTATAGAGTTTTTGCTACAATTGATATTTCTATATAGTTAAACTACTTTTCTCAGTTTAGAAATTCTCAAATAGATTTGATATTTCTTCAGAGTGACCCTTTAGAATAAATATTTCCTTAAGGGTTCACTTGATCTATATTCATGCAGAATTTTCTAGATATTTGTAGGTTCCTTAGGCCCAATATTTAATGATATGATGCTTCATCTGCAACTTGGGATTCTTGGGGCCATAGGAGACATTCTGAAGCAACATCCTTCTTGGTAATGCTACATCCATAGTATTTGTAATTGGCAGTGATAGACGACATCACGGTAGAACATAACCCTCAGAAGGCTACCATTATGACATAAACATTACAAAGCAGTGCTATCAGTAAATGAAATAAGAAGCACCAAATAGGAAGGTAGGTGAGATTGCTTTTTATCCTTATGAATTACTCAGCAAGGTCCTGTGTACTTAGTTGACATGTGGTGGTGGGGTGAGAGGAATGGGTATACAAGATGTCTTCTTTACATTGTAATTTCATCCTGGTTCAAGGTGTAATTTCATTTTTATTTGCAAGATATCTGAGTCTCTAATTTGCATATATATAAAAACAAGTGATCTATACTTTTGCTCTTGGATTGCTCATGGTGTAGAGGAGACGGAGTGGATAAAAGAGGATACTGCAGTAAATGGCAGAAATATGTAGTGTGTCCAGACAGGCTGCCAGACCAGAAAGGATTAATGAACAATTTAAGGGTAGTGATTTTGTGTATTTAACTTTATTTGCAAAATTGACTGTAAAGTTCTGATATTTAGTTGATAGTGCATACAAATGGAATGAGGGATTAGAATGGACTTGAAAAAATTGTTTTGCAGTTTTACAAAGGGACTCGGAAAAGCAGCAGAAAGATGTTGGTGCAGGAACTGTGTTTGCCAAACACTGTAAGATGAGGTGATTTTTGATGGAGCTTTCTTGTAAGGGGAAAATTTGGGGCAGTATATGTGCTTACAACAAGATGGGAGAAATACTACCTTTTGTGGTTAAAATGCCTGCAAGTAATGAGGTGAGGTGGTGGTTATAGATGTGTATGTATGTGCATATTTAAATAAAAAATAAAGATCCAAACATAAGTATAGTACCTAGAGAGAACATTTGGGAGAGAAACAAATTCCAGATAATGGTTCTGCATGGCCTCCAAACTTTCAGTTTCAAACATTAAACCCTCTGCTACCCTATTTGTATTTTTTTTGCTTACTTTAGTAATTCACCTCTTCCAATAAACCTGCTATCTATTGACCTTTTATAACTACTCCTTGTTTCCTGATCTCTCATGTTAGTCAGAGGTTGAAAGTGCTGCAGGCATGCACTTGTCTTATTTTAAAGGGATTCAGCTCTCATTGTTGTGATATTTACACATGACCTATGTGAAACTTGTGATGCATTCTAAGGGAAATGCAGACACTTAGAATTATGCATTATTTAAAAAATAATTTTTTTTCCAGCTGGTTATAGATTGGTATTCCTTGTGTCCTCTTTTTGGTGATATTGTAGTTTTATGTACATTTTTCATGAATTTCAAGATACCTTTGAGAAGTGGGTTTGTCTAAAGATGGAGTGATAATCACATATTTCTTCCTCTGCAGTCACCAAAACTGTTAAAGCAAAAATATAGGTAATTTCAGCATTTGCCAGTCAAATAATATCAAGGTGAACTTGAATAGATACAGGTTTTTCACAGGGTTGATGGAAAAAACATAACCTTCTCCCCCTTGATATTCTTTAAGCTCCAGGAGGGCAAAGATTTTAATTTTGATTACTTATTTATTTCAGGTAACTATCGTGGTTCATGGCACATTGAGGTCAGTAAATAATGTTAAACAAATTAAGAAAACATTGAAATAGAGGCTTTTTGAGCTCTGGGTGCTTTTGTTAAGACCCTCTCATCCTGAGAGAATGATCCCAAGAAAGAAGATGTAACTAAAATGTATTACCCACTTTTCTCTAAGAGGCCATCGGGACTAATCTTGTGTCTTACACTTCTTCATCTTCTTCCTCTAAGATTTCATGTCTCTAAGATCATCCACCTATATTCAGACTGTCATCCTCAGAGGGCTGTATTATCTCTTCTCCCATCTACAAACATCAACTCTGCTCTCTCAAACTCATGAAAATTCATCAGCAGGAGCCTCTATATTCTCAGTTTCTTTTCTGTGTGTTTGCAGTAATATATTGCAAAACTCAAACCTTGTCTATATCTCAAGTATACAATGTGTACACTAGAGTACTTGGTGGAGGTGGTTGGGTTTTCTCCATACTCTGTTCCACAGGGCTTGGGAGCAAAAGTATAGATTACTTATATTTATAAATATGCAAATTAGAGGCTCAGATATGTTGCAAATAAAAATACAATTACATCTTGAATCAGAGTGAAATAGCAATATTAAGAAGAATCACACATACCCATTCTTCTGACCCTATTACCACATATCAGCTAAGTGCACAGGATCTTGCTAAGTAATTCATAGCAACTTGTTTCTGTTTAGGTACTCCTTATTTCATTTACTGCTAGCACTGCTTTGTAATGTTTATGTCATAATGAGAGCCTTTTGAGAGTTATAGTCTACTGTGATGTCATCCATCACTTCCAGTTACAAATAATATGGATGTAGCAACACCAATGTCAGGTAGATGACCTTGCCTTCATTGCTATTTCTAAACCTCATCTCTTTTCCATCATTCCAACTTTGAAGAACTTTCAAAAATGCTATGCCTCCCCATTACTCTTCTATTGAAGTCATTTCTTCCTGCCCAGTCACTACTTGATGTTTTTAAAAGACTGTACCACTTTGGTCACTGTCTTCTCCCTTTATTCATCACATTTGGTGACTTCAACATCCCTGTAAATGATTCATCCAACCCATGGCCTCCTAATTCCTTGACTTGCTTACTCCCAACATTTGGATTTGAAAAGCCAGCATTGTTTTATTTTATCCCAGCCTTTTTCATAGTAATCCCTTAGACATTGTCATTACCAGCAATTGAATTGCCCCCAATTTTTACAACAAAGCATTAAACTTCATATCTACTCTAGTCTGTCTTTTATTGAATAATCAAGGAAAGGAAATTTATCTTAAAAACAGATGATTTCTTTTTTCTGGCCAGATTCAGAGAGATGCGACCAAACAAGAGTCAGGAAGAAGACATACATAGGAGAGATAAATGAGCCTCAAAACAGATTTTTCTCTAGAGTCTGCAAAAAGGCATGCAGCCCTATTAATGCCTTGATTGTGGCCTTGCCAGACTCTAAGCAGAGGAACTCTTTGAGCTATACTATTAGAAAAACTTCTTTCTATAGATTAGTGAGATAATTTGTTATTTTGTGCTTCTAAGTTGTTGATAACATGGTATGACAGCAATACAATAATACAGAAGTTAAATGGATAACTCAACCTTAACATGGCCAATGCAGAATTTATGATATTCCAAACCCTTATACCCTGATCTTTTCCCATTTTAAACTTACTAAATGACACCATTATTGACACAGTTGTTTAGGCCAAAATTATCAGAGTTACTCCTAGATTATGTATTTTTCCTAAAACCCAAGATTCTATACTTCATCAAAGATTTCTGGATATTTTTTCAGTTGTTTACTGCGGCTGACCACTTTGCTTCATCTCTGTTGATCTTTCCCTAGTCTAAGCCACCTCTTCTCTCACCAGGACTCCTGAAGTAGCCATCACTCTTGCTCTTTTTATTTTATTTGAAGTTCCAGGATACATGCGAAGGATGTGCAGATTTGTTACATAGGTAAATGTGTGCTATGTTGTTTGCTGCATCTATCAACCTATCATCTAGGTATTAAGCAGTCTTGCTCTTCTAACAGTTTTTTATCCATAGAGCAGCCAGACAGAATGATGAAGCTTTGAATATGTTAATCACATAATGTTATTTCTTCATTTAAAGCTACAATGACTTCCCATAACATGTAGAATAAAGTTCAAAATCCAAATCCCTTTATGATGTGTTTTTTCCCTGCCTTCTTCATATCATCTCCTTCCACTCCTCTTTTCTGAGTGTGAACCACATTAATTTTTGTTGACTCTTCTTGCACACAAAATTTATTGCTGCTTTAGACCTTTACATGGTTGCCTTGAACAGTTTTTCTCTAGATCATTTAGTACCTTGCTTCTTAATATTCTTCAAGTCATTCCTCAAATATCACTTCATCAGAGAGCTTCTCCATTATTATCTTATACCAAACAGTCAGTCACCACTACTTAGTGTCTCCCTATGCATTGTTCATTACTTTTCAAAACACTCTCGTCTTACATTTTATTGACATGTGTTTACTTTTTAAAAAATATCTCACTAGATATAAGCTCCATGAAGACAGTTACTTTGACTACCTTCAATATTGCTGTTATTGTGCTACTAAAACAGTCCCTGTATCCTGCTAGGTTCTCAAAAGTGAAAGAGAAGCCTGGGCAATGTAGCAAAACCCCATCTCTGCTAAAATTACAAAAGAATTAGCCAGGAGTGGTGGCGTGCACCTGTAGTCCCAGTTAGGAAGCTAAGGTGGAATTTCCTGAGCTCAGGAAGTCATGGCTACAGTGAGTTGTGATTGCATCACTATACTTCAGCCTAGGTGATGGGAGTGAGACCCTTTCCGTGGAAAGAAAAAAAAAAAAAAAAGGAAAGCATTAAACACAAATAAAAATTGTGTGCTTACTTTAGGTGTCTTGAGAAGTTTTAATTTATAAGTGTTTGATGGCAATGTGGAAAGTTAAGTGTCCTGAAGGAAAAAGTCAAACATGGAAAGATAAACTCTCATGACATTATGAGTCCATTTCCTAAATAGTCATATCATAATACTTCTGATTCAAACATCAACAAATAGATGCAGTAGAAATTTGGAAATCTCAGCGATTAGCTTCTTCTTATTGCTATCTGAAACCATCTCCTATCTCTATCTTAGCTTAGAAAATGATTTTTTCATATCAAATTCCAAGACTTGTGATTCACATCTCAGATATTTAGATTTGCTAGAATGGCATTTCTTCTCTGCAACTATTTATAAGCAGTGATCAGATGGTACTCAGGAATTTTTATGGGGCAAGCTATGGTGAGGGCTAAGATTCTTTCATTTTAGTATCTATTAACATCTTATTTTGGGCTTTGTAATTGTGTGATGGGTTGCCATACTGAAGAAGGCATCCTGTTGCCCATTCTTCTAACTTTGTAACTCTTAGCTTCAAGTCCAAGTGTCTTATTGCATTTTTCCTTAATTTACTTTTTTGGCCTCATGGGACATGGCCAGGCTCTGGTAGCACTAATATTCATTTAGGTGACATAAATGGGGGATAAACTAGTGGCTCTGATAACAGTGGATACTTCATATTGTTGCTCAATTCTTTATTTTCCCCTGCTGATATAAAGGTTCGTGGGGATTGTTTCACAATTTCTAAGATATTTCTCCCAAAATGCAGTGCTTTGGAAATGTTTATTCTCATTCAAAAATGGAAGCGATTTTATCTAAAGGTCTCTTAGAAGTAGTGTTGAAATTCTTATTTTTGGATAGTAGAAGCAGTGGTTATGAGGGTAGTGGTGTCTTTTGCAGCGGTGGTGGCACCTGTTGCAGTTGTCTGTATTAAGGGTGCAGGAGCAGGGAGGGCAGGATCAGTTGGAGGAATTACAGGGAAAAATGGAGGTCCAGGTGGATAGGGTCTTGGTTGGGAAGGTGGCTGTGGATAACCTGGGCCATAAGGGTAAGGAAGAGAGAGTGGTTGAATTCTCCCTGGACCACAGGGTGGAGAAAGGCGTGGTGGAAATCTCCCTGGACCATAGGGTAGAGGAGGAGATGGTGGAATTCTTCCTGGACCATAGGGTAGAGAAGGAGGTGGTGGAATTCTCCCTGGACCATAGAGTAGAGGAGGGGGTGGTGGAATTCTCCATGGACTGCAGGGTGGAGGACGGGGTGGTGGAACAAATCCTGGTCCAAAAGGAAAAGGTGATGGAGGAGGAGGAGGAGGAGACAGTGGTCCAGGTGGATATGGTCCCCCGAGGCCTCTTTGACTCTTACCAGGCTGTGGAAAAAAGAAGTAAATACTATTAAATCAGATATTTCACAGTTACATATAAGAATGAATGCTTTCTATGGTAGGCAGAACTCTGAGATGACCCCAAGATTTCTACTCTCTGCTGGCACATACTGGCCTGACCTTATCAGATAAGCCCTTTTAAAACAGGTTCTACAATGTCTGAAGAAATCAGAGAGATTTGAAGCTGCAGCAAATGCTTTTCTTTGGGCTTTGAATCAAGATGCCGTGTTGTGGGGAGGGCTACGTGGAAGTACATGGTAGATCGGCTACAGGAGCTGAGAGTGGCCCTGGGCTCATAGGCAGCAAAAAAGTAGGGGCTTCAGTCCAACAACCAAGGGACTGAATCCTCCCAATGGCCATACAAGCTTAAAAAAAAGGACACTGAGCTGCAGGGAAAAAAAAAAAACAGCAGTGGACACACCTTTTCAGCCTTGTGAGACTCTGAGCAGAGAAGCCACCTAAGCCAAGCTCAGAGTTATGGCCAAAGAAACTGAGATAATAATGAGTTTTTAAAGGCTACTAATTAGTGGTAATTTGTTATTGAGCAATAGAAAATTGTTAAATGTATCTAAGTTATGATGTCTGAACATCTATATCAAAGAAAAATGTTTCTCTTTTGCCCTCTGAACACCTAGGCTCTCAATGAAAGCTGGGATAGTATTGACTGGAAAAAATAGATAATGAACAAAAATCTTATCCTTGGCCTATAGTGAAGTCTGTCATTCCAAATTCCAAATGGAAATAAATGCCTTTGCAGCATGAGAAAAACATGTCTTTTTATGTCTAATTCAAGGGTTCAGGCTTGTTCCGGGCTTTGCACATTAATTAATTGTGAAACACACGTGAGCAACTATTTTGTGCAATGAGCTTATGAAAGAGCTGGTTCATTCATGTCATGAATATCAACCTGGCAGGTTGCCAGGGGTACAAACATCTATTCTACGAATCTACAGGCTGAGTAATTACAATACAAGGTGGGGGGTAAATGTGATCTGAAGGGAAGTGAAATGAGTGGAATGAGTGGGGTTTCATGTCAGTGTTTGAGCTCTCCTGGCACATAGAGATAGAGTGAGTGTGGAATTCTTTTTGAGTCTTTTTTTCTCATCAGGAAAATGATGTTCATAAAAGTACTCACCTCCTGCGGTTGTTGTCACATTTGTTGTGAAATATCACTTGTAAAGTGCCTAGGGTAGTGCTTATCTCAGGTCTGGTTTACATAGAGTACAATTTTTAGAAATGAAAATAGCTGAGGCTGGGCGTGGTGGCTCATGCCTGTAATCCCAGCACTTTGGGAGGCTGAGGTAGGTGGATAGCTTTAGGCCAGCAGTTCAAGACCAACCTGGACAACATAACAAGACCCCATCTCCATTAAAAAATTCAAAAATAACTGAAAAGTAGTAGAAGGAACATATTCATTAGGGATTTAAAGTGATCAGTTCTGGACAGGAAAATGATAAAGGATTGTCTCTGTGGGAAGGAGTCATTTGAAAAGAGGCTTAAAGAATATAAAATAAGGAGGACACATGCCAAATAGAAGGAAAATACGCAAATGCTCTGGGGTAAGAATGAAGTTCCACTCTACTGACGGCAAGAAGTCCAGGTTGCTTGGAGCAGATGGTTTGTTTGGACCCAAAACTACATTCACTTCTTGTGGTTCTCAGTCCCTTCACCTATTTGGCCATTACCCTTGCTAATCCTAAACTTTACTATTACAGTAAAGCATCTCTGTCCTAGATTCCTAATGCCAGGTTCTTAACAATGCTAGAGGATGTCACCAGCACTGTACCCTCAGAAAGTTAGCATCCTTCAGTGCTGCCTGAAATCCTTTTTTGAGTGTCTTATCTCAGATTATCTCTTCCCACTTCCCCAGAGGCCGGTAATTTTCCAAGTTGAAGCCAGTTTTATCCAACATTCTCCACCTCATCCTGAGCTCTCACCTACCCCCACCAAACTGATTTTTCTCCCGCTTCACCAGGGTATTTCAGGCAATTAGAAATGAACTTCCCTGATTTACTGGTCACACAACCATGGAGTCATTGATAGCTAGATAGTTTCTTTTTCTTTATAATTGTTTTGGAAGGGACCTGGCTCTGTCAGTCTTCTCTTTTACTTTCTGCAACTGTAACATCTGCCATTTAGCTAGCTCATTTTCTTCAGAAAAACACTATCATTTATGTTCAACTCAATTTTTTTCTCCCTATTCTATCAGGTCTTCATCCCACTTCCTGAATTCTAAATCTAACCACTTCTTATCATCTTTCTTGCTTTCGTTCTAATCTGTCATTTACTTTTACCCAAATTTCTATAACGGCCCGTTGATTTGACCTCTTGATTCTAATATTGCCCCTTTCACCTAACATGTACAGAGAGGTTGAAGATGTCATTTGAGAAATAAATGTCAATTGATATTTCCCTGTTTATAAAAGATTCAGTTTCAACCACCAGTACCCTTGTTGTTGTGACTTTCTTTTCACGTCTTTCCTGCAAAGCAAAGCTCTATGAAAGGGTATTCTAAATTTGCCAACCGCACTTCTCACTTCTCATTTGCTCTTCAACCTGGCTTCTGCCCTTAACATGCCAGTAAAAGTTTTATTCATATCACCAATGAAACAAACAAACAAAAAATTCCAAGGCACTTCTGTGGGACCAGCCTTGTATTCGTCTTCTCTAGCTAGTGATGGTTCATGGTATTATGGAGGGTGTTTGACCCAAGGACTGCCAATCCAAGGACTAGTCAGGGTATGTGGAAGTTCAGAATTTGATATTTTATTGTCAAGAAAACAAATCCTTAGTATGGAAAATATTTCAAACATTTTTATTGTTGAGACAATTAAAAATTAGCTGAAAGTACTTTTTCCTAAAGATATACCGATGTTGATCTAAATATTATGTAATGAAAAATCTTCATAGTAAATATCAATTCTTTTCCTGATCTCTTAACCCAATCACAATGATTAGCTCCCTTTCCACAACTGGCTAAAGTAAAATGATGAAAATGATGAAAATACTATACTAGGAAGAAGCACTACCCTCACAAAGGGTTATAATGAATGTTAATCTCCTACATTATTCAGTTTAGCAATAATCCAGCTAAGACAAGCATACTTTGCATACTTTGAATCTAAACTTATTTGTATTTTAATGAGATTAAAAATAGTGAGACTTGCTTTGAGGATTAAAAGAGATAATGTATGTAATACATTTGGAAAATTACCTATAACAGAGAAAACACTCAAAAGTTGCCAGGCTGAATATGATGACTTACCCCACCTACAAATATATACATGCAAAGGACATGCTACCCTTCACATTTCTAATTTTCAGTAAGTATTAATCATCATTAATCATATCAGCTAGAAAAAGGCTCATTGCTATTTAAACTGCTTATATTATTGGAAAGCTCTATATTTTTCTAATTTATCTTATAAAAAGTTATTTGTATAATAGAAGCCTGAATAAAATGTTTTTCTCTTATATTCTGAGGACATGAAAATATTGAAAATCAAATTTATGATGAAGTCATTAAACATGACCTTTAATGGATGTCAATACGTTTTATTGGCTTATCAAAAATTATGGCTAGCCATAATGCATACAGGAACATGGCCAAAGTCAGAAGACTTCAGTCATCTCAGAAGGTCTTGCTTTTATTCAAGCTTTTAAAAGTAGGAGAAAGAGGTATTATTTTATGTTTCATGTTTCAGAATGATATAATTTTATGTTGCCTGCTTTGTGGAAGTCATAGTCTTCTAAAAAATCAGCTTTCATATTTTCCCATTTGATACAATAGATTTTTATGGTACTTTGGGAGAAGTTACTCTGGAATTAATATCCTCTTTGTAACACCGGAATTAATTGACCCCTCTGTTGAAATTGAGTATCATTCTATTACTTTTAAAAATATGCATTAAAAAATTCTGAAACACTAGGTTAAGGGCAATGAGCATAGTTTTCCTTAACCTAGTTTTTAATATATGGTAGGTGTTACTATGAATGTTTATTATTTCCTCAAAATGTAGCATGCAAAGATTCTCCTAAATGCATCTTCCCAGGTCCCATTATGGGGTACTCTTATTCAGGCTTGGATGAGGACTTTAATACTATCTTTTTAATAAGTGAGTTAGGTGACTCCATGTTAGGAACAACTACTTTATCTCATTTTACAGAGTTTTACCTACTGTGCAATTGCTAGAGTATGGAAACATACATTTATATTTATCTGTTTAATGCAGTCTGATATTATAGATTTGAGCTATCCAGTATGGCAGCCATCAGACATATGTAGCTATTTAAATTAAATTAGATTTTAAATTTAGATTTAAGCACTAGAACAGTGTTTCATCAATGCTTAATAGTTACTAATATATAAGAAAAGGTAACATCATTAATGTAAAAAGAAATATGAAGTAATGGTTAATGAGGAAAATATAAAGATGTGTGATCGTGATTAATGATACTTACTGTGAAACACGCTGCAAGAGCCCAAAGGCCCAAGATCAGAGTCAGTGATTTCATCCTTTCGGTTGCCTCTGAAAGTAAGCACAATAGGTGATCAGTATGATTTTTTTTAATTAAAAATTACTATTTAAAATGTCTCAACACATGGATATAATGTAATATAGATATGCTACTGTAGCATTTTTAGGAAATTTGCCTAACATTATGTTGGATTCATTATTACAGTGGGGCTACATTAGTAGGCTTATAAAATTTGACTTCAAAACAGTGGAACTAGTTTTTATTTTTGACTTGTAAATTGATATTGGAGATAATGCCAAAGAGTTGTTCATAAATGATTTGAAGAATAGAAGCTTTTATAACTGAGGTTTTTGTCTTTAGAGGTAACTACTTTGAAATGTACAATTATTTACATTTGAACACTTTTGTATATTTAAATAGTAGGTATATTGTTTTATAGATAGATTTCTATAGGCTTGGGTTTGCAATATTAACATATTAACTAAATCATGTGCTATCAATTTAATTCCTTAGGGTATCTCAAAAATAAGGAAAAGAAAGAAATCACTCTGACGTAGCGTAAGAAAAAGAGAATCATATTATATACCTCCTAGTTTTAACAACATTCCACTAAATTAATTTAGTCTGCGATGTGTGGTCTCAAAGTGCTTCCAAAAATCCATATATGGTAGATCAAAGACCAAGTCAGAGAATGTAGAGGAATCCAGGTATTTTATTCTCCATTGGCTCAAAATTTGCAAAATATTTCAAGTACATGGTAGCTTGAATTCTGGGAAAGCAACTCCATGCACCATTGTACAAATGGCTTCCTGACAGTCAACTCTACACATAGGTTGAGTGTGTTATCTGAGCAACACAAGTTTTGAAAGAATCATATGGGCAAAATTTCACTGGATATTCAATTGTATGTGGGTGTGGCTATTCCCTTAAGCATTACTTTTCCCATGATCCATTCTTATGAGAAGTTTGAAAAACAAAAGAAAAACTAATAATAAAAATATACTATAGAACAATTCCCTCTTTTAGAGTACATCTGAGAATAATTTATCATTATGAAGTTTTAAGAAATTTAAGGAATATCAAGGGGAAAAGTCAATTGTGTACTTGGATGGACTAATTGTCCCCAATGCCCAACATGAATCCTTTACTCTGACATGTGAATATCCTAATTTTTCAAAATTTGATGTGTTTAATGACTTACAATTTCACATAAGGTGAAGGTGCTTATGTTTTTGGTGGTAATGAATGTCCTATAAAAAGATCATGAAAAGTCTGAGGAAAATTCTTCAGTTAATATTTCCAGGTACATACCTTTGTGTGAGGATCTGTCTTAGAGTTGATTAACCTGCTGGTCAAAATGACTCTTGCCAGTTGAAAGACAGAAAATAAAGGTGAAAAGAGACAAGAAACTTCAGTTCTTATATAGTGCAAAAGATTTCTGTTGGCAGTAAGAGAAAGGATACTTGGAAATAAAATAACTTCTGGGTTGATGCTCTTCAAACAAAGATAGGAAAGTTGTTCTTGCCAATTTGGCAGTCTTATTCTCCATTTTTGGGTCTCAATTCTGAAAAGCATTGACCCATTCAATATTTGTTGTTTCCTGGGGAAACAGATACAACAAATAATGTCCTCTCTCTTCAGGGAAACAATCTGGGGCCTGTGGTGCACCATTTCCTCTTTATTTTAAAGAAAAAGCACCAGCTTTTTCTATGCCAAGCAATTTTAATGGGCCATATTTTGTATTTTCTATTTTATTTAATGGGCAATCTTTTGTATTTTCTATAGGAAGTTCCCTTTTGTCAGTGAAGAACTAACTGAGAACAACTGTGTTTTAAAAATCATGTGGTCCTTGCCGTTATTAACTTGAGAATCTTAATTAAATGAAAATATGATGACATGCAAAGACTTGATTATGGGAAAATTATACAGAAATTTTTAGTTTGAAGTGGATGTCTAATGGAAAGTTATGGCCTTGGCTTTTTGATAAATCTAGGCATTGAGAATAATTTTTCCCATCTGGATGATCTTATAATCTCATTTTAATACTTTATTATATAATCATAATAACAGCTATTATTTATTAAGCCTCTAGTTTATTCCATGTGGCAGGTTAAAATGAGTTCTATTATCATCTCAGTTTTATACAGAGATGCTAATTAGCTGAGTGGAACTTGACCTTAAGCCAGCCCACTTCAAAGTCGAAGTAATTTTTTTAACCAGTATTCCATATTAGCTCCCTAATCTTAACAATCACCATACATTTAGCTAACATTGTGTTACAGTACATTAGAGAGATGAATCAGTTAACTTAATGGTTCATTCTACTTCCAAACACAGTAACAACACTTCTTTGTTGGGTTATATGAGACAAAATATTTTGCCTTATTCTATCTCAATTTTTTCATTTAAAAATATATATTTAAAATGTTTATATTTATAATTTCTTTTTTTCTTAATTTAATTTATTGATTTGTTTATTTTTTATTATTATACTTTAAGTTCTAGGATACATGTGCACAACGTGCAGGTTTGTTACATATGTATACTTGTGCCATGTTGGTGTGCTGCACCCATCAACTCTTCAGCACCTATCAACTCGTCATATACATCAGGTATAACTCCCAGTGCCATCCCACCTCCCCCCTC
>NW_012120710.1:1339072-1381746 GCF_000951035.1 Colobus angolensis palliatus | reverse complement strand
AAGTTCTAGGATACATGTGCACAACGTGCAGGTTTGTTACATATGTATACTTGTGCCATGTTGGTGTGCTGCACCCATCAACTCGTCAGCACCCATCAACTCGTCATTTAAATCATGGAGATTAGGACCTTCCTTCTTTCCCTCCTTCCTTTCCTTGCTTTCCCCCCCTCCCTTCCCTTCCCTCCCTCCCTCTCTTCCTTCCTTCCTTCCTTCCTTCCTTCCTTCCTTCCTTCCTTCCTTCCTTCCATCTTTCCTACTAACATTTATTAACTACCTGCTGGGTGTAAGGAAGAGTACATGTTGCTGAAGTTATAGCATAAATAAATGCTTAGTGTTTTAAAATTTTTGTGAGTCATAGGTGATGTAGCAATTAAGAAGCCACACTTTCAGAGTTGATCTTGGTTTTAAATGACTGTACTTAATTTCATTTACTTTGTTGGAGTTTCACCGCCTTTAAAAATTCTGGTGACATAATTAAGTGTAATACAATATATTCCTGGTTTGCTAATCTTAGCCCTTAATATGTTGCTGAACGATTACGTGCCTAAACATCAGTGAAGATGGTTCTATTCCTAATTAACAGAAAATTTCACTTCTTTCTTTGACAGTAATTCAGTGTGTCAAAAGATGAATGTCTCTTCTCTCTTGTTTTGATGCCAACATATCCATCAGCCAAATGTTTGAAGTCAAGGTGTGATCTACATTGTAATAGATCACTGGCTCTGAGGGACTTAGGATGAATGCTGGCAAAATCAATGGACAATTTCTGAGTGGGTTATGACCAATAAAGAATTTGAGGAATGCAAACAAACAGAAGCACATGTCTGTTAAGAAACAGGAACAGTCACTCCAGTTAATCTTTAGTTAACTTATGGCTTTAAAAGATCTTGATTGAATACTTACTAGAACAATACCTAAAGGAGCTAATGTCTCTGGTCACAGAAAATTCAAAGTGACAGTAGAGAAAAATTATTGTTAGTGCAGAGATTTATGTGACAGATGGAAAATATTTTCCTAATATAGGTAGACTAGCAGATTTAAGTTCAGTCACCCAGCAACATATTTAAAGTCTGCTTTGCTATTGTGTTACACTCATTTCCACTAAAATAGAACAGTAATGATAGTTTCTCTAGGCCTATGGAAAGTATGTACTTCTTCTAGACTATTCAGAAGGAGGTGATATGGTTTCTGGGGTAATGCCACCTTGAATATTTATCAAGCTTTAGAGTTTACAGATTACCTTAAAAATTTCTGTGGAAATATTGTATAGAATATCAATAATGCCACTGAGCTCTGAGAGAAAATGTATTCTTTTGGATTGAAGTCTAGCATGATGAAATGTAATTGACAATAGAGCTTTTAGACCGAAGAAAAGTTATTCTCTGACTTGTGCAGCATGGATGCTGCAAGAAACCCACATCACATAGGTCTGTAAACTTACTGAAAGTTGACAACAAATTTGCCCTGAACTTCCAAGTAGCAAAAGTTGTAAAAAGAAGAAATCAGATGAAACATTTACAATGTCCATAAAGTATAATCATGATAATTTCTTGAGAAAAGTAGCTGTTTTTTTTTTTCCCCCACTGAGAGCCATGGGAAAATTTCCCACTGTTTTTAAGCAGGAGGTGTATTTTTCTATAGTAAATGTGAAAGTGTCTTTACAGTATAACCTGGATGTCCCCAATTTGTGAATGTAAACAACTATTCAATTGCCCTTTAATCAGAATTTTGCTAGATTGATAACCTCATCCATGTAACCACATAAATTCAGTTCCCCTTTCAAAATCTCTTTTGGAGAATATTCCTGGATTCATCTCAATTCTGAAAATATATTTTCTTAGCCATAATATTATTTTTTACAAAAAAACCTAGTCATATACAAATTTTCTCCATAAAGTACATCAAGTATTTAAAAAATGTTAAGCAATTAGTGTAATACATTTATTATATGGTGAACTGTGGTATACTTATTTTCTCATTTAATGTACAAAATAACTGCAAGATGTTAATGTCTTAGTTATTTAAATAAAGAAAGAACATCAGAGAGGGGCAGAATTAGTAGTAAGATCATGTCTGGCTTGTTTAATAAACTTTTTCCTAAAATTATATATGGTCTACTGGTAAGAATTTGTTACTTAAAAATGATGAAGGGCTCTAAAAATGAAGTCTATTAAAAATAATGAGGGATTACCTAAAAGTTAGCACAAATGCCTTAAATAACAACTTTATATTTAAGAGGAAACAGTGTACTGTTACCTGAAATGGAAATGAAAATATTCCAGTTCCAGAATTGACTTTGCCATCTGTTACTAGTATGGAATTGGAAATGTTCACTCATCACTTGGAGCTTTATTTTCTTCCTTTGTAAAATGACAAAGTTAAATTGAATAGCTCCCTAGCATCCCCATTACAAACAGATCCAGGTTTGGAGAGACCTGAAGCTTATATAATTTGGGCACTGACTACAAGGAAAATGATACAACTTTATGATTAGAAAATTCTTACAACTGCTGCAAGGCCACCTTATAAGAAAAATCATGAATACAAAATGGTCAGAGCTATCCAAAGTCCACCTGATATGAGGGGAGGTGTCCTCATGGAAAAATTGGAAAATTAAGAAAAAACAATGTTAGCCAATGGGAGTTAAAATATCCTATTTTTTCAAATGCTATAAAAACACATGACTTTTTGAACACATTGCTGTATCTGTTCAGGGGACCTTACTTGAGAAGAATCTCAGCAAAGAAGTCCTGATGCCTCAGTTTCATTGTCACTAATCTCTTATTGGGCCTCTTCAAGATCTCACATATTTGTACTAAGTCTTAATGTGCTTAATAACCACCTGGAGGTTGGTGATAACTAAAAATTCAAAGATCCATTGGCTAAGGTTCTGATTATTTTGATTGAGGTTAGGGCCCAGGAAATTGCTGTGTTATTAGGCACCATAAATAATTTTAGTGCAGATATTTCATAAAGTAGTCTTTGAGAAACACTCCAATGGAATGCAATTGAAAGGAGGAAAATAGAAAAGAAAAATACTTCTTTCATTTTAACTGGAAGCTGTTTCGGGGAGCAATTGTTGCTTTGGGAAGAAGATAAAGAAAGGCTTTTAAAGGTTAGATGTGAAGGCCAGGAAATCTTCCTCAGAGTGTAGGTATAAACTATGGTCTCCTGTAGGTGAAGGACAGAAGCATCTGAAGACCAGAACTAGGGCTCAGTCACAAGAACAGCAAATTTCTGGAGAAGATTGAGTCTCAATCTAGGCAGATCTGCAATGCCCAGTTTAGGATCTTGATTGGTAAATAATGGGACCCCGGGATATAGATTGATTTTTGGGTCTCTCGGTGTATCAGTTAGCTATTTCTGCATGAAAAACCACTGCAAAACTTGATGACTTAACAAAGCAATTGTTGAATATTTCTTACTCAAAATACTAGTGTGCTCACTGGGCAGGTTTCCTGGATTAGCCAGGCCTGACTGATTTTTATCTGGGCTTACTTATGTGCTGTGTTCAGCTGGTGAATTGGCTGGGGGCTGACTGCTCTAGGATGACCTTGGCTGGCACAGCTCACTTCTCTTCCACATGTCCTTTACATTCCTCAAGCTAGTCTGGGCATGTTTTCATGGTGATGTGAGGAGTTCAAAAGAAAAAAACAGAAATGTGCAAATGTTTTCCAAACCTCTGTTCTTTTCGAGTTTAATTAATGTAATGTTGCCCCCGGTAAAAAAAAATTGACAATAGTCAGGCCTAGAGACAGTGCAAGAGGATACAACCAATGAACTTTTTTTTTTTTTAATTATACTTTAAGTTTTAGGGTACATGTACACAACGTGCAAGTTTGATACGTAGGTATACATGTACCATGTTGGTTTGCTGCACCCATCACCTCATCATTTACATTAGGTATTTCTCCTAATGCTATCCCTCCCCCAGCCACCCACCCCCCACCCCTCGACAGGCCCCAGTGTGTGATGTTCACCATCATGTCTATGTTCTCATTGTTCAATTCCCACCTATGAATGAGAACATGTGGCGTTTGGTTTTCTGTCCTTGTGATAGTTTGCTGAGAATGGTTTCCAGCTTCATCCATGTCCCTGCAGAAGACATGAACTCATCCTTTTTAATGGCTGCATAGTATTTCATGGTGTATATGTGCCACATTTTCTTAATCCAGTCTATCATTGATGGACATTTGGGAACCAATGGACTTTCTTAAAGGGAATTGTGAAAAGTTGGGCCATAATCCAATAAATCTATCACACTTGATACTCTCAATGCTCTAACACTTATTTTTGAAGAATACAAAGTTTGAAATATAGTCTGGAGCACGGTTTCTCAGCCTTGGCGCTATCGATACTTTGGGTCGAGTAATTTTTTGTTGTGGGTATCTGTTTTGTGCCTTTCTGCCTCTACCCACTAGGTGTCAGTTGCATCTTCCCAGCTGTGATGACCAGAAATGTTCCAACATTACCAAATGTCCCATGGGAGACAGAATCATCCGCAGTCAAAAACTACTAGTTTAGACAAAGAAATCACTTCTTATTTCAGTACCTAATTCACTTATTCAGGTATAGTTCTCTGAAGAGTATTTTTTGTTTTGACCACTCTGAGCCCTAGAGCAGTATGGAGAGTGGATCTTAGCAATGGAAACTTAAGAGAGAAAAACCTGTTAAAAGGCTGTTACTACAGTTGTCCAGATAGACTTGGATAGTGACAAAGGGACTATGGATGGATAAGTGGACAGAATAAAGATATTTTTATGGGATGTAATCAACAGATCGTTTTGATGGTCTAGATATGAAGGGTGAAGGACAGAGCAACATCAAGTTGATATCCATGAGTCATGTAATATTTCAGTAAGAAGTTGGTAATCGAGCCAAGAGGGTTGACCTTTACTAGGGTAAATGGAGATAATTGGACGCATCTTTCAGAATGATAGAGATGTGTGAGTCAAGGCAATGAAATGGAAATTGAGATGTACTAATTAACACTGAACCCATGATAGGAGACAAAGAAGTATGGGTGAATAGCAAAAACAGGGCTCACAGGAAAATCTGAAGAGAGAAATGGCAACAGATTAAACTTTTATTTCTAAACATTTGCCATTCATTTGCTCTTTATACTTCTCTTCTTATTTTCCTTCTTACTGTCTCTTCTAAAGTGTTTAACCCTCTTTCTAAAACCTTTTTCTCTGCTTGACTTTCATGTAAGTTTCTTAGTTCTCTCACCTTTGACTGCTCCCTTTTTAATCTGCTGTTTGCTCCTTTAGAGGTTTCTCTCATGATTCTACCTTTCTCTTCTTCTTCCTTCTTATTCCACTCCTCTTTTTTCATACCCATCAACATCCAGGAGAACTTGTGTTGTGAGGAGTAATGCTCTTGTATTTGTACTCTTATATACCCTGTCCTAAATCTAGGTAAGTTTTACTAAATCACAAGGGTGAATTTATCAACTAGATATTGACCTAATATTAATGTATCATTGGATGAAATGATATATGAAATGGCACAAAGTTTTGGTTAAACAATCTCTAGTGAAAATACTTCTTTAGTAGAAGAAGTAGCAATTGGAAAAGAATATCTGTAGATCTGTAGGAATTTAACTTACTTTTTTCTGTGCTTTTTGAAAATGTCACTTAGACTATGATCCCTTTGAGAGTAGGACTGCCATTTTTTCACCACTTTTTTGTAGCTCTCATATTTGTAATTTTATATTGTGCATTTATATAAAATATAATTGTATGTTTATAGATGTGTTTGATTATGACTACATGTACTTGTGTTTTATATCAAAAAGAAAATTGATTTCTAAGATTTGTAATATTTTAACATGTTATATAGGATGATTTTTAAACACCTTTTTTTCAGTCTGTAAAGAATTTACTTTTTTTTTTGACACCTACTTTGTGTGTTATAGAAACATTTGATAGGATAAATGTGCTGATATTAGTGCTGTCATTCTACAGGAATAAAGAAGAGATCAATACACATATAATGAAATGCATAAATCAGGTTTATCTTTGAATGATTTTACAGTGTAGAAAGATGAAAGAAAAAACAGAAAGAATCATATCTCTATGTTTTTATACCTCTTCCTATATTTTTCTTAAAACAAAGTGCTGAGAGAAGGTGATCACAAATATATCAATATTCAGTTTTTCAGGATCTGTGAAAACAAAACAAAATATCATGAGCCATTAACTAAAGGTACATAAGCTCTACCCTCTCGAATTGTTTTAAAATAGCCAAATGCTGAGTAGGACATTAGAAGCTGCAACTTTAGAGTTCAATGGATGTGAATTTGAAGACTGGTCTACCATTTATGACTTTGTGATCTTTGGAAAGTCATGTAAATTCTCATAGCCTCAGTACCCTCATCTTTAAAAAGAAGCCCATGAGACTGATTTCAAAGGGTTGATATGAGTATTAAATTAGATTCAAGGCCAGGAGCGGGGGCTCACACCTATAATCCCAGAACTTTGGGAGGTCGAGGCGGGCAGATCATGAGGTCAGGAGATTGAGATCATCCTGGCTAACATGGTGAAACCCTGTCTCTACGAAAAACACAAAAAATTAGCCGGGTGTGGTGTCTCGTGCCTGTAGTCCCAGCTACTCGGGAGGCTGAGGCAGGGCAATCGCTTGAACCTGGGAGGCGGAGGTTGCAGTGGGGGCTGAGATCATACCACTGCAGTCCAGCCTGGGCAACAGAGTGAGACTTCGTCTCAAAAAAATAAAATTAAATTCAATAGGAATATTTAATGCTACAATAGCATCTGAACTAAGTGTTCAACAGTTGGCATCTATCATTGTGATTTTTACATTCTATAGTTAGGATAATTCTTCCCATTTATATTTATAATTAGAAGCTGCTATATTCAGAAATAAGATGAATTTATGATCTCCTACTTCTTTGATATTGTTTCTGAATGATCATGTTATATCATGATGTGTGTGATTCAGTCATTGTTTATAGCAAGAGAGCTCTTCTATTGGTTGGGTTTTGTTTATATTACTATTCCTAAGGATAATTGTAATATTTCCACAATCTTTACTCCTTTTTTGTCTTATTATTGTTGGCAGGTGCTGAAAGAGTGAGGAAGACTTCCTATGTGGAATGTGCACTTTGTGAAATCTAATAAATATTGAAGTCCAAACTAACTTTAATTTATGAAAGCCCTAATTAAAAGTAAGCTTTTCCAGGAAAATAAAACGTATTTTAGTACTGGGATAAAAAAGCAAAGTCTTGTACACATTTGGTGATCCTTTAATTGTGTGTTTCTTTTGTGGTAATCAGTGAGCATTATCAGGTGTATAGATACGACTTATACTCAAGGAGACCAAATTTAGTTTGTGAAATAAAGGGGGAATAAGAGCTTCTAATTCATATGCCAGAGTTAGAAACTATTTGTTTATCTTTCTTGTTGATTGTGGCCATTCACATCTCAAAGTTACTCAGAAAATATTTTGGAAAATATTTACCTTGGTTTGCTTTTATCTTCTTGTGATTTTGGTATTATTGTAGTCTCAGACAGTTGCAGAATATGCTAAAATTATTATTGCTGATTGGCAAGGGTGGTGTCAGCCACCTCAGCTGGGTTAGACTCAGCTGCTGCAGTGTTTGTGACAGTCTCAGATTGGAGCCTGCTGGGAGCTGTGGTGTTGGAAGTGGCACCTGTAGTTTTGCTGATAGAGGCCATGGAAGTGGCCATGGTGGCCGCAACAGTTGCAGGAGCAGAGGTGGCTAGCTGTGCTTGAGAACTACGGTTTACATCATTCTCAGGTTGTTGTGTAGGTCCAGATGATGGACAACGTGGGAGGTTGGGTTGATGAGGGCTTTGATGGTGGAAGAGATGTGGGAGACCAAGGGAAACCACAGGAACCGTTTGCACTGTTGTAAACTGTTCGTAGTTTGACTTTCCAGGACTTCCTTGTTTAAGTGGTTTAGAATTCTTTTCAGAGCTATGGCTAGACTTCAGAGAGAGAACACAAAACAAACAAATAATTGTTTTTACACAGATGGTATGCATAAAATTAGGCTTTAAATATGTATTTATATTACCATTTAAATTTATACAATTATTCTAATTCATTTCATAAGTAAGTTGATAGAAAAATATGCCTGCCTCATACAGCATTTTAAATTATGATTTTGGGTGGGATATAAATGAAGTAAACTGTGTCCCTACTGTTCTCAAAGTCTGATAGTTTTATTGCAGGTTTTTCCAAAATATGCTCCATAATATGCATTATGTTGTGAAAGTTTTGGTGACCAAATAACTTTGGAAAGGTTTTGGGTAAAGTAAAACATGTTTCTTTACTGCACGACTTATTGGAATCGTTAACATAATATACAGTGGATATTTAGAATATTTAAGAGATATCGATATTTCTCAGTTTTACCTAATCACAGAAATTTCATGTGTGTGTGTGTGTGTAGCATTTCTTCATACTAGTGTTTTAGTGTTTTGTGGAGCACTTGTTGAGAAATCTGTTCTAATTTCCATCCTGTAAAAAAGCATAATGCATTTTACTGCTCTGAATAAAGAGAAACTTTCCATTGTCCCCTTTCATAGACCTGAAAATACAATGAGATTGATAAAGCATTCCATGAGTCCATACGGCTGACTCATTGCACAGAATCACAGACACTGAAAGCTGGAATTACCTTGAGTTAGTGTATTTCTACCCTGTGAAAGCCTTAATTCAGCAACGCAAAGGACACTTTGATTTAATTCGCTTCAGTTATACAGACTTTTGACATAATATTCCCTCAGGATTTCTGATTAGGCTCAGGTCTCTCATTTTGTCTTCACTGGCAGAGGCTAATTCTTGAAGTTCTAAATATGATGCTTCACCTTCCTCTCTATGAAGCGTTAGTTCTCATCTATTTTTGTGTTGTACATCTTCCTAATGCCCATGTATTTTAGACTGAGTATGGAGTATCTGATAGTGTGGACTATTGGGGGAAGACTTTCACTCCTCGGGCTCTGGTGCTCCCATGTCATGTGACTGACAGTGTTGTCTGTTCACTGAATAGATCTCATACTCCCGTAGATCTTTACTGGAAGACCCAGGAGCCACTCAACTTTTAGGATAAATTAATTTAACTAGAGGGCTGTTTTAACGTTCTAACAATGTTGTTTTCTCTTCTCTTGACCCCTTTCAAGATTTTTATTGCTCTTTAGATGTGAGATCTCATATGTATTTCCCAAATTGATGCCTTGGTATATGTGGCTACATTTACCTCTAGGCAATCAAAAGGAAATGTGATGTGATAATATAAACCAGTGATCAGTGAGTGAGAAAAATATCCTACTCTGCAGTTTCTCTCTTCCCTACTTATAACTCCAACAGTTAGGTAGATGTGAGTAGCTGATTTCAGGGATACTATGGAAATGATCAGGGTTTGGGACAAATTGAATATTCATAGATTGGTCTAGGTTTCACTGAACGGCGGTTGTCAGACCAATCCTGTTACAGGTATCTGGCCATTTCTCAGAATTATTTCACGTTAAGAATTATAAGGTGATGGGGTTGAAGGGGTGGAGAAAAAAGAGAATGGAGAAGTAGTACATTGCTGAAATTTTCAAGGCAGGTTTGGAATATTTTTTTTCTTCTGAATGTTAGAACAATTTGGGTCATTAAACTTAGAAATGTCTATTCCACAGCATTAGAGGCAGGATAACTTTTTTTTTTTTTTGGTTTTAAGGCTTCATTTAGAGTACATGTCTGGTTGTGGGGAGAAAGGAGAAGGGGGATCTAACAGGATTTCAAGACAAGTATTTTCAGGTAACACATCCTTCTGTGCATTCCACCTCCAGTCTGATGTGGGGTGGGGTTATGACAATTAGAAATGGCAGAGGGTGGACACAGGGATTTGGAATTTTGAAAAGCCTTTCCAGATGATTTTGGATTTCCTCCCCTTTTTCATTGGACACCACTGAGTTTAAGAAAATAAAGAGTTTTTGTTTTTTTGCAGGATCATAGAAAATGTGCCTTATTTAAAAAACCATCAACATGTATAAGGAAAATATATCTACATTGAATGAAGAAATATTGATTTTGGAACTGATAGCTAGGAAATCATTGCATTTCATGAAGTAAGTTTTCCTACTCCCGTTGCAGACTAATACATATCAAGAGGCAGGTAACTGAGGCAAGATTTTGGTGCTTACACAACTATTCCCATTTGTTTCCTAAACTTTGATATTCAGGCTCTGTCTCTTAACATTTTCTTTGGTTGGAAATAAAATATTTGTACCTTATCAACTTGTCAGACAAAATGGCTTTTGATTATGATTGAAAATGTAAAAAGATAACCAGAAATGTAATAAAACTTATTTTGTGTTTTCTTTTCTTATGCACATCAACAGACTAAAAAGAGATGGGAAACACAAACATTAAAAAATTAGATCCAGAGTATGTATGGCATTTTGAGAAGAGTAGTGATTGTAAGTCAGGTATGAGGGCAAAATGTGTTTGCATTAGGATGAATAGAATGAAATACAATTTAAAAATTTCTGGTGTCATCATTGCATGAGCAACATTCTAACAGTTTAAAGAGTGCACAGTCTGTGGAATAAGGATGATCTATTTTTCTTGAATCCTTTTAGCAGAAGGATTCCTTTTCCTCCACATTCACATGAGTGTGTTGGCACCTGGTCTCCAGTGGCCAGATAGTTCTAGATTTGGCTTCCTTTATCATTATAACTACCATTCACTCAGGTGACCAGCTGGAGACCACTATGCTACTACTACAATCATCTTTATGAAGTTGGTGTGAGAAAAAAACCAACCTGTCTTCTATGGAAGAGAAAAATGAATGGTCCAAAGAAGCTCTGGAATAGGATTTTTCATGGGATGGGAAATCCTCCTGGCTGCATTTTAGCATGGGGAAGGATAAGAAGGAGTTCCCATAATTAGCAGTGCCCATAAGACACTGGTTGTTCATGAAATGATACTGGATTATGTTCTCAGAAATAAGTCTTAGACAATGTCCCTCTCATCCTCTAGGTAACGTAATTTAGGTGCAGGTGTTAGGTTAACAAATTTAAAAATATTAGGGATAGCAAGCACATGCTCTTGCTTGGAAGTTAATACCATGTCTAGATTTTCTTGATTTATTTGAATTCTTTATGTGGTTGCAAATTCATTTTATAGAGTTTCTTATGAAACTCTATAAGAAACTCTATATAGAGTTTTCTTCTTCCCAGCTTTTTATTTTTG
Source organism: Colobus angolensis palliatus (assembly GCF_000951035.1). Taxonomy (NCBI): domain Eukaryota; kingdom Metazoa; phylum Chordata; class Mammalia; order Primates; family Cercopithecidae; genus Colobus; species Colobus angolensis. Next base: position 1,370,520 of record NW_012120710.1, on the reverse strand, counting down.
GAGAGTCCACCAAGGACTAAATTTTATCTAGGAGTGCTCCTGCAGAGGTAGAATCAGAGTACCTTAAAAACTTAAAAATCACAATACTACAATGTCCAATTTACATGTGTTTGGAATTCTAGAGACCTATCAGTATGTGGGAAAAGAAAAATATTAAGATTGCATTCCAAAGTCAACAAAAGGTCATAGAGAAAGTTACATTAAGGTATTAGAAATAAAATAAAAACAGAGTATATTTAGTTTAAAGCTACATTGGCATAAAACAATGAACTGAATGTACCCCTTATGATTAGGAACTGAATAAGAAAATAAATACATGTAAAATATTTTATATTTACCGTGGGGTAAGCAGTAAAGATCAAAATGATTGCAAACAAAATCAGAGCCTTCATCTTGTCTTTGGGTCCTCTGGAACCAAGCAGCTTCATTGGTGATCAGACAGTAAAAGAAAAAAAAAATTGTGTTTGGTAAATTTTAACCAATGGAAAAACACTTATGTCTATTATGGCATATCTATGGCATATATCATATCTATGGCATAAGAAGAACATACTATTTAAAAGAAATACATGGAGTTCAACAGATAGGAGCAAAGGTTAAGAACAGTGAATCCTAATAACACTACATAAAGTAAATAAAGAATCATGACAAAATTTCTCATTTAATTGTCAAGAAAACAAATATTGAGCCTACCTTTTTACTTATTATTTTATGATTACTAAACAGTTATTTAAGAAGGCAAACCCAAAATATGATTGAGAATGTGGTGAGATATACAACCTTTTACACAACCATTAGTTCTATTAATTTAGATAATTTTTTAAATAGTTGTATAACAATGCACAAAAGAAACATGAAAATGTTGATACCTCTAACTTAAAAACCCGATTTTTGGAAGTCATCGTCAATAAATTAAGCAATAGAAAAAATTCAGTAGTGTTCATTTCAGTGTTACTGATAATTAAAAATATAAATATTCATAATCATGAAGACTTTGTGGAAATTTGAAAAAGGCTTATGTTGTAATGATAAGGTACATGTTTAAATATCATGCTATATGTAAATTATCCACATAGATGACAGAAAAATATAAGCATAAATGAAGTTATATATGAGATGAGTATTTAATTTATGTGTGGATTTTCTGTTCTCAAAAAAATTTATGGTATTCTGTTGATATCATACTTTAAACACATAAAAAACCTAATAAATGTCCACTAAAATGATCTTCTTTCTCTAATTTTCACCTTACATATTAAAACACTGGACAGAAAAATTTAATGTTAACTCATAACCTAAAATACATATATTGTTAGAAATATGAAACACTCATTTAATTTTACCATCAGTATTAATTTTTATTATCAACAAACAACTCTTAAAATTTGATATTTCTGTTAAACTTTCATTTTTTGATACAATCATCACTTCTGAATTCTCTCATCCAAACAAAATGTAAAAAACAAATCCATCTCAAATGGTAATTATTTGAAGACTATTACAAAAATATTCTTTCTTAATACTTTTGCAATCACATGATACTTCAATAATGAATCTCTCTCTCTCTGTTTTCTTTTTTGCTAACATTCATTTTTCCCAAAGAAAAGTAGCTAAGAGCTTTAGCTGCCAAATCCTGGTCATATTACCTAACCTATCAGAGGCCTATTTTCCTAATATTTAAAATAAAGTGATTTATTTTTTGATTGATGAAGTGGTCAGATTTCAATACCCCAAAAATAAGAATAGAAAACTAAATTAACAAGTGTATCGCTTCCATATGAAACAGTCATAATCTCAAGCAAAATATGAGACACATTTCAACATTAATGTATACATCCCTTTGTAACAAAAGAGATAAATAGAGGCAATCAACTATATAAAATCAGGCCCAATGATTTCCTGCATAATTTATTACATTGATTTTTCTGCCACTGAGAACATTTTCATTTTTATTGGTTCAAAACTAAGATATGGCATTATATCTAGAAAGGGCCATTTTAAAGATTCCAATATTCTGGAGGACAGGCTATTATCATTATCATTTTGTTAACAGCAAATTGTTACCATTTTGCTGTTAAAAATGGATAAAACTTGTAGGCTGAGAACTTATTAAAGCAGTATCAATTTTTTTTTTCTGTTTACAGTATTTCCTTTCAAATGCATTTTTTTTTTCTGTTGGAATTCTGTGGAAAGCAGAGTTTGAGATTTCACAATACTCCCACTAATTAGAAACTATACAATCAAAAACTAAAGAAAATGGATTTTTAAGCCTTTGAAATTAAAAACAAAAAAAGATACCGTAATGAGGGGGTCTTCTTTCTGTTTGTCCAGCAATGTCAGCCTTTCCTCAGTTTGCGAAATCTGGGAGCTCAGTGAAAGAGCACAGGTGATTCATGCCTTATACAGGATTATTTTTTCTCTCCTTTATTCCTTTTATATTGTGAAGCAAAATATTATTATTATTATTTTAGCCTTTACCTCTGGGTTAATCCAAATCATTTCCTGAAACAAAAAAAGGACAGGTGTAATTTTCAAAAGTTAACATTTGTACTTTTCATTTTTTTCAGGAAAGTCACGGTTAATTATCTGTGTATTAGAAAAAGTGAAGGTTTATTCATTATAATTTAAATGTGATACATTGAATCCACTCCTTCCTTCATTTCAGATATTTTCTTAACATTTTACTGTAAAGCAATAATTACTGAAACTTGACCAGAAACCCAAGGACTAACATGTTTTCTTTCTTTTTAACTGTACCCTCTTATTTATAATATAATGTTCGGCTATTATGTGCTAACATGTATTCTGAGCTGGGAGAAAGTATTTGAAAATGATAACTTCTTTTATGTTCATTTTTGGCTTTTTAAAGTAAAATATTGCTGAAGTAAATTTTTAGAGATTATAAAATTAGCTCAACTGAAACATTAATTGTTCTTTTCTCACATTTTCTTAACATAAAAATGAGAAAAAGGGTCCTCACACCTGTAATGTCAGCATTTTGGGAGGCCAAAGTGGGAGGATCACTTGAGCCCAGGAGTGTGAGATCAGCCTGGGCAAGATGATGGAACCCCATCTCTAGAGCAAATGCAAAAATTAGCTGAGGTGGGAGGATTGCTTGAGCCCAGGAGTTTGAGACCAACTTGGGCAACTTGATGAAACCTCATCTCTACAAAAATCAGCTGGGCACGGTAGCCTTTTCTGTCTCTACAAAACATTTAAAAAATTATCTGGACATGATGATGTGCATCTGTAGTACCAGCTACTTCAGAGGCTGAGGTGGGAGGATCACCTGAGCCTGGGAGCCTGAGGCTGCAGTAAGCTGTGATGATGCCACTATACTCCAGCCTGGACCATGGAGTAGAGGCCCTGTCTCAAACAAACACCAAAATAAAAAAAGAGAAAATGGTGACTAATGAACCATTTTGACACTCCTTACTATACATCTTTTACCACTAGATTCAGAATAATTCTTTTTTTTGAGACGGAGTCTCGCTCTGTCGCCCAGGCTGGAGTGCAGTGGCCGGACCTCAGCTCACTGCAAGCTCCGCCTCCCGGATTCACGCCATTCTCTTGCCTCAGCCTCCGGAGTAGCTGGGACTACAGGCTCCCGCCACCTCGCCCGGCCAGTTTTTTGTATTTTTTAGTGGAGACGGGGTTTCACCGGGTTAGTCAGGATGGTCTCGATCTCCTGACCTCGTGATCCGCCCGTCTCGGCCTCCCAAAGTGCTGGGATTACAGGCTTGAGCCACCACGCCTGGCCCAGAATAATTCTTTATTACACAACAGTTTTGTATCACAGAAGAAAGCTTACTCGGAAGAAATGTGACAGTTATTGACTAATACAAAATGTGAGCATTGTAGTAGTTTGACATCTGCTTTGATGCTACCTTTAATTTCCATGAAAAAGTTTTTTGTTACCAGAAAGATAGAAAAACATCATCTGGAAAACCTACTGGTGGATAATCAGATTTTCAACGCTTTTCTTTCAAGTTAGCAGTTAACAGTGGTATATCCTTTTGGCATTAATTCACACTGTGATGAATGAAAGAATGGAGAAGAACCTCTAGACTTTTTAATCCCAAAAGTAAATTGGAGGGCACTAGATGCAACATCTCTTTGGTTATTGGATTTTCAGTTTACCTGTACTTTCTAAAAATTATTTTAGGATCACTAAAAACAATGAGAACAAGCTAAAGTATAAATCAGGAGGCAGATCTAGATCCGTGTGCTTTCACATAGATGGTAATTTTGTATGGGAAGAGACCAAAATTTGAGAAAATAAATAACTTGCTCATATTTTCAAAAGCCAATATTTGAATCCAGTTTTTATTTTCTCCATGACATTTTCTTTCCTCTGCACCAAGATATTCTTATGTATGTTTAACTTTTGTTGTGAGACATTCTGGCTAATCATTATAGTGAATAAGTTGTAGACAGAGAGAGTCTGTCTTAGGCATTTTTATGGCTCTATCAATTAGTAGATTTCCTGGCACTAATCTAGGTGAAATGTAATGCTTTTGACCAAATAAATATATTTATATATAAAAATTAATTTTCTTTCCTTTTCTTTGTTGCAAATGATTCTAATGTGAAATTCTGTAGACTAAGAGAAAATGTCAGGATTCCAACTCACAAGATTCTTGCTTAGAAAACTTGGCTAGGACCACCTACCGTACCCAACAGGGCAGGTCAGAGCTTTCAAATTTTGACATAAAATGTTCATGTCAAGGAGTCTGTGTAGTTAAGCTCATGCTTATTATATCATCATTTTGTTTAATAGTGTGATTGGAATACCTTGATAAATATTAAAATGTTGATAATTATTCTTACTGATTCTTGCTCTTCTTTTGGGCTTTATTATCCCTTCCTTACATGAATGCCATAGTTTGTTGTATCTCTATTTTTAGCTTCGCTGATCACCCCATCCAACTTTTATATTTTTACTGAAATTACCTTTCTAAAATACAATCTAACATGTAAATACAATGCTTAAAACTTTGGTTGCCTCCCATTGTCTATATCTGCATTTCCCAAACCATGTTACAGAGCACTATCCTTAGAGGAGTTTACTGGAGCTCCATGACGATAGAGCTGAATGAATCCTTCTTACATATATTCTTATTTAAAGACTCCAGGAAATTCATTCTAATATTTCATCAATGCATTTTACCCTGAAACTCTAATTTCAGTGAAACTAGTTCAGAGAATATGAGCTGATATGAAGTTTTAACACTAAGTTGCTACACAAGATGTGATTGGTTAATTTTCTGTGTCAACTAGGCTAGGCTATGATGCCCTATTGTCTGGTCAACCACTAGTCCAGATGTTAGTTACTGTGACATTTGCAATCAGCTGACTTTAAGTAAAGCAGATTACCCTTCATAGTGGGGATAGGCCTTATCTAATTTGTTGAAAGCCTTAAGAGCAAAGACTGAGGTTTCCTGGGAAAGAAAAAATTATGCCTCAAGACTGTAACCCAGAACTCTTTCTGAGTTTCCTGCATGCTCACCTCCCCTGGGGATTTCAGACTCAATACTGCCACAGCAACTCTTGCCTGAATTCCCAGCTTGGCTTTCTTTTTCACTCTTTCTATATATCGCATTTGCTTCTGTTTCTCTGGAGAATCCTGCCTGATATGCATGGTCTGATACAATTTGGTTGTGTTTCTGATTTGCTTGTAAAGCTGTTATATCACTTAAATCTATTTGTTATGACTTATACTCAGACCCATTGTGCTTACTTCAAAATTATTAATAACACCAAGTGCCTTCATGCTTCTGTGTTTTTGACCTTCTCCTTTCCACAGCTTGCAACCAGTGATCTCCTTCTTGTCTTGGCCAACTGGTATTCAATTCTAAGCATCTAGTGCAGATCAGCTCTCTTCTGAGAGCATTCAGTTTAATAAATGAAAACATCATTTCCTCACTGGTATATTTTATTCATTTATTTAACAGATGTTTATTGAGCATCTATTGTTTTCCAAGCTCTCAGAATTGAGCAGTGAACAATAGTATCTGGTTTCTTCGCTTTGAATGCAGTGTGGATAGCTCTATTAGGACATTCTGGTTTATAGCTGTTGTTTTGGAGTCATTATTATATTGTCTCTTTCAGTCTCAAAAACGTTCTGGTTTTCATGACAAATGATGTGATCATCCTAATTATCCGTTTTACAGTCTGGGAGGGAAGATAAGCATTAACCAGGTTATGGGTTAAATTATGTCCTCCCCCCCAAAATATGCTGAAATCCTAACCCCCAGTAATTGTAAGTGAGACCCCAAATTTGGAAATGGTGTCTTTTCAGATGCAATGAAGTTAAGATGAGGTCATAATGGATTAGGATGGGCCTAATCCAATGACTGGTGTGCTTATAACTGGAGAGACATCTTGACATGGAGACACAAAGCAGAACTTCATATGGCAAGCAGGCAGAGACTGCAATGATGTGTTTACAAACCAAGGAATACCAAGGATTGCCAGTAGTTAGTTCCCAGAAGCTAGGAAGAAACACAAGAAAAAAATCCTCTAGAAACTGCAGAGAGAACATGGTCCTGCTAACACCTTGATTTTGACTTATATACCCCAGAACTGTGGGGGATATAGATTTGTCTTCTTGTTAACCACCCAGTTTGTGACACTTTGTTACAGTAGTCTTAAAAACACAATATAACATGCAATTGAAATAATTATGGATGTTACAAAAAGCAAAGTATAGTGTACTGTGAATAATATATGATAGAAGAATACAGGGGCCTATAGAAATTTAGGGTCCAGGGAGGATATAACTGAGAAAGTGACATTTAGGTGTACTTTATTAAAAGGTGAGTTAAAGAATTTTTCAGGGCGAACATAGCATGTTCAGTGATCCTGATATAAGACATAGCTTTATGCTCTAAGGATGATCAAAATGAGATCTATATAGTTGAAATTTCAGAACAGAAAATGATAGTAGCATATTACGAGGCTGCATAGATAAGCATGGTTTCCATTGTGGCGACTCTGATGAATATCGTAAAGATTTTGGACTTCATCCTAAAGTTGGTGGAGTGTCATGGAATAATTTTTTGAATTAGGAGGTGGAAGTGATATGATCAATTTATGTAATAAACTTCCAGTTTTGCTTGATAGAGATTTGGATAAAGAAATGGCAATGGGAAGGAGGGCAAATGGTTCTCTCCTGTATTTGGAATGTCAAGGTAAAAAACTTTGTATTTGTTAGGTATGGAGAATGAGAGAGAGGGAAGTGAAGGTTGAGTCCCCAGTTTCTGGCTTAGACAACTGTGAAGATAGTGCTTTTTGCTGAGATGGAGAATATCAGAAGAGGAGAAATTTGAGGGAAGGGAAATGCCAGTTTTAATTCAGCCTTCTGTTATGTTTGAAATACATGTGAGAAAAGCAAAATAACATATCAGTAGTGCTGTAATGAAAATAAAGGCTATAGACTCAAAATGTAATTCATGTATCCTTTGTTTACTCCTAATTTGCAATAGGTAGAATTGGTGGAAGCACATACACTACAAACACACTGGTTTAATTTCCCACTGTTCTTGGTGCCTTGAAGTTATGAATGTTCTTTAATGCATCCTTATGTAGAGCTAGTTTAACTTTGGGAATCTCCTCAGGATGAAGTTCTTTCTTCATGGTTAGGAGTCTTTGCCTTTTAAGATTGGCTTCTCTCCCTCTCTTTTTGTGGTCAGAAGCTCCCCGTGACTTGGAAGAGAGTGCTATGCCCCAGGGTAAGGTTATCTGTGGGGAAGGGGTACAGTGGGGATTATAAACAGGGGTTACACTGGGACAGAGGGAACTTTGGACAGAGATATCTGTGTCAGAGGGAACTATGGGTAGGATTATCTTGTGACACAGGAGGATCTTTTATCAAGTAAATACAATGAAATATTATAGGTAGTGTGATTAAAGAATGTACATAGTGGGATACACAACAGGTAATCATACCGAGGGGTGGTTAAAGATGATAGCATGTGAGGTGAGTATGAAAGATGATATTTACCACATAAGACTGTGGCACTGGGAGAACAGCAGGCACTGTAATCTTAGCACTTTGGGAGGCTGTGGCGGGAGCGTTGCTTGAGGCCAGTATTTTGAGACCATTCCAGGCAAGATAGCAATACCCTTTCTCTACCAAATAAATAAATAAATAAATAAAAAGACACAGGAACTTGAAATAACTTGGGTTCTCAGTTTTTAAAGTGTGTTGGTTTCAAACAACAGAAAACATAACCCAAACTTGTTTAATTAGAAAATGCATTGTCTCAGGTAAATAAGCAGACTGCTTAGGCTTGCTACATGGTGTGACTACTCTCACGTTCTTTTATTATTTCATATTTATATTTCATGTCTCTAATATCCTCAGTGTTTGCTTTACTGTCAAGCAACCTGCCTTCTTGTCATCCAAGGTGACTGTAGCAGCTTCTGGCCCCAAATGTCTTTAGACAGAAGTTTCCTTCAGAAACTTATTCCCCAGAGCCTCCCCAAAGCACTTCCGTTTGTCCTCTTTGCTCTGACTGGTTCATGTGCTTATTCTTCATGACTGTGGCAAGGCATGTGGAAACAGGGAATGAGCAAAAACTTGAGAGATGACTGCTGTGGGACTTAATTAATTGGCTAAATACAAAACCAGAGGTGAGATGACCAGCTACAAGACAGCCATTAGGCTTAACCAGGGCAGTGGCAACGGGAAGCGATCAAGGAGTAGGGTTATGATAAAGAGATGGAATGATTCATTATTCAACTGTTCACACAAAGCAGTGTGATTTGAATTTGAATTTTGGAGCCACGCAGGTCTGTGGAGCTGAGCTTTGTTACTTACTAACATCGTTATCTGGGACCAGTGACTTTTCTGTTTCACTTTGGTTATCTGGGAAATGTGACTACTCCAAATGTCTACTCACTGCATGCCCATCACTCCTTTCTCAGGTCATCACTATTTAGAATATTTGAGAATAGAGACTCTGTCTCATATTCATTCTCTAATTACTTGTCTTAACTGTTTCTTCTTTGCCTCCTATATTTCTTTATTTTTTCAAGAATTGCATATTCAAGACCTTCTGTCTTACAGACAATCAAATTTCAGGGCAAGGAGAAACTTTGTTTTGAAACGGCACAAGGTAAAATCGATAATTAGGCACGCTTTCTTGGAAAAGTGTTCAATGACCACCAGGAATCTCACTGGCCACTCATCTTCCTGGACTCTAACCAGTTGCTATGTGCTGTTCTTCTTGTTATTTCGAAGCCCTAGCCCCAAATTCCTGTTAACTTATGTTGTAGAACACATTATCTTTTTAATTGTTTAACTGTTCCAGTTCAGTTTATACCTCAGAGCCTCGTCTCCTCCATGCAAAGGGGACTATCAAGTTATTTTCCTAAACAAAGCCCTTGAAAGAAGTATAGTTGGAGTTTATAAAATAATGATACTTTTATAAACTCTGAACCCATGCTCTCTTAATCACTATACTGTATGGGCCCTCAGATTTAAATACAAGAATGTTGGCAAATTCTTACACTCAAGAAAGTGATTTTATATGTTCATTAAGGAGAAACACTGAAAACAATCTACAATTGTAGTCACATGTAATTAATTACACTCTAGCCTGTGCTCTCAGTACTAAGATTGTTTTGAGGATAAAATGACTAAAACCTTTAATAGCTTCCAAACAGATAAGATTCAGGATGTTTAACAAGGGCTGTATGATTTGTCTCTTGCCTACCTTTCCAGTTTCACCTTATTTTCCAGCTAATACTATGTCTGTTCATATCCTTGAAAAATCTAGCCTCAAGGATTTGGAGATGTTGTTTCCTCATCACTCCACATTTTTCAGTATTTTAACTTAAATCTCACCCCCTCAGAGAAAATTTCTTGGCCTTAAATGTGTGTGAAATCTGCAATTATAATCTTATGTTTTTTCTTTGAGACACCCATCACATTTTACATGTAGTCATTTCTTCCTGTGTGATTATTTGAGATTGTTTCTCTAAAATTTGTCTTTTATGGTAAATTAATTTCCTTGAAGGCAGGGATGGTGTCATTTGATTCACTACAGTGTCTCAAAATGCTTTCATAGTGCTTGGAACATAGTTGGTGCATATACATGCCTTATGAATAAAAAATAAAATAGTGTCTGACACATAGGAAATACTCAAAATACTAGCTAATAGGAAGCAGGTAAGAGTGAAAGATTTAGCATGGCTTCCAGGTTTTCTAGTTAGTGGGGTTGACATTCATCCTCTCCTGTGTACAGTTTATGTTCTGGATGATTGCAGAGCATTTAGAAATGCACAAAACTCCAAAGAATGAAACAAAATCACCTTCAGTCTTTCCTAGAGATTATATATTGTAATATATATAATCCAGACATTCTGCATGCATGTGTATATTGTGTACATACCACTGTGTAAATTTGGTTAGAGTTGTATGAAAATATCTTCCATTTGGTTAAATACTCTTCCTTAGAACCATTTTAAAAGATGCAAATTATGGCTTCCTATGGATATATAGATGTGTAATTAATTACATGTGACTACAATTGTGGATTGTTTTCAGTGTTTCTCCTTTACGAACATACAAAATCACTTTCTTGAGTGTAAGAATTTGCCAACATTCTTGTACTTAAATCTGAGGGCCCATACAGTATAGTGATTAAGAGAGCATGGGTTCTGGATGAAGACGGCCTGAGTTTAAAGTGTTCTTTGCTACATATTAACTATGAAGCTTGGTGCATGTTGAGTAGCTTTTCTGACTGTTTCCTTATCACTAAAATGAGAATAATAATGTTTCTCCTTCTAGGGTACCATGGAGATCCAATGTTATGCTAAATATAAACTCAACTGTGCCTGACAGGTAGTCAGAGCTCAATAACTGTTAGAACTTTCATAATTTCTGATTCTTAGGAAAATTCTCAGGGCTAAAATATGTAAAATAACTGGGCCCGAAACTTCCAACTTTTTAAATGCTTGCAACATGTATTGCCAAATTGGCTTCCAGCCTTCCAGAAAGGTTGGAGAAATTTGGAGAAAGTTTGGAAAATGAGTCAACAATGAACATGTACAATAATTACTGTCAATCCTCAAATGACTAAAACTGATGTGTAATAGCTTTATTTTAATTTTTTTAAATGTTGAATATTTTTCACATGGTCATTGATAATTTGTATTTCATGAATGTTTATTTCTATTGTTCATTTAAAATACTTTCTTTGTAGAACCTTTTATAGAAAAATGATAGTAATCTTTTCACTGCTATATAAAATCAGTAAAATGAAATTAGTTATTTACTTTTTAATTTTATGTTAATTTTCTTTGTTTCAGAATTTTAACTATTCATGGTGTCAAACCTGTTAATCTTTTTATCACCTTTTCATATATGCTTAGATTTCTCAGGTCCATTTGGATAGATATACAGGTGTGTTTCCTCCTAAGTTTTTGTATGGTTTTAGTTTTTATATGAAAGTATTTAATCCATATAGAATTTATTTAAAATATGGTCTTAAACAGAATTTAAAAATTTGTTTATTATTCCAACTTATTATTTTCCCAAATACTGATTGTTCACATAAGATTAACTATTATATCCCATGTTTTTAAAGTCTACTTCACAGACTTGTGTCATAATTTGTTTCTGGGTTTTAACATACTATCATTATTATTCTAGTCTATAGTTTATCTAATGGTGTAAATCCTTTTACAAACCGCCCGTACATAATGTATTTCATTCACTTGGTGTTTTGGCATTGTTTTTATTTCTTTTTTTAATGTAATACAATTATAAATCTCTATAGAATAATTTTACTTCTGGGGATTAGAGCTATGTTATTCTTTAAACAAACAATGAATTTTCATTTCTCTTTCTCCTAATTTGAGAATTTTGTACTAGAATATCAAACACACCTACACACAGTAAATCAGTTGCTTGCCAAAAAGATTTATTGAAGAGAAATGAGCAAAGTGAAAACAGACCCATTTAAGTAGTCTGTGCCAGAAAAGAATGAAGATTTATGTCCTTGAATCACTAACAAGAATCATAAGAAGAGTGTGATATTCAGTGTTTAAGACCTGGAAAACATGGACAAAAATTCAGAAAACATGTTTTAACAGAAAGAAAATTAAATTGATATATATGTTTACAGAACATTTTTCTGACAAATACGCATATTTGTAAAATATCATTTTGCTTTAGTTTGTATCTAACATGTGCTAAGAACCCTACCATAAATCTTATGTATCTTACATGTAGGTGCTAAACAATTACTGAATTTTCTTAATTCTTATATGAATGAGGATTAAAAATTTTTTAAATAGAAGAAAATCACTGGTGAAATACTAATGAAAAAATTGTTTAGAACCAGCATTCTGGGAGAACTTCTTAGTGCTATGGTAATGTTTTTGAGAGGTTAATCTGATTATCTTCATATCCTTAATTCTCACTAAAGTATAATATTGACTGTTAACTAAAGGATATGCATCATTAAGTGTTGCAGAAATGAGCTTCTACATTGCTCTGTCTTCATACTCCCTGAGGGCTAGGGCGAAAAATTTTACATTAAGTAATTGTTAGAATATTGAAACTTTGTGATACCAGGGGGACTCTTACACTGTGTTTTTTTTCTAAGTTTCCATAAATCTGTTACATGATCTGTAGTCCTAAGCATCTACATTTATTAAGTCCAATACTTGCCTTAAATGCCCACATTCTTTCATTTCTAAAGGTTTTTGCTTGTTGGAAAAACTTCTTAGATGTTAAGGCTAGCTGGCTAGGCTATTGCACAATTTTACATGGTATCCCTTTTGCTGCTTTCAAATCATGAACTCATCTGGTTCTTCTTTCAGTAGTTCAAAGATATCCGTTTCAGTTGTGGAGGTGTCTTCCTTATAGTCTGGGGTATCTAATACAGAGCTAGTTCCAGAAAATGGCTCAGTGATCTTAGGTACAGTCTCTGTTGTATCAGTTTCAGATAACTCTTCTTCTGTAGATGATTCTTCCACTAGGTTTGTAGCTATTGATGCAGGGACAACGAAGTCATATCTGGATTCAACAGCAGTAAGCAAAACAGAATGGGTCTCTGCTTCATTTGCAGTATCTCTCTCCATCCAAATATTGGCTCCCTCGGGAGATTCTTCATCAGTTAGCAGAGTATCTTCCTGGTTATCTTTGTCTTTTTCAGCAGAGGTAGTGAGTTCAAACACAGTGATAAACTTTTCCTCATCAGAGTCAGTTAATGTAGCCACAGCACTGGTGTCATCTTCTAAAACATTTAGGTCAATTTCGGTTATTTTCTCTTCTTCAAGGGCAGTTATATCTGGAATAGTAGTGAAGTTTACTTTAGGAGCAGGAGGGATTTCAGCCTCAGGAATAATGGAATCAGTGACCTGGACAGCCTCATCATCACGGACATTGGATTTGATGGAGGAATTATAATTGTTCATATCAGCTTCATCCTTTTTACGTGGAAAGGCAGGAGTGTCAGCAACACCGGCACTGCTGTCCTTTAGTGTGCCAGAGATTTCAGATGTTATTGAGATCTCTGCATCTCCTGTGTCAATGGTATCCAAGAGGATATCTTCTTTTGCTATGTCAGTGGAAAAATCTATTAAAGAAACAGTAGTAACTGGTGATGAAATATTCCCAATTTTCACTGTCATGAAATTTTCAGTAATAGAGTCTCTTGTGATGGGGTTTGTAGTGCCGGTCAGAGAGGTAATTTCTTTCTGTAGGTGAGTTGTTGACTTAATAAAGTCGGTCCCCATATCATCTTCTGATCTGAGTTTTTCCTTTGTAGGTGTCAGTTTGTTGTCTGTAGTCGTTGAAAAATCGCTTTCTAGCACATATTCGTTTACTGAAGTGACGTGATCTCCTTCTGAAGTAATAGTTGTTTCTGATTTGGGAATAGCACTGTCAGCCCCAAAGAAAATGGTTGCTGCAGTTGGTGTTTTACTGCTTTCTGTTGGAGGATGAGAATAAATTTTGGGCAAACCATTTTCAGCCATGGGGCGAAGTGGCACTATGCACTCTCACAGGTCTTGCTTCTGGGCTCCGTGGTATCTCTAGGCAGGAGAGCAGTGTTCATCAGAGTGATTAAAGCTTGGGTCATCATGGTGATTGTTGCATCAGCTATGGGGGCAATGTGACTGGGTCTCCTTGGAGGTTGTTTCTAGGCTGCGATTGGTCATCTAGTTGCAGGGATATTGTATGAAAAGACAATAGAGTCTGCTCTGATTATGAAATCAAATTCACAGCCAAGCATTTCAATTGCAGGGAACTTAAGATTTACCATGTTGCTGTTTATAAGGAAGATGTTGCCTGATGTAGAGTTAGGGTCACTTGAAACAGACATAGCAGAGACTGCCAGGCACCTTGTGGGTTTAGTATTAGTAAGGAAAACTCTGGAAGCCACAGGTTTATCAGCATCAGCTTCAAGTCGTCTATCTTCCAATCAAGTAACAGAGTATTTTTGAGGTGAAGTCATTTTCTCTTAAGATTCAGAGTATTAAAAAAATTGGTATCTAAAAAAATTAATCATGTTTTTGTCAGGAAGTATAGCTACGAAGGTAATTAGGTGGCAGGGAATTCAGTTAGTTCCCTTCTTCATAACAGGACGTCTCACTTTTTCAGTAGAGATAATAACAAACAGTTATTGGCCTGTTAGGGTCTTTAGTGTTTTCTTTTTCATTGTATTTCTGACTTCTTCTTGAATTTACTTGAGTAACAGTGAAAGTCTCAAGTTTTGTAGGCTAACATTGTTTTAGGAATGTTTTTCTGCAGGCTGTTATTTTAACCCAAAAGACAGGGAGGGTTATCACTGGCAGGAAGCTGGTGTCACGTGTCAAATTCACCCAGAAACAAGAATCAAGATGTGGATAACTGCATTATTTTTAAGAATTATATTCTCAATTTCAGAGGGAGTATTTTTTATAATAATGTTAATTATGTCAAACATCATCATTGTGTTGTCAACCTTAAGATTTAACTAATTAGATGAAAGCAGATTGCAGTCTAGTGTTAATGCTAGAATGAGTCTTTCTCCAGTGTTGTTAGAAGAAATTGAAGTTTCATACTCAGATACAACTAAATCCGAGAAAGGGCAGCAACATCAGCCTGAATAGTGGGTTCTATCTCAAGGACAAATAATTATTCTTTATTAAATATGAACCCAACCTCAAAGTTCTCAGTTTTCTGTCTTAGATGATTAACCTGGTTGCAGACATATCATCATTCTCTGTAAAAATATGTTTCTGAACAGAAGTACCATCAGTTCCTGGGCCAGTAAAGAATGTCATAGGGACAGTCATTCTCTCAGTAAGCTTACTTAGGGGGAGGATTTTCTTAACCTCTATTTTTGTCCCCCATCATTTAGTTTTTATAAAGCTTAATTCAGAATAAAGCATGCTGTAAACAGAAAACTTGGTACCTCCTTTGGGGAAGTTTTTTGTGTGTACAAAAAGGAAAAAAAAAAGATGGTGAGGTTAGCTGTATATTTGCTGGAAGATATCTTGTAAGACTGGGTATTTGTCATGATGAAGAGAGTTGGAATAAGCTATAAAATACTTTTATGAGCACTTTATCTCCAATTAGACATGTCAGTTTAAATAATTATATCATCTTCATTGATATTAATTTGTCAAATAGTCTTTAATTTCAGGCATTAATTTTGTGATCATGCTAACTCTGCTTCCACTAGTATAGCTGTGAGGTAGGATCACATTGATTGCAGCATAATTATTCCTCCTCTAAGGGGAATGCTATTCACATTATCTATGTTTCCTAAAACATTGCCCTTCAAAAGAACACTTCAGATTGACTATGTGCCATCCATCAAAGAGAAGAAAGCATATGGTGGAATTCCTGGTGGAAATGCAGGAATTTTAGCACTCTTGAGGATGAAACTGAAGTTTGTGCTCCAGGGAATACATAATAGTATACTCATTTTTGACCAAATGATCATTGCCATTGAAGACATTATCTGACTAAAGGACAGAGAATCAGATTCTATAGATGTTTTATTTAATCTGAATAGTAGTTTCTTCCATTGATGGAATGTCTATTACAGTAATTGAAACATTTTGTCTTTTTCAAGGAAAGTATTAAATTTACATCTACTGACATGTGTTTCACAGTATATTCCTTACATTTAAGTGAAAAGGTGAAAACTGCTAATAAAGGAAGATTTCTTAATAAAACCCCAGGAAGGTCATTTGGCACACTTATGATTTTTCAGGGATAATTGACTAGGGAAAGAGTCCTTAGAAACAGACTTTAAAAATGCCAGTGTCATAGTGATGTCCACACTGAGACTTTCCTTGTGTGGAGAATATCTTGAGATTCATCAGAAGAAATATCATGTTCAATTTTAAAGGAACCCACTGTTAGATAAGTGGTGTCTCCTATGAACACTAGAATTCCTGTTTAGAAAAAGCATATACGTATCTTCAAAGTTTATGAAATTACTGGGGAAAATAAGTTATGAGCCTTAATTGAGGTGATTATATTCATAATTAAGTCAATAAAGAAGTTCCAGTTTCAATTATCTTCACTCACAAAGTAATTTCCATCTTCAGAAATAATGAAAGAATTGAAAGGAGCAATCACATTTTGAGATTTGGTTATGTCAACATCCACAATTTTGTCCTCTTCCCCTCCAGAGTTTAGCATGTTGGATGCATGAGTAAATAAATTGTTGTTGAAGGGTGTGTTGGCCTGTGGGGTTGCTATTTCTTTGCTCCCAAAGAAGATGGCATTTACAGAATGATAAGCCACAACCCTCATATCTACTTTGTTGTCTGCAAGATCCTCAGGGATACCCTTTGGAGTAATTGTTTTTATCTGTAACTGAGAAATATCATCCCTAATTAAAATGTTTTCTTCAATTTCCTTGTTAGCTTGTGGAAAAATGGAAATTTCTTTAAATCTGGGTAATACTTTTTCTATATCAACAGTGGATTCATGAGTAACATTAGTGCTTTCTGAAGGTTGAAATTCAGTATTTGCTTCTCTGGTATTGACTATATTAAATTCCAACTGAGGATTTCCTTCTATCAAGGAAATGATCTCTATGTAAAACGAAGATTTTTTATCAGTAGAAATAATGGCAATAACTTGTGTTAGCAAATTTGAGTCCCTGACCATGAAGTTGGTTTTGTGAGAAACAATCTAGTTGGAAGGGAATCCGTGAGTATGGGAAAGCTTGAATAAGCTGCTACAGGGATAGTGTCATAATCCTTATTGACTGATTTGTCACCAGCAATGATTCATTTATAAGAGTTTTGGTCAGCATTTTGTATAGAGTTTGTTTCCGCCTGGATAACTAGATCATTTCTTATTATTATATTTCCATCTATAAGGTGATTCACTTAAAATTCACTAGCTGTGTTTTTCTCTGTAGAAGCTTTAGTTATTTCTCTTATGTAATATAAATTCGGATCATCATATTCATTAGAAATAAAAGTGGAAAACTTGGTGCTTGTGTTCTTAGGTTTTGAATTTTGAATGGCAGAGGCATCAATATAAAAAATTTTGTACCTGGTAATAAGAGTAGCAGATGTCTTAGGTTTGACATCTTCAATATTGTCTGAAGAGTCAGTAGAATCAGCTTGGAGAACAATACAGACCAACGGAAGAGCATTCAGGACAATTTGGCTTTTAATGTTTTGCCTTCCTGAGATAATACCTCCTTAAAGTAAGCGAAATCTGTTGGCATAGGCTCCGATGCTGTTGAAATTAACATTGTTGGATGATGATGTAAGTTTTCACTTTTTGCAAGTCTGAGAGCTGCAGTGTCTTTAGTACGAGAATTAGCAGTTAAGATGAGAGTTTCAGGTACTCCAACAGATGTAGGTTTTAGAGACATGATACTCTCTGATGGAAGGCCTGAAAGGCCATGTTATTTCTGTTCTCAGTGGAGATAGCAGGAACATTTAGTTTAATGGAAGATATCTTTCTCAAAGAAGAAAAAGTAAGAGCTGGGTTTTCATCCATATTGGAAATGTCATCACTAGAAAGCTAAGCTAAAGGAAAACCACTAAACATTCAGTCAGATGCCACAACTATACTTGTTTCATCTTCAGTAAAATCAGATATACTAGATGTGATAGTGTCTGTCCTGCTGGGTGTAAATGTCTTATAAATGGCAGGTGAAATGTTTTTCCTGAACAAGTTATAACTACTTTTGACAGCATGATTAGTAGTATCAGTTGTGAATTTTCTATTGTCAACTACAGGTTTTATGTATGAAAAAATGGAATACTCAATTATTTTATTTCCAAAGTCAGAGCTTTCAGAGGGAATTATGATGTCATCATTACCATTTATGGTGACTTTTTTCACAGATGTTTTGTCATAAAATCTAGAAGGCTTTTCACTTGCATTGATTAGGAAGTGAGTTGTGGGTCTATGGCTTTGATTTTGACATTGGCATAGGGATCTTTGAAAAGAATGGCCTCAATGTCAAAGTTCTTGTTTTTCTGTTTAGGAATTATAGCTTGGTAATTTTCTTTAGCTTCGAACTCTGATGATATTGCTTTAGAGAGACTATCTGAAGCAGCCACTCTGGTATATAGTGCTTGAGACCTATGCATCTTAGGGGCATATCTGAGTGTACTCATTTTTATAAAGGAATTATTTGCTTTATCCTCTAATTCCAAGACAGAGTTATCTGAAACATATTCGGAACCACTGTCATCAGACATAGTAATTATATCATCTGCATATGCTCGAGTGATTTTGCCTTCAGAAGAAATATCATCCATCCGTTCTGAAACGTCTTTTATAAAATAATTTTTTTCATACTCAGCAACTTGCTCACTGTCTATAAAATCTTTGTGCTTTAAATATATTCTCTTTAAAAGTGCTTGCCATGGAATTTTCAGAGGTAAAGGTAAGAGGCAAAGCGATAACTTGGTCAGATGGAATAATTGTTTCCTCAGGTAGAAAGCTATAATCAATCTTCTTTGTGATATCTTTTCCCATGATGGTAACAGGAGTGAGTTCAGAATATTTGGGAGTACCCATGGATGTTGTGAAATCAGAAGGAAGAATTGATCTCCACTGTAGGCCATGTGATCTTGCTGGGGTGTTTGTGCTGGACCTGCCTATGTGAGAGACTCCATTACAAAAGGGAGAACTTTGATCATTAGGTCTAGATGCTTCTGAAAGAGTTAATGTGGAATAAACTGAAAAGATTTCTTTTAAATTGGGAGGTGCTTGAGATTTGAAAGAAATAAATAGCAGATGAAATGGCTTTCCTGTAGAGCAGGTTTTTATTTTTTGATGGAGAGTTTATCACAATGGGATCCATGGTTTCATCCGGGAACATCCTTCCCTCTTCCATGGTTGCTGTTATTCCTGGGTCTGGAACAAGGGTGTACTCCATCTCTTTGTCTTCAGGGACAATGGTGATGATACCGGCTTCTCTTAGGGTGTCCCTGCCCAGAATTGTTTTATCTAGAAATTTGTAAGAATTCTCATTTGCATGAGTTAGGGGGTGAGTCATAGAGCTGGGAGCCTCAGAACTCAAATTGCTAGTGGAAATTTTGAGAACAATATCATCAAGGTCAGAACTGTTGTACTCTTCTCTAGACACCAAATTTTGCAGTATTTCTTTAGTTTTGGTCACAGTTAGGGCTCCTTGAGATAGATGTCCAGAGGCATCAGCACTAGAGTAGAATGCATGAGATCCAAATAGTTTGGGGTTGTAAGTGAGAGTAGTTTTTTTTAATAATAGGGTTGTATTTTCTCTCCTGTGGTTCCAGGACATATTTGTTTGTGACATACTCAAAGCTCTGTCATCAAGCACAGTGCTTATTACATGGTTATTATTTGGAATATTTTCACCTAAAGAAATATCTGAAATATTTTCTGTAATAGGAACTACTTCATATTCAGTGATTATCTCTTTCTCTACAAAGTTTCTGTGTGGAAGTCTTTTACTAAAAATAGTATTCAATGTTCCTGTCGTTAGAGTATTGGTACCAGGTGAAATGATGATTTTATGAGTCGAAGTATTTCTTTCCTCAAATGGAAAATTATTATTCTTTATTGTAGCATCATTTTTCATTTTGACAAATGGATCAAGTTCCGAATATTTAGATGACCTCACTGTTGATGTGAAACCAGAAGGAGAAAGGGTTGATTTCCACGCTCCGTCATGTGATCTAGTGGAAGAATTATGGAACAAAACTTCTGAGCCTGTGTCTTTATCTGGAGGAGCAAAGTTGTTAGACTTAAGCTTTAAAGTCTTCTACAGAGACATGGTGGGATCAGCAGAAAAGATTCTTTTTAAGTTGGGAAGAAGTTTGGGTCCAGCAGAAATATTAAATTAACCAGTGAAAAAATTATCTTTCAAAGTACTTGAATTTCCTAAAAAAATTTGTCTGCTTCAGAAATATTGACTTCCTCTTCCTCACTGTTATTGCTCTTCCAAAGTGTGCTGGACTCAAAGGTTAAAGGAAGTACTTTTTCCAAAGTTGGAATGATGATTGTTACATTTGTAACATGATTTAGGTTGAATTTAGAAGCTGTGTCTTCCTCAACAGAGTGCTTACCCATTTCTTTTATTTTGGAAGGGAAAGGGTGCATTTGTTTGGGTGAAAGTATTCTCATGTTTATACCCAAAGGATGAGGATCTGTCTTAAATTTAGAATCCCAACAGTTTCTGTCTTCACAGTGGATAATGAATCAGCATCATCATTTGTTGAATTCCTGGTAATAGTTGTTGAACTTGTAGAAGGAATAATTGGGTCCGAGGAATGGGGCTGAAGATCTGTTTGAATTTTAAGGACCTGATTTTCTGAAATACCTGTTCCATTTATGAGATCAAGGTATGTTGTCACTGTCTCTGATACTACTGATATTGACATTGAAGAGTCAGCCAAGGAGTTATCCCTCATTAGGACAGAATTGTCAGTAAAGGCATTAGGGGTGAGGATTGTCCTTTCACTTGTTTGTAGAAATGGGAATTCTGTAGACAATACATTATATTCATCAGATTGCATATAATCACTTGCTTCATAACTGTTCTCATGGAAAAAAGGAGTAATATCAGCCATAGTGTGAGTCGTTTCCATCAGTGAAGAAGATGTTGAGTCCTTGTGTTTTTTAGCCTCAGAATCTTCATCAACAAAGGGAAGTTCATTATCAAGGTTGACATTAAATGCAACTGAAGGAATAGTGACATCCTGTGAATGGCAACTCTCTGACTTGAAAGATTTTTTCTTATTATACTCAGAGTTGGGTGACATGGTGGCTTTGGCTCTCTTCAGGATGTTAAAAGCAGTGGATGAGGTGTTTCTCCTACAGGAGTGTTCTCTGTTCTCAACTGGAGTTGAGCTCATGGTGAGATCAGTGATTTCATTTGGCAATGTCCTGCTTTCTCCTTTGGTTACCATTGCTCCTGGATCTGGAATGTGATATGTTCAATCTGTTTACCTTCACGAAGAATAATGGTGATTGGAATCTAATTAAACTAAAGAGCTTCTGCACAGCAAAAGAAACTACCATCAGAGTGAACAGGCAACCTACAGAATGGGAGAACATTTTTGCAATCTACTCATCTGACAAAGGGCTAATACCCAGAACCTACAAAGAACTCAAACAAATTTGCAAGAAAAAACAAACAACCCCATCAAAAAGTGGGCAAAGGATATGAACAGACATTTCTCAAAAGAAGACACTCATACAGCCAACAGACACATGAAAAAATGCTCATCATCACTGGCCATCAGAGAAATGCAAATCAAAACCACAATGAGATACCATCTCACACCAGTTAGAATGGCAATCATTAAAAAGTCAGGAAACAACAGGTGCTGGAGAGGATGTGGAGAAATAGGAACACTTTTACACTGTTGATGGGATTATAAACTAGTTCAACCATTATGGAAAACAGTGTGGCGATTCCTCAAGGATCTAGAACTAGGAAGTACCATATGACCCAGCCATCCCATTACTGGGTATATACCCAAAGGATTACAAATCATGCTGCTATAAAGACACATGCACACGTATGTTTATTGCGGCTCCATTCACAATAGCAAAGACTTGGAATCAACCCAAATGTCCATCTGTGACAGACTGGATTAAGAAAATGTGGCACATATACACCATGGAATACTATGCAGCCATAACAAAGGATGAGTTTGCATCCCTTGTAGGGACATGGATGCAGCTGGAAACCATCATTCTCAGCAAACTATTGCAAGAACAGAAAACCAAACACCGCATGTTCTCACTCTTAGGTGGGAACTGAACAATGAGATCCCTTGGACTCGGGAAGGGGAACATCACACACTGGGGTTTTTATGGGGGGGGGGGGGTGGGGGGGGGTTTGCTTTGGGAGTTATACCTGATGTAAATGATGAGTTGATGGGTGCTGACGAGTTGATGGGTGCAGCACACCAACATGGCACAAGTATACATATGTAACAAACCTGAACGTTATGCACATGTACCCTAGAACTTAAAGTGTAATTAAAAAGAAAAAGAAAAAGAAAAAAAGAAAAGAATAATGATGATGCCACTTCCATTTGGGCTGCTGCCTTCCAGAGTTTTATCACCTGAAAACTTTGGAGAAAAATTTCTATTTTCATCTACTAGTGGGTGAATCATCATTCTTGGTGACTTTCAATAGGGCTTGGCAATATAATCTTTGAGAAAGAAATAACCTTTGTCAGAATCAGAGTTTACATCTCTGGAGCTCAACGTTTGTTATTTTTGTTTAGTTTTGAGTTCTGCAGGATTTCCTTTCAATGGATTCTCAGTGACATATGCAGTAGATAAGGGAGTATGAGATCCAAATTCTCCATAGATTTTTTCTTGAGCAAAGGTAGGTATTTTTGATTTGGGATTCTTTCCTTCTCCCCCAATATAAAATGTATTTCTCTCTGACACATAGTCCAGAGAACCATCATCAAGTCCAGTGGTAATTAGATCCATATTATTTCGATTGATTCCCTCGTCGGAAAAAAACACATCTGGCTCTGTTGAAAAGTCATTTGTGAAAGAAATTACTCTATATGGATTATATTATCTTTTTCTACAGAAGCTACATATCTCTTTACATTTATAATGTTGTTCATGTCTTCAATGAAGATGATATTGTCAGGTGAAATGGTTTCTTTGTCAGACAGACCAATTATATCATTAGATATGATAAAATCATCAAGTCATTTTTATGTTCCTTTCTCCTATAATGAGTGTTGGAGCAAGTTCAGAATTACAGATTCCAATAAAATTAGTGGGCGGGAGTTGATTTCAGGGGTAGTCGATACACTTTATCATAAGAGTTTGTGATGGACTTCTCTAAGTAATCATTTTCAAGAGAAAATGAGCCCCTAACCCCAGTCTTTGCTTTGTTGTGCTCATTGTGGAAGCAAGGTAAAATGTTTCTTTGGAATTTTCAAGTGCTTTCTGTTCAGCAGAAGCAGCATCAGGCTTAAGGATGAAAGGATCAACTCCCACTGCATTTACATCTCTTAAGTTCACTGGAATATTGGCTTCAGAAATATAGGATTCATCTTCTGCAACAGCCTTATTGTTACTGAGGAATGCATTAGCCTTAGTTCCTGCAGTAGCAATTTCTTTTGCAGAAAATTTAATAACTGCTTGATCTACATCACAGTTAGAAGTTTTATTTATTCCTTCATTTTTGTGGATTACAGGTTGAAGGACCATATTAGGTGAAAAGACCCTGGTGTTAGTTTTATCATTAATGACCTCATTTTCAGCGGGAGGTATGTCAGTGGTTACATTTATGAGTTTCTCTGAAAAAGTAGCAGGATCTACCAGAGGAAAAGAAAAGACCGTGGGAAAAGGCTGAAAGGCACTTTGCGCTTTGGTGATTTCCCAGTTTTGATTGGTGATGGTAGAGTGTTCTCCCAGTGGCTCTGATACCTCTAATGTCACCAGTGTGTCAGATAAAGATTCACCATTTTCACCAAGAGGAAATGTCATTCTAGTTACGTTTTGATAGGGAATTAATAGAAATCTTAATTTTATGGAGCTGACACCATTTACCTTAGGCATGGTAGTGACATTATTGTCATTGCTGTCAGACTCAAAGGAAGGGGCATTAAGTGAAACAATGCTGGCGTTTGGTGGCATTTTGGTGACATTGACCGGATTAAGAGAAGTAATTGAATTTGCTTCGATTATACTGTAATTTTATTGACATCAGAGATGGTCTCCACTTGGTAGGCAGCATCCTGAGCCAATGGATTATTATGATACTCTGAAGGAGTCACTTCAGCTAAATCCATTTCATATTCATTGACTTTAGTTTTCTCCAATGTGATGATGTCTGCCAATTCCAGGGTAGCTGTGTTAGGAATATTGGATGAAATGCCTTTCCTGTAGAAACGACCTGTAGAAATGACCTTGAGTTTTTATGGGGGTAGTTACCACAATATGATCAGTAGGGACAGCACCCAATGTCCTGCCCCCTCCCATGGTAACAATTGTCTCCATGTGAGGTACAAATAAATACTTGATTTTTTCATTCTGTAAGCCAGAAACTTCAGGGGGAATGACGATGGCATCATCTGCACTTAGAGTGTCCTTTCCTGCAGATGTTCTTTCTAGAAACTCAGGAAAAGAAGTCTCACCTGCATCAATTAGAGAAGGAACCATGGTTTTTGGATGCTGAGTGTTGAAGTTTTCTCTGAAAGAAGAGGCAACAATATTAGAGTCAGAGTTTTCTTCTTTGATAATAATGATTTAGTATTTTTCCCTAGTTTCAAATTCAGGGTGAGTTATTTGATACAGGAGACTCCTTGAGGCCTCATCATTAGAGAAGGGTATATGCGATATACACCTATTGGGCCTATGTGTAAATGAAATAGCGTTTACAATAGGGCTATTTTCTTCATTTTCTATTTCAAAGACATACTTATTTGAATTACATTCAGAGACACTTTCATCAGTTTCCATGGTTACCAAATCCATATTATCCACATTATTTTTCTTTGCCAGAGTAGTCCCAAGCTGAAAAATAAGGGAATCATCTCTTATTTTGTTTTCATATCCTAGTGAGAGAGGAGTGCCTATTTCAGATACATGGTAATAATTTTCCTTATTTATGTCTTTAGAAGGAACAACAGTGAAGGAAGTCATAGGTATGATGCCTATATGAGAGTTTGTTATGCTGCCTGTAGCAATTTTGTCTTTTTCTGTTGCTGGATCACTTTGCTCATCAGTATAGGATGAATAATGATTGCTGAAAATTCCTTTACTGAGTAATGCAGTACCTTCCAGAGCAGGATTTACATTATTTTTCATTGGAATACTAAAATCTGATGTTGTAATGGTAGAATCTCTTTCAGGAGGATAGATATATCCTGCTGGGACATTTTCTTTCATTATTGAATGAAGTCTATCACCACCAAAGAATGTATCATGATCAGAACCACTGTTACTATTTCTTACAATCACTTTTCCTTGAACCTTGGGAGTAAATTTTCCAAGTACAGGTTTTGAGATTTCAGCCTTATAAGATGATGAAGAATTCTCAATTTCAGGTTGGTCAGCTCTGCCTTTAGTTGTTCCTCTGAATGCAGTGGAGTCATATGTATTAGAGTTGACAGAATACTGTTCAACTGACAAGTTGTTACCTTTAGAAACATTGCCACCTGCAATAGGTATAGCATAAATATAATCCCTGACATTTCCTTCTTCAAGTGTGTCTTCTTCTTCTACCATAATGCTTACCTCATTTTGGGAACCTGCTTCATAGTTCAATATTGTATCTTCTTTGAAAAAATTTTCCAATTCATTTCTTGGGATATGAAATACAGTGTCATTTCCTTGAGAGGCAGTGATGATGCTACTGTCAAAGCTACTGGGATAGGCTTATTTTATAATAAGTTTTATAATAAGTTTTATTTTATAATAAGTTTTTATTTTACAATAAGTTTTTATTTTGTTTTTATTTTATAATAAGTTTTATTTTACAATAAGTTTTATTTTATAATAAGTTATTTTATAATAAGTTTTGGGTACTATAATATCCGCCAAAGGGTCTTTTTTCACAAGGTTTGTTGCTTGAGAATGAATGAAAGGGGCAACAGACTTCATAATGGTAGAGGAATGAGCAATTAATAAGGTACCATCGTCTCTAGATACAATAGGATTTTTTCTGGAACTGTTAAGGCCATGTCCTAGTTTATTGGGTTTATTATTATGAGTATTAACTTAATTCAAGGTCAGAATATCTTTCTTTATTGGTGAGGTGGCAGCTATTGAAGCCAAGTTTGTTGCAACTTTAGTGTTTTTATCCACATAAGAAATGTCGTCTGCTCCAATAGGGATAGCAAGAGGGATATTTATTTTGGTCTCAACCATTTTGCCTTTATTGGCTACTCTCTTAACATTGCTTGAAGTGATGGCAATAGGAGATTGATAGGTATCTCAGAAATCAGTAGGCTCTGACTTGTCCATTGTGAAAAGTAATGGTTTGTAAACGTTTGATGGTGTTCCAGAAAACATTTGTGTTCTTTCTGGTGACAGTAAGTGAATTATCAGTGATTACATTATAGTATATGCTAGGAAGTCTAGGGTAATACATTCTTCAAGTTTGGGGGATAGAATCACTAGGTGGAAGGAACACAGTGCCATCTACTGCTTTAACATTCTGTGTCACTGCTGCACTTTCACCTAAACCATTAACCATTGTTTCGGTAGCGATTGGCTTAAAGTGTACTTTGTCACCTGTAGGATTAGTGACATCATATACAACATCATTTGCTTCTCCAGGAGTAGTAAGGTCTCTGTCACTTATTGTTACTTCAGCAGTAGGTACAATACTAAATTGCAATAGAAACTTTGTGATATCAGCAGCCACAAATCCACTCGTTTTGAAGCCACTGTCTTCTGATTCAAGGTACTTGCAATTATGTGCAGGTGGAAGGTGTTTTTTTATTTGAAAAACAGCATCTTCTTCCATTACAGATTCTACTTCTGTATAGGGAGTGATTCATCTTCATTAACCATTTCTTTGTCTATCAAACCTATAAATGGGTTTCTTGGAGTAAGAATACCAGACATCTTTGCAAGTAGGGAGGCAATAGGTACAGTGGCTCTTCTTTCTGCCATGGTGGCTTTATTAATTATTAGTTCAGAGCTGCCAGTCATATGTGTGGTCCTCTTACTTGCATGGCAGTGGCACTGTGTTCATCATTGGGAGAGGTGAAACCAGCTGTAATTAAAGTAGACTGAAATGGAATGTTCAGAGGATCTACTGATACCTTATTGTATATAATGGCATCATGAGTGAGATGAGAATTTTCAGTTAACAGAATCTAACATTTTCATCCAGGCACCAGTCAAAGAGTCATCTCTAATAGCAGAGAAGGTTGAGCTTCAATATCTGGGGCATTAAGCATTAGTTTAAATGATTCAGCTACTGATGGAAGAGTGTGTCCTTTGTTCATAAAAATGTCTATTTCAGGGTTAGGACCTGCAACACCACCAGCTTTGTTGTCATTAGTAGAAACACTAATTCTTTTCTTCACAGAGTTAGTAGATTTATCTGAAGAGATAATACTGACCTTTGATGCTGATGTCATGCCAGCTTCACTGTCTTTACTAAAATGAACAGACTCAACAATTGCAGGGTGAGTGACAGAAATCATAGGGATGATACTATTCTGGAAACTGGATGTTTTAGGTACAGTAGTTCTTTCAGATTCCATTTTGGTTTGGGTGTCATTTGCAGTTATTGTGGAGCAGATTCTATCATCACCTCTTTTGTTAATGAAGCTTTTGCTGTCCATTGTAAAGAGCATTATTTTATATTTGAATAGGAGATTGAACACATCAAAGTTGTCAGGAAGGAGAGTAATTTTGTTTCCTGCTGTTTTGGCATAATCTCCATCAGGATTAAGAGAGTAAACTTTTCTTCTAATTTCTGCTGGTGAAGTGTGTGGATGAATAAAGATGACTTCTATAACTGTATCATCTTGGTTCTTGTTTGCAAATTCTTTGACCATGGAAATAACATTCTCAATTCCATAAGTGCTCACAGACTTAAAATTGTCCCTATCAGTTTCGAGATATATATTGGCAGGTATATTAGAATGATACTGATTGAGTCGTTTGCTTTAGATTCAATTGCTTCAGCAATATTGATATTGTTAGGTATCGTGATGTTTTCCGTCTGAACAGTGTGTCTATCTTCTATTATTGTACCTTCCTTTAAAGGCCAAATTACTTTAAAGTTACTGTCAGTGTTAGTAATTGACTCTACAGTGTTAGGGTTAATGTAATGCTTTGTAGAGGTGGTGCTGTTTGTTTTAGAAATCATTAAGTACCCCACATGCATTGTATATTTAGCTAAATCTGTCATTGTTTTAATATCAGTGAAATTACTGACAACATTATTGCTTTTCTTATACATTAAGAGGATAATTTGCAGTATCGGTGGGATTGATATTGGAAATAGCTTTACCAATATCAGTGGCAATCATGACAGATTTGGTATCAGACTTGTCATAATTATTCAGAATAGGAATAGGTTCAAAGTCATTGCTATTTTTTGCAGAGGAAATGCTAGGTACTTGAGCAGTAACTGTAGTTCTACCATCATTCTTTATATTTGTGGCCTCAATTACGATAGAATTGTCTTTCTTTGGAAGGTCAGGCTCATTGTTCGCAGTTCTGCTATATATTTCCATGTAAGTAGTATCAGTGATAATTATGTTGTTGTCCTCCAGATCAGGCACATCAAGCAGAGCTGTATAATCTTCTTGTAGAATGTCTGTGGCATCAATTTTTGCAGTATTGCCTCCTGCCATAAGGGCTGTGGTATAAAAACATAACATACCGTCTGGTCCTACCTCTTCTTTATGAGTAGTGGTACCAGTTCCAAGGAGGTTGTTTGTATTTGATATGGCAATGGTATTCTCATCTGCTGAGGGAATGAACTCATTTTTAGCATTTTGGATGTATGCAGCAGGATAAGGGGCAAAGAATGGTTTAGATCTGCCAGTGGATGGGAAGAAGGGTCCAAGACTCTGAGTTGCTTTGGAGTCTGCCTGAAAGTGAGAAATAGCAGTGGAATCAGACTTGTACTGGTAGGTGGTCATGGATACAGGTTCTGCAATGCTCTTTCCTCCAGAAAAAGTCATTCTGTTCTGTGTTATATGGGAGTTAGATGCCAAGTTGGAAATTGTGGTACCGGCAGCAGAATTCTCTTGCATAGCATCAGAGGAAGATGAAGCTTTGCTCTTTGAAACCTCTGCCTGAGTTGAGTTGCCTGCTGTACCCTTGACATGAGCAAAACTAGTTGAAATCTAGTTAGCTATAGAGTTACTTAGTTACTTAAATGGAAGAAAGTTATATAAGTTGACTTGAAGGGTGTCTGAGTGGTTTCTCTCTGAAAGGAATCCAGAGAGCCTTCTTACTCCACCAGTAGATGCTGAGTAGCCGTCTGAGTATTTTGTAGGTGCACATTTTTTTGTTTGTTTGTTTTTAGGATGGATGAGACTGAACTTGCTGGATAGTTGTCTGATGAGGACAAAGACAGATTGGCAGACAAATCTTGATTTGTCTGACTGTGTATTTCCTGACTCCCATTAAACTAAAGAGGAAGAGGTATAATACTTTTGGGAGGTTACCCCAGCAGATATTTTACTAAAAGTCTGAAATGAATATACAGCATTAAATTGATCAAATAAAGCAACATTGTGAAGGCCTCTGCTTTCTTCTGTATCCATTGAGTGTTAAACTAATTAAGTTAGAAATGCACAATATCAATGTAAAAAACAACAGCTGATGTGTATGTTAGGATTGAGTACCTTCTGGGAGTGTAAATTCAGATGTTCCATGGCAAACTTTTAGTAAGGAATCTCTTATAATATAAAATGCATAGAGAAGCCTCATTCAAATCCTACACTACCATACATTATAACTTCTCTTATCTTTACTTCATTGTGTATATAATTAATTTTAAAAGAAGAAAATGTATGAATACAAAATAGAATACTAAAAAAATGATGTTTTATTTAGTAAAATGTTCTTTCTTGCATTAAATGTAAGCTGATGATCTAAGTATTAATTTTTTCCCTGCATCTAATCACTATTATCCAAAATACTGAAACTTACTGGGAAGTAAACCACAAAATTTAAGATGGTCACAGTTGGGACTAGGATCTTCATCTTGTCTTGTGATTTATTTCCTGAAAGTAAGGTGTAAGGTTATTCTCTGTTAGATTAATCCACTGAGTTATTATAAATGACAATTTAAAAACTACTAGAAATAATTTGTATTTTTATTGTAGTTTTGATTTGCATTTCTCTGATGATCAGTGATGTTGAGCACCTTTTCATATGCCTTTTTGCCAATTGTATGTCTTTTGAGAAGTGTCTATTCAAATCTTTTGTCTATTTTTTGTTCAGATTATCAGATTTTTTTCCCGTAGATTTGTTTAAGCTCCTTATGTATTCTGTGATTATGTTTTATTATTGTTAACATTAACTAAAATATCAACTTAATAAGATAAAGACAATATCCAGGTATTTCTAGTGCATTTTTAGAAATGATAGTATGCAGAATATTCAATTTGCTAAGGCCCATTCCATTTTATCTCATCAGCAAGAGTAGGAATAATTTTGACTGTTTTCTATAGCTTATAGAGTATCAAGAAGTAAACAATATAACTAACAAATAGATTTTTGACAGAACACTTCAGTGAGGAAAAGAATACTTATTTTCACATTCATAATTATTACTCATCTGTTGCATTTTTAGGAGACCATTTTGATATAAGTTAACAAAGTCTACCCAATTAGATCCCTATACAAAAGTGTTTTAAGAAAGGGTAGGTGTTTGAAAAAAGAATGGCTCCAAACATTCTGATTTATTCTAGCATTTACCTTGCAAAGGAGTCTGTCCTTCAGCTGCCTTCTAGCATTAACTCTTCACCAAATCAGCCTTGTTCAGCAATGCATGAAGATGAAATCCAGGCTGAGAAAGCCTAAATCTCAGAAAGAAACACAGCTTCTTCTTTCTTCCTCCTTTATTGCAGTGGGGGAGAGAAAAAGCTTCACATATAAAGGATTGCTTCTGAGTTAATCCCCTAACAAAAGAGAGGATAGGAAATGTCTGTTGTCTTTTGTGCATGCAGCTCTTAGGTACAGAATGAACCTATTAGCTTATCTTCAAATTGAAAGGGGGAAGGCTCATATTTTCAATATTATGAAGCCTTCTAAATGTTAACGCTCTGGCTCTAGTGTCATTTTACTTTTTAAAATTTGTTTCTTCCTCTGCTTCCACTGCAAAATTTGGATTCACTATAATAGCATTTTACATCTATGGTCATTTATTAGTTTACATGAGAATTCACTCTACTAGGCTGTGGTTTTTTGAAGAACAGAGTTACGTTTGGTTGAGTGTTTGAAAAATATATTTATAATATATGAGAAGAAAATTTTTTATTTTTTATTTGTTTTTTATTTT
>NW_012120710.1:1270524-1338032 GCF_000951035.1 Colobus angolensis palliatus | reverse complement strand
CCATGCCTATGTCCTGAATGGTACCACCTAGGTTTTCTTCTAGGGTTTTTATGGTATTAGGTCTAACATTTAAGTCTCTAATCCATCTTGAATTAATAAAATTAAAGGCTATTTAATAGACTATTACATGGTTTATTACATTTTTTCTGTATGATTTATAGAGATACCTTGCTGATTGCTCAGTAAACTTACACTGACGAACTTTCATCTCTAGTTTCTGAAGAGTATTGTCTGTTTACATGAAACAAACAAAAACATATCACACCTATTGAGTCACTGGCTGAGATGATCCATTGGTATGTACTCTAAAACTTCCATAAAAATCTGAGTTTAAGGTATTAGTGATTTTCAGCTATTTCTATGTAAGGCATGGTGCAACAGTACTTTTATCAGACAATATAGAGACTCAATCTGAACCTAACTGGCTTGTTATCCCTTCCCATTTCAATACACCAAAAATTTAATTTATAGTATATGCAACTTTTAAAAAAACCCATATACTTCTTTCACATAATGTAACCCTAAAACTCATTAATGATTGTGACATATGAATCTTACCAGCTGGAAAAACAAATGAGGTCAAACATTTTGTCATTTTTTTAAGGCTTCTTCAATTTTCCCTATCTTTCCCTATCTTCTGGCTCATCTTAACACCTTTCTGTAGTTGACCTTCTTTTATTACACATTGGAACAAATACCGTATCTCCAAAATTATATGCAAGCCAGTCACTGGATTGTTTTTTCAATCAGGCACCTATAAAGCATCTATGTATATAATAATCACCTTCAGATCAAAGGCAATGTTTTATGAGTTGAACAATTATAATGTTATCACTCTAGTAGCTTGGAAATACCATTCCCATGACATTAAATATTGTTCTTCAAAGGAATAATGTAATTGTTGGAAAGCCAGTGCAATCATACATGCTTAAGCGTGGAATGCTCATTCAATTAGAGATAATATTTGCATGTCTTTTCAAGTAAGCCACCAGCTTCAGACACAGAATACCTTGCCTGGCACTAATTCATCCTTGTAAGATCTAAGATAGCTAGAATTCCCACCTTGTGGTTTTCAAATAGAATCTGGCACAATAAAATCAAGGCTTTGTATGTTAAAAAAAACATTTCATATTGAAATTCTTTTTTTAATTGTCCAAGAAGTCCTAATCCTATTCACACCTTCAATGAGGTGAATAGCTCATTTATATTCCCACATGCTTTCCAGTTTATGATCTAGTCACTATTTCTGGAAAGTGTCCCTTGCAATGCTCAGGTAGGTTAACACCAGTGTGTTTTCATGTCTTAAAATAATATAGAGGAGGAGCTACAGATTAGGAAACAGAGGATGTTGTCCTCATCTAGCTGTGATTCCTATAAGCTCCCAGGCATAGATTTCAGAATGCTTATTTTGTTTTATTGAATTTCCAAGTTCACCAGTACCACATGTTTAATGAATAAGAATGCCTATCAATTCAACAATTACCTATCCAGTGTTTGTGAAAGGCACTTGTGGAAATAGAGAAGCAGAAGATATAATGGTTATCCTCAAAGAATTTATAATCTATTCTAGGAGGAAAGGTTTGTATATGATAGCCATATTCATTGCCATTTATTTATTCATTTGAATATTAATTGAGTGCCTATTAAGTTTAAGGTTCAGCTCCAAGAACCCAAGTGACGTATTTGGGAGCAAGATAGGCAAAATCTGACCAATGGGTTACATAATCAAAACATTTTAATTTGGGGGTTTCAACAGAGGCAGAAATCACCATTTTTTTGGAAATGTTCTTAATTTTGAAGTTTGGTTAAGTTTTGAGACCTGGAGTTGGGTTAGAAAGGACTTTTTATGTGTAAGTAAAAGGCAAGAACAACAACACAGAGACAAAAACTCTTCAGTGCTAACTGGGCTTAAGAAAGGGGAATATCTGATTCCATGCTTCTTGCTAACATCAATTGCCTGGTGTCAAGAGTAAGATAAACAGGGCTCTAAAGGAAGCCCTGAGAATTCTGATTCAAGTAAATTCTCCCTCTCCCATGTCACTGTACTCACTGGGGTCAAAATTGATTCTTATACACTTGGAGTAAGACTGACAATTACTTGTCCTTAAAATCACAATATAAGACTGAATTCAAGACTTCAAGACTTCCATTCCTTCCAGGCCCCACACTCAGCACCATTATCTGCTTTGAGACCATCAAGACTAATCTCATTATGCCCTTTATTTCTGCTTATCTCAGTCACCATAACAAGAGGCAGTCTCCCAGTCACTATGTATCTCTCATACTGTATTTCCAAAAGTGCGCTGCAAATCCTGTTCTATACTAATTTCTTACCTTCCATCAACTTCTAAAGACTTTCCTCTGTCTTCAGAGACTTAAAATGCGTAAAACCTAGCTCTTACAACCTGAAGACATGAATTTACCTGTAACTATTTTAAGTCTAGCCTCTTTTATTTTTGATGGTTTTACACCTTTAAGCCTGGAAGTGAGTTAGGTATCTTCCTTGTTCTTTACTAATGCTTTGGACTGTTTTGTATCTGTCTCCAAACTTCTACCAGCTTGGACTCTTGTATCATTGTATATATACCTCCCATGACATGTCCAATTAGTCATCTAATGATACTCAAATCATTTTCTTTCTTCCTGTAAAGATTTTACTTCCTGGCTCACTGTAACTATTCTTTATATCATTCTTTTCTCAATTCATAGTGATTTCAATGTTCACATGAAAGGCGGTTTCATTCATTATTTTGTCATCTCACTTCCTTGACCTTCTTTTCTCCTGTACACTGATTGTCCACTCTCATAACCACACATTCCAATACCCATATTTTAAAATGCCACTACTAATAATCCATATTAGAAACAATTCAATTTCCAACCTTCTCTGGTACCCTGATTTTAATAATTCTTTAACTCACAAGAACCTACAATCCATCAATTCTATTAACTATTCACTCTTCCTTACACCCTCTGAGTCCTTACTTGCTTTACATCTCATGAACAATCATTATAATCTCATGCCTGCATACACTATTAATTCCCTCATTTTGTTTTTGCTTTATTGTGCTTGCTTGGCAAAACATCTATCCAGAGTAAATTTAATTCTTCATTTACTTACTTCCTATACCCAGAGAAAACTAAATACACTTCATCATGAATTCAAGGCACTTATTAATGCTGATTGCTAATTGTATTAAAGTTCTTTAATCCATTTGGTTTTAAAATAGAGACAGAGTCCTGCTCTGTTGCCCAGGCTGCAGTCCAGTGGCATGATCTCGGCACACAGCCAACCTCTGCTGCCCGGGTTCAAGTGATTCTCTTGTCTCACCCTCCCAAGTAGCTGGGACTACAGGCACATGCCACCATGTCCTGCTAATTTTTTTGTATTTTTCGTCGAGACGGGGTTTTGCCATGTTTGCCAGGCTGTTCTCAAACTCCTGACCGCAGGTGATCCTCCTGCCTCGGCCTCCCAAAGTGCTGGGATTACAGGCATAAGTCATCGTGCCCAACCTCTAATCCATTCTTTTTCAGTCTTCTTATTATAGCTTCTCTCTCTTCAAGTTTCCACCACCTTTTTCCCATCCTCACTCTCAGCTGGTGATCTTGCTCCTTATTTTATAAAAGAGTAAATAGGTGAAATAAAAAAATAACATTCACAAGCTCTAATACCCTATTTCCATTTCCCCTATAATCTGAATTCTTACATTTTTTATCCAATTAGCATAGATGAGTTCTCTAAAGGTAGGCCTAACTTCAAGCCCTCCATTTCAGACTAGATCCCTCTTGCACATTCAAAGACATCATTTCAGAAACCCTATTTCTCCTGTTTATTAATTTCTCCCTTTTTGTTGGCTCATTATCAACATATAGACATGTTGCTCTTTTTTATCTTAAGATAAAATATAAAAACAAACCTTTTTTCCTCTTGTCTTTTACTTCCCCCTCTAGAAACTGTTTGATTTCTTTGCTTTTATAACAAAGCCACTCCTAAACTTGTCTCAAGTTTCTCCTTCCCTTTCTTTTCGATCTACTTCAAAAGGCTACTTCTCCTACTCTACCTAAACTGCTCTAGTAGTTCTCTTTGAATTGCTCATGGCTTTGTATTGTTGAATCAAGCTGTCATTTTAAGACCTCATTTTACTTACCCATGCATTTCACAGAGTTGGTCCTGCCTTCCTTCATGAAACATTTTCTTTTCTTTTTTTTTTTTTTGAGACGGAGTCTCGCTCTGTTGCCCAGGCTGGAGTGCAGTGGCGCGATCTCGGCTCACTGAAAGCTCCGCCTCCCGGGTTCACTGCCATTCTCTTGCCTCAGCCTCCCGAGTAGCCGGACTACCGGCGCCCGCCACCGCGCCCAGCTAATTTTTTGTATTTTTAGTAGAGAGGGGGTTTCACCGTGGTCTCGATCTCCTGACCTTGTGATCCGCCCGCCTCGGCCTCCCAAAGTGCTGGGATTACAGGCGTGAGCCACGGCGCCCGGCCGAAACATTTTCTTCATTTGATTTCCATCTTGTTCTTTTATCAACTTCACTTACCTTCTGTCTCAGGTATCTTTGTTGTTTTCTCCGTATCTTCTCTTCCATCTGAAGCATTCCATGGTTCAGCCTTTGAATCTCCTCTCTTCTCTATTAATACTTCCTTGATGAATTTGTTTAGTTACACTTATCCTAATATAAATATAATTGAAATGATAATAATTATCAAATTAATATCTCCAGCTCAGGCATCTGCCTTCAATTCCAGAATATTATATCTATCTTTTTACTTAATAGAGACAATTGGCTGTCAATAGGTAGATCTATGGCATATTGGAACAAAACTTCTGATATACTCCCAATATCATCCTAAAAAGTGCTCTCATAGTTTTTCCAATCTCAATTGTTGGCAACAGCTATAAACTGAATTGTGTCCCCCCAAAATTCATATGTTGAAATTGTAACCCTCAGTGTGACTGTACTTGGAAATAAGACTGTTAGAAGGTATTGGAGGAAATTCTATATGAAGACACAGCAGGAAAGAAGCTGCCTACAAGCTAGAGAGAGATCCCTCATCTGGAATTGAATCAGCTAGCATCTTGCTCTTGGATTTGTAATCTCCAGAACTGTGAAAAAATAAATTTATGTTGTTTAAGCTACCCAGTCTATGATATTTTGTCCTGGCAACCTGAGCAGACTAATATTTACTTAATCCTTTCAATTATCAGTCAAAAATTCTGGAGTCATTTTTACCTACTCTGTTGCATACCCAACAATCCAGTCATTGAGCAAATATTAATGGCTCTGCCTTCAAAATATATCTAGAACGTATTTCTCATAGCTCCACCACCACTCCCATCCTGCTCCAGCAGCCATCAGTTTTGACCTTGATTACTTGCATTAGTATTTCAACTAGTTTCCTGTTTCCACTCTCTGTTATCATCAAAGGCAGCTATAGTATTTCTTTTAAATGTGAGATTATATCACTCTTTTGCTCAAAGCCTCTGGTAGTTGTTCATCTTAATAAAGATAAAGCTAAAAATTTAAAGGCCATATAAAATATTGTTTCCTGGTATTAATAGCTCCCAGACCTTATTTTTTGCTTTCTGTATAGCTCATTTGGCACCAGTCATGTTGCTTTATTGTGATATCCTTAATGTTCCAGCTGTTTTTGATCTTTACCATGAGGAGAAGAAATTAGATTAATTAGAAACAGGAAGACTAGTTTGCAGACCACTACATACCCAATATAAATCAGACATCATAAAGCTCCGAAATGATAAGTTTGGATAAAAAGAAAGTATCATTTTTTAAAAACGAAGTAAAATAATAGGAAAGAAACAATCGAATAGTGGAGATAAAGAAGAGGAGTTGAAGATAGTGCTGAGATTTGTAGCTTGGGCAGCTGAGTGGATGATAGATGCTAATTGAGAGGGGATCAGGAGGCAGACTGTGGAGGTGGGGGGCAAAGATAACAGATAACACTCCTTTTCAAACATGTAGCATTTGAGATGTTTCCATGGTATCTACGCGGACATGTTCAGTTCAAAAGCAATTGAAAATGGACATCTGCAGCTCAGAAATGAAGTGATAAATGTCAGAATGGTGTTTATCTTTTGTTCAGGGAAAATGGCTGGAAGGGAAAATGTGAGAGACTTCTGGCTTGTTGTAGTTCTTCGTCTGGTTGGCACCTGGTTACATGGTGTGTTCAATTTGAAAAGTTAACTGGACTGTGCATCTATGATTGTCCCCCTTTTCTTTTTTTCCTTTTTTGTTTTAGGTTCGGGGGTACATATTCGGATTTGTTACATGGGTAAATTTTATGTCACTGAGGTTTTGTGTATGAATGATCCCGTCATCCAGAATAAATCGTTCTATGCCCTCCCATCCTTTTCTTAATGTCCATGCCAATAAAGGCTAGATGTTACAATATACTTCTTTTCATGTGGGGTTTTAATGGGAATTCAGTTTAAAAATTCCTGTGTGTTTAAATTTTAGAAAAGAAGTTCTATCTACTTCCTGTTACATTGAGGAGGTCCTCAGGTTAGAGGGCCTCCCCTTGGCCCCCTAGATATTGATATAATACCTCCCAAAGACAATCA
Source organism: Colobus angolensis palliatus (assembly GCF_000951035.1). Lineage (NCBI taxonomy): Eukaryota > Metazoa > Chordata > Mammalia > Primates > Cercopithecidae > Colobus > Colobus angolensis. The sequence continues at coordinate 1,331,453 of NW_012120710.1, read as the reverse complement.
TGTAAACTTTTCAGACTTTTCAGGAAATGAAAATTCTAAGTATAAATAGTGCTATTTTTTTCTGAAGTACTTTCTTCTACATTCAGCTGTCTTTTTCAGTCTTTTGGTGGAAAGAAAATATCTAGTATCCAGTATAATCCTCTGAGTCAGCTTGCTTTAGATTATGTATTAAAATACCTTAGTTTATATGCCCATTTCTTTCAGGGGATTCCAACTTCTTCACATGCTTAGAGCCAATTTTTCCATGCCTAAGTTGTTATATGCAACTAAAATAAGTGTGTGTTAATTTTTCGTGCATTTCACATTAAATCTAGATATAATTTTATAAATCCTAGATTCTTCACTTCCTAGCTCTTTGACCTTGAGCAAAACACTTAATTCCTCCAAGCCTCAGTTTTCTCATCTGTAAAAAGGGTCTAACAATAGAACCAACCTCACAGAGCTGTTATTAATGTCTAATATGATTCCATGATGATGTACAGCGCTTAGCACATATGAGCACTCATTAATTGTCAGCTATTATTGTTTCTGTTTTAAACTGTACATGGTAATTTTGAGAGTGCTTTAGATGTATAAACAACCTGGGCAAAACTTCAGTCTCTGTGATGTGGCCACATTATTCCTCTGATTTCATTTATTTATGAAGAGAGTACTCCTAGGAAAGGCCTGGTCCAATAGAACCACCACTGTTGTTACAGCAGGTCTTGCTTGAGGGAAAAATTCATACAGTCTCCTTGTTTTATTTTTAGAAAGGTTTGAGGGATGTGGCTTCCCAAGAGTCCCAGAATTATGTTGAGAATCTTAGTTCCAACTATTTGTATGAAGTGAGCCTAAAGTCCTGTCTTTTGCCTTGGCCTTGGTTTTAAAATTCGAGATCCTGTATTAAAAAGGCCAACACTGTCATTCAGGGCAGTCTCTGAGTCCCTGTACATGTTCTCCTCCCTGGATTTTGTTTCCTTTTGGTTTTTGTGCTGGGGGTTTCCCTTACTAGTATTTTGCACCAAAGTCAATTATACATTTCAAAGTATATTTATTATAAGCAATTCATAATGTATCAGTTTCAAAAATTTTATATATATTTCCCATGCCCTTAAAAGTAGGCAAAATGGGACAGATATTTCATTTTATTTTAGCAGGCATGATCCTCTATTTTCATTCCTTTGATACCTTCTTGTGGAGGTTGGTTAATAGGAGTTTTAACCCAAATTTTATTTGCTTATAGTTTCTGCATCCCACACAGTTATTTCATCAAAGCAAAAATTACAGGTCAAAGTGTATCAGTCGAGGATGACTTTATTCAAAACTATTACAATAGTCAAGTCTGCTGAAACAAATGGTGGGAGGATTTGTAACACTGGGGTGAGAAAAGTATTGGAGGATCTTGCCGGGAGGGCATTTGATCAATGGTATGGGTGGAGCACATTGCCTGATTCTTGAGTTTACAAATGTTTTTCTCTGTAATTAGACCATCTGTGTTTGCTAAGTGGTACTTATTGAAGTTAGGCTTCTACCCTCCCATAGAGACCAGAAGATGAGGGCACTATCTTCTTTGATGGTTCCCTTTTAAAGAGATAGCTCCCAGGTCCTTAAGAAAGACAGGCTTGGTTTTAAAGCTGACAAGAGGCTTTTAAAAAGACTCATATCTCAAAGGGGCAGAGAAATAATTTCCTACTGTAAGTTTTCTAAAGAAATGATGTAATAAAAGGGAGGTCAGAGGCCTAGAATCGGGAAGAAATCTGTCTAAAGTTTAATCAAGCTGAGGGGAACATGAAAGCCTTGGTCAATCTTATATTTAAATATTGCTCATTATTGGGGGCTTTTTAAAGGGACAAGCATGTGACCCTTTTAATCCATTTCCAAACATGTGTGGGACTGATAGAGCATGTGAAACTTTTAATCCAGTTCCAAAGACGTGTGGTACTGATAAAATGCATACAGGGAACAAATGAGTTTCAAAATGATTTATTGAACAAAAGCTGAAGAAGTAAAAATAAACACATTTAAAAAGTAAGAGTGAAAGCAGCAGAATTTTTAGAATGATCTAATTTCTGAAGAATTATGATAACAAATTCTTGAGGCCATACTGGCGAAAGTTAGCAAGAGAAGTTTAATATTGAGCCATATTAGGACCTTGAAAAATGTTGAGAAATGTAAAATTAATTCATACAGTCCTGTAAGCATTAACTAGTCATTTTAAACTGGCTGTTTTCTATTTCTTATCTGAAATTAATCCCATTCTGTATAGCAGCCCCTAGCACCCCTTTCTTATTTTCCTGACAGTACATAATTGTATTTTAGAGGAAAACACATCTTGTTATGTGTTTTAGGTTCAGGGTAAAGCACATCTGGTTACATTTAAGGCCTCATTCATTATTATTACTACCTGGAATGCTTTTGCTCACCTTTTTGTTTTTTAGATGGAGTCTTGCTCTGTCACCCAGGTTGGAGTGCAGTGGCATGATACCAGCTCACTGCAACCTCTGCCACCGGGTTCAGCAATTTTGCCTCAGCCTCCTGAGTAGCTGGGATTACAGGTGTGTGCCACTACATCCAGCTAATTTTTGTATTTTTTAAAGTGGTGACGGGATTTCTCCATGTCATTCAGGCTGGTCTCGAACTTCTAACCTCGTGATCCTCCCACCTCGGCCTCCCAAAGGCGTGAGCCACTGCACCCGGACCACTTTTAACAACAACAACAATAACAACAACAACAACAACAACAACAACAACAACAACAACAAAACCTTTATGTAGAATTTGAGAGGTAATATGTTCCAGAAGTTCTTTCTTTGAAATAGTCTTAGGAATGCTCTTTTTATCTTAGAGTTTTAGATTATGGTTCTATAATCTAGACTAGTTCTCCATCAAGACAAATATATAGTGTATCTTGATGTCTACAAAATTCAATTTTCTTCTCCACAAATCTTCTTTATTAATAGTAAAATTATGCCCTCATTTACATCTGAATTTAAATGAGGTTTAACTTTTGCTATCTTCCAGTCTAGAACAACAGCTTACAATTTCTTGACTGTGGTTACCGTATTCTGGTTTGAGCTTGTATATATGCTGATTTCCCTTTCTGCAGTACCTTCTGGGTGAGTGTTTTCACACTCATAAGGCTATCAGGTTCCCCTGTCTCCCTGAAGATCATATTAAGAATATAATTTCTGGTCGGGGGCGGTGGCTCATGCCTGTAATCTCAGCACTTTCGGAAGCCAAGGTGGGCGAATCACGAGGTCAAGAGATCCAGACCATCCTGGCCAACATCGTGAAACCCCGTCTCTACTAAAAATACAAAAATTAGCTGGGCGTGGTGGTGCGTGCCTGTAGTCCTAGCTGTTCAGGAGGCTGAGGATCACTTGAACCCAGGAGGTGGAGGTTGCAGTGAGCTGAGATTGTGTTGCTGCACTGGGCAACAGAGTGAGAATACATCTCAAAAAAAAAAAAAAAAAAAAAAGAATACAATTTTTCTATAGTGTTAGAGCTCAGTAATAATTATATTGAAAAAGAAGCCAACTGATTATGATTCAACTATCTACTAAACTATCTTTTGCAATCACTATTCTAGAACTCCAAGCGTTCTGACAATGGCTTTAAGTATTAAGAAATTTGGATTCTAGTCCTGGCTTTGCCACCATGTGTTCTGAATTTGGTCACATCCCATACCTCTGTATTCTGATATATAAATTGCTCTCTTTCACAGAATTGGAAATTCAAAATGTAGTCAAATCAGGAATAACTAGCTATTATGCAAGGTATTTGGGCATATATAGAACACTTTTGAATTTTCTCGTCTAATTATTTGCAGTCATTACTTTACCTGTTTACCAAGGTGATTGAGATGAACTGTAGCCTTGCTTTCACTATGAGGAAGCAGTGTTAATGCCAATTGTAGGAGCACTGGCTGCCGTTATAGTAGCAGATAGTGCAGCAGAGGTGGTTCCAGATGAGGCTGTATTTGTGGTGACCATAGTCATGGGACTGGCGGCTGCCACGAGGGCAGTGGTGATGGAGTTACTGTTAGGTGTGATTGTTGCTGCTGTCCTTGTAATAGCTGGAGCACTAGAGCTTCCTTCAGGAGTGGCCTCATCCCCTGAGGTTGTAGCTTCAGTAATTGAAGAAGCAGGTTCAGCAGTGCAGGCAGCAGTAACTGTGATTGTGGTGGCAGTACCTGGTACAATCATACTGGCAGTAGTTGTGGCACCCAAGGCTTACGGTTGATTCCAACACTTGTGGAGGCTGCAATTGTTGCAGTGGTGGCTGCCATAGGAATTATGGTTCTAGGAAAAGCAGCTGTTGCAGTAGTAGCCATAGATGTGGTGCCTGCTTCTAAGGTTGTGAAGGCAACTAGAGGGTTGTGGCCTCAGTAGGTGGAGTTGTAGCTTCTCTGACTGGAGTGATGGCAACCTCAGTTGTTGTGTCATCTGCTGTTTTAGTGATGATATTGCCCCTGAACTTGTAGCATCAGGGGTCAGGGTGGTAGTTGCACTGTTACTGGTCAGTGTATCAGATTCAGCAGTGTAGGTGGAAGTACCTGGTATGCGGGTGGCAACACTTAATACAGTTGTGGCATCACCACCCTGTACAGTTGCGGTGGTACCGGAAGATGTGTTACCAGTGCCTGAAGGTACGGTAGTGACACTTGTGGTATCATAAACCACTGGAGTTGTGGAGGCCTCTCCAGTTGCATGGTAGGTCCTAGAAATATTGTGACTGTAGTTGAAACAGCTGTTGTCCTGGTAGCTGGAGATGTGGAGTCTGCTGCTGAGGATGTAGGGTTAGTTATGGGGGTTGTGGCAGAAGGTTCAGTTGTGGCATCTTTGGCCTGATTGGTGACAGCTTCAGTGATTGTGTCATTTGCTTGTTCAGAGGTAGTCGCCACCTCTGCAGTTGAAGCTCCAAAAGCCTGGGTGGTAGTTTCACTCAGGGTGGTCAACACACCAGGCTCAGCAGTAGAAGCTGAAGTCACAGGAGTTGAAGAGGTAGCACCTTGTTCAGTTGTTGTGGCAGTACCTGATATAGCTGTGCTGGCAGCAGCAGTTGTAGCACTGGTGGCTGAAGTTGTAGCCATACCACTGGTGGTCGTAGAGTCAGTTGCACCAGTTGTGATGCCATCAATTGGTATTGTGGAGGCAGCTACGGCAGTTGTATTATCTGCTGACTCAGTGGTTTCCTCATCCACTGAGGTAGTAGTTTTAGTGGTTGTGCCATCTACTGTTTGAGTGGTAGTCTCATCCACTGGTGTGATGGTGGCACTTAATGCAGCTGTGGTGGCAGTGTCAGGTGTACTTGTGGTTGCAGAACTTGGTGCAACTGTGGTTGTGGCACCAGCTGCAATTGTGGTGGTGGCACCCAATGCAGCTATTGTATCAGAAGCAGAAGAAGCAGTGGTAGAAATTCCAGGTGTTTCTGTATCAACAGAAGCGAGAGTTGTGGCAGCACTGGCTGACAATGAGGCAGTACCAATGGTAGTGGTAGCAATCCTTAGGGTTGTGGTACCTGTTGCAGTTGTGGATACGGCAAGTGTGGAAGCTGGGGCTGCAGCAGTGGTGCCAGCAATGGCATGGTATGTGGAACCTGTGTTTGCTGAAGTTGTAGAGCAGTTTGAGTGGTGGAATCATCTATGGCTGGGAGGGTGATGTCCTCTGCTGTGTTTGCTTCAGTTTCTAAGTCCTCTGCGGTAAAATCAGAGGCAATGGTGGAGACAGAGGCTTGCAGGGTTGTGGAGCCAGCTCCTGGGTTTGTAGGGCTGAGGAAATGGAAGCAGCAGACCCTTGAGGTGTGGATTCCGCTGAAGGTGCCTCTGAGGCCAACACAGTTGCTGGGACAGTTGCAGTTGATGCAGGCTTTGTAGCTACAGCAGCTATTGCCGAGTTAGTGTTTGATGTCATTGGGGTTACAGTGACATGGGATATGGTTTGATGTTTTCTAGTGATTGCATCTAGTCCCTTAGCAGTAGTGGCAGTTGTCCTAGTAGGAGCAACTGATGTAGACATTTTGCGGTTGGATGTAGTACTAGTGATTGTGGCTAAACTAGTAGTGATTCCAGGTACAGGGTTGCTTGTACTAGTGGAGGTATTATTTACACTGGTGGGTTCAGTTGTAATTGCCTGTTGGACTGGTCTGAGGTTTTGGTTTATAGAAAGGTGCTTTATGAGATGGCTGAAGCCATTGGTGATGATGCTGGTGTACATGGGGATGTGACCCAGTTAGCTGTAGTACTGGTGGAAAAGGAGATTTAGATGGCAGAGAGGTGATAACAATGGTTTTGTGACTTTAGGGAAAGGTTTCCTTTTGCTTTGTGGACCCTTTTTCCATGTGCCTTGAACAGATTTAGATCCTTTTCGTTCAGATAATTTTAATCTTTTTGCGGGAAATGTAGATTTCCTTTTTTAGATTGTCTTCCAATTTTGCCTGCTAAAGGAGGTTGTCTTTTTACTCCTTGAAGGAGTTTAAACTGATTCACATCTTTCTTAGAAGGTTTAGATTGTTTCTTTTGGAAGTTATTTAGTCTTTTATTTGCTGTTGGGGATGTGGTCTGTCTTTTTTGAGGTAGTTTCATAGATTTGGTCTTTGTAAGATGTGTTTTCGTAGTCTTTATACGTTTCATGGGTCATTTCTGTTGGTTTTTGGCAGATGTAGGTTTCTTTTTGATTTTCTTCTTGGCTAGAGATCTTTTTGGCCCTGCTTCAGTGGATTTAGGCTGATTGAATAGTTTTTTTGGCAGGTATTGATAGCCTATTTTTAGTCTTTTTTAGAGTTGTGCTAGTTGCTCCATATGTTTTTGGCTGTGCTAGTGACTGCCTTTGTTGTTTATTGGTAGATTTAGACAAAGACTTTTTAGATTTCTTTATATTTTTCTTTTTGGTCAAAGCTGCTTTTTCACCTGGTTCGGTTGGACTCATCTGATGCTGCTGTTTCTTTGCTGGTGTAGATTGAAATAATTTAGATTTTCTTAAGTTTTTCTTTTTGACCACAGTGTTTTTGAGAACTAGAGGTTTATCATCTTTTGCCTGATTTGACTGTTTCTTGACACTTTTAGATAAGGAACTTTTAGATTTAATAGGTATTTTCTTAGAGGCTGGTTGTGTGTTTAGCACTGCTTTAAGTGCTTTAGGCTGATTCATTTGTTTTTTGGCAAGTGCAGTAAAGGTTTTCTGTGGCTTCTTTCACATTTTATTTTTGGCTGTAGATGTCTTCCTTTTCATTACAAGTGATTCTGGCTGAATTAGCTTTTTCTTGGCAGGTGTAGGTGCTGCCTTTTTGGACTTAGTTAGATTTTTCTTTTTGGCTTTGGAAGCTTCCCTTGTTGCTGTTGCCTTAGTTGGATCTTTTTTGACTGGAGTTAGCCACATTTTTTTTTTTGTTTGTTTATTTTGACTTTCTTTTTGGCTAATGTTTTTTGGGGGATTGTTTTAGCTACTGCTGCCTGATTTAATTTTTGTTTTGCAGATGAAGACAAAGTATTTTTAAATTTAGTTGGTTCTTTTTTGAGGATTGAAGAAGTTTCGGGGGAAGCTTTTATTAATGTGGACTTAGATGATTGTTTTTTGAACGAAGCCTTTTTAGGAGTCTTTAGAGATTTTTTTCTTAGGTTGAGATGTTTTTGGAGTTGCTCTAATTGTGGGTTGTTTTAATTGTTTCTTAGTTGGCATGGACTGGATTTTTTTGGACATTTTTGGACTTTTCTTCGTAGCTAAAAATGCCTTTGGTGTTGCTGGGGTCCATTTTGACTGTTTCTTGGCAGGTTTCCATTGACTGTTTTTAGGCTGTTTCAGAGTTTTGCTTGCCCTCAGTGGGGTGTTTTGTCTTGTTAGACTAGATGAATGGGAAGTCAATCCTTTCTTGAGAGTGGTCAGTGTAATTTCCTTAGGTTTACCTTGTAGACTTTGTGATGACTGGACAGGTATTTTCTTTTTACTTGATGTCCTAGAATTAGAGGTTGATTGGCTGGCTGCTTTGGCTGCTTTGTTAGTCGGTACAGAAAGGTGTGCAGCCCTAGCAGGTAGAGACTTTGATTTTTGAGTACTGAAAGGTGACGATGAAGCCCTTTTGGGGGATCTATGGACAGGTGAGGCAGAGGTATGAGAATGGGCTTGAGGTTTTCCCGAGAGCTGGGTGAATGAAGATGTGCTTTGTAATGTCCTGGCAGGAGAGCTTTGGACCGCTCGACTATTGGTTGTCTTTCCTGTTGCCTGATGCTGTGACCGTGGACACTCATTGAACTGCAGGGGCAGAGAATAGAAGATATTACCAAGAGAGGCATTGCATCAATTATTGTTTTGTATTTTCATTTTAGTTGCAGTAGCTGGTCTGTTCTTTAGATTAGGAGGAGTTTTGGTTTTGAATGTATTTTAATTTGGGATAAATTGCAATACAAACTTAAAATAGAGCAAGACGGTGTAATAGGAAGTCTCACACTTTACACCCCCAACAGAAAGTTCAACTAGCAATTATCCGCAGACTATAACATCTTTATAAAAACCTCAATACTTGGAAACAGGCCTGGGAAACCTGGATAATCCATAGAACTGGATGAAAATAAATTAAATTAAACTAAATTAGAAGGGTAAGAAGGATGGTCTCCCTTGAAGTGCGCTGCCCTTCCCCCCCCCCAAGTTAGTACAATGCCACACAGACAGGACTTCCCTGGGTCCACGGTTTCTACAGGGGAAAAAGAGAATGGGAAATACTGGGTGTAATGGCTTGGCTAGACCTCCTAGAGTCAGGTAGAAAAAAATAAAGGAAGCAGGGTTCACAGAGACCAACTTGAGGATCTTGATGACACCTCTGTTTTGCTACCAGTTGTGGTACCTTATCAGAGATATCAGCTAACTACACAGACTACTTGTAAAGCTGAGCTGTTTACTTTCAGAGGCATGGTGGGAAGTTCAACTGGTTTGAATCCCTAAACAGCTAGTCTGCCTGCCTAGCCTTGCCCAGGCAGGGAGACAACTGCCTCTGTACGTTTCAGAGAAGTGTGCAGATAGCTTAAAGAATTTTAAGAGTGGATCAGCTTAGCCAAAAGTCTGTCCATCAACCTCCATGCATTTCAGAGAAGCATAGGGGCTAGATTTGCTTGAATTGGGAGGTCAAGCAGCAGCTCTACTGAGTCCAAATGCCCACCCAGTGACCTTGCCTTGGCAGGGAGATGCCTACCTCTGTGCCTATTGGAGAAACATGGGGCTAAATTCTCTCAATCATTAAGGTCAGATACCAGCTTGATTCAGCCAAAAGCCCACCCCATATCTCTGCCCAAGCAGAGAGCTGCCCACCTCTGCACATTTTGGAGTGTAGGAATTATTAGGCTTGCTTGAGCTGGAAAGCCAAAGAGTGGCTCACCCCTGCCACAAAGTTCACTCGACAGCTCTGCTGAAGTAAGGAATGTCTGCTTCCATGCACTTTAGCCAGTTGTAGGGGTTAGACCTGATTGACCCACAAGGCCAAAGAGAGGCTCAGTTCAGCCACAAAGCCCACCTCCATGTGCCAGCAAGGCAGGGAAGCAATAGTCTATCATGCATTTCTTTTTAAAATTTCTTTCTTTCTTTCCTTCTTTTTTTTTTAAATGGAGTCTTGCTCTGTCACCCAGACTAGAGAGCAGTGGTGCAATCTTGGCTCACTGCAACCTCTGCCTCCTGGGTTCAAGTGATTCTCCTACCTCAGCCTCCCGAGTAGCTTGTATTACAGGAGCCTGCCACCACACCTGGCTAATGTTTGTGTTTTTAGTAGAGATGGGGTTTCACTATGTTGGCCAGGCTGGTCTCGAACTCCTGACCTCAGGTGATCCATCTACCTCGGCCTCCCAAAGTGCTGGGATTACAGGATCAATCATACATTTCTATGGAGAATAGCCTCTGACCCCATATGTTGAAAACACTTTGCCTAACCTTGGACCCCAGCCTATATATCTCTGTCCAACTACAGGTCTTAACTAGCAAATCACCCAGCCAGGGAATACATCCCGTTATCAGTTTGACCAAATGCCATCACAGTACCTAGCCATCAGCTTTGCTTGACAGTAGAACCCAGCCATTGGTCTTCTGAGAGAGTGGGGGTGGGGGGGCACAACCAGCAGCCCAATCTAACATCAGAGCAAAGACAGCAGTTCTGCCAAATAGATAATTCACAACAAACTCCCTTCCTGGCATTGTCACCAGCTGGCCCTTCAGAGTCACAGGTTAAACTAAATAGGGAAGGTCTGTCTCTGCCAAGGAACACTCACAAAAGCCAGAAGAGGTGATTGTCTCCTCATTTGCATACACAACAATGCAAGGACACAAGAATTATGAAAATTCGGGAATTATAGTAAGTCCCCCCTCCCCAAAAAAACTAATAAAACTCAAATAATGGACCCTAAAGAAAGAGATCTATTAAATAACTGATGATGAATTAAGCCTACTCCTCTTAAAGAAGTTCAATGAACTGCAAGAATATATCATAGAAAATTAAATAAAATTTGAAAAACAATACACAAAGTGAGAAGTTTGATAAAAAAAAAAGCAATAAAAAGGCCAAATAGAAATCCTATAAATGAAGACTAAATGGAAAAATTCAACAAAAAGCTCCAATAGAAGACTCAATCAAGCAGAAGAAAGATTCAGTGAACTTCAAGAGAGCATATTTGAAATTATCCAATCAAAGTAGCAAAAAGTCAAAAGAAAAAAGAATGAATAAAGTCTATGGTAATTATGGGATACCATAAGGAGACCCAAGTTTGGCATAATAGGATGGAGAATAAAGAAAAAAAAGGGCCAGAAAGCAGATTTAAAGAAACAATGACTGAAAATTTCCTTAATCTGGGGATAGATGCCAACATCCATTTAAAAGAAGCAGAGTCACCAATTAAATTTAACCCAAAAAAGAGTTCACCAAGACACTAGTAATCAAATTGTCTAAGACAATAAAAATAATCTGATGGCAGCAGGAAATAAAAAAGACATCATATATAAAGGAGTCACAATACAACTACTAGCAGACTTACTGGCAGAAATCCTTTAAGTCAGGAGAGAGTGGAATGATATTTTCAAAGTGCTGGAGGAAAAAAAACCAAAACTGCCAATTAAGAAAAATTTACTCAGAAAAGTTTTCTTCAGAAATGAAGAAGAAATAATAACTTTCTCAGACAAACAATAACTAAGGGAGTTCATCACCTCCAGGTCAGCCTAACAGAAACTGTTAAAGGGAATTCTTTAAGCTGAAACAAAAGGCCTCTAGTTAATAACATAAAACATACAAGAATACAAAACTCAATGGTATAAATAATGTAGAGCCACATTCAGAATACTGTGAGACTGTAATGGTAGTCTATAAAGCAATTATTTCACCAGTGTGTTAAAAGACAAAATTATTAATAACAACTATAGCTAAAATACATTGTCAAGGGATACACATTATAAAATGATATAAATTCTGACCTTAATACCCCACTTTCAACAATGGACAGATTGTCTAGATCAAATAAATAAGCAATTTTTGGACTCGAACAACACTTTAGACCAAATCAATCTAACAGGCATATATAGAACATTTCATCCAATAGCAACAGAGCACAATTCTTCCCAAGCATGCATAGAGCATTCTCCAGGATAGATCATATGCCATAAAACAAGTCTTAGAAAATTTAAGAAGACTGAAATTATATCAAGTATCTTTCCCAGCCACAATGGTATGAAATTAAGTGAGAAATCAATAACAGGAGGAATTTTGGAAAATTCACAAATGCATGAAAATGAAACATCATGCTATGGGACAACCAATGAAACAATCAAGAAATTAAAAAAAATCTTGAGACAAACAAAAATAAAAACACAACATACCAAAACTTATGGGTTGTAGAAAAAGTTTTAAGAGTAACATTTATAGCAATAAATGCCTATAGCAATAAAAAAGAGGATTTCAAGTAAAAAACTTAACATTACTCCTCAAGGAACTAGAAAAAGAAAAAAACTAAGCCCAAAATTAGAATAAGGAAAAATAATAAAGATCAGAGCAGAAATAAATGAAATAGAGAATCCAAAAGGTCTCTATTGCAAAAGATCAATGAAACTGAGTTGGTTTTTCAGTAAGATAAAATAGACAAACCTTTATCTAGACTAACAGAAAAAAAAGGATAAGACTCATATACATAAAGTTAGAAATAAAAGATGAGACATTACAACTAATACTATAGAAATAAAAAGATCATAAGAGATTACTATGAACAAATTATGCCAGAATTGAATAGCTAGTAGAAATCAATGAATTCCTAGACATACACTCTACCAAGAATAAATCATGATGAATTAGAGAATCCAAACAGATCAATAATGAGTAAGGACACTGAATGAGTAATCAAGTTCCTCATTAAAGAAAATGACAGTAACTGATGACTTCACTGCTGATTATACCAAATATTGAAAGAAGAACTAATACAATTCCTTCTCAATATCTTCCAAAAAATCGAAGAGGAGAACATACTTCCCAACTCTTTTTAGGAAGCCAGCATTAACCTGATACCAAAGTCAGGCAAGGATATTACAATAAAAGAAAATTGCAGATCAATATTTTTAGTAAACATAGATGCAAAAATCCTTAACAAAATACTGACAAACTGAATTCAACAATACATGGAAAGGATCATTCACTATGATCAAGTGGATTATATCTCTGGGATTGAAAGAGGGTTCCACATGGGCAAATCAATAAATTTGGCACAGTATCCTAACAGAATGAAGGACAAAAACCATATGATCACCTCATTTGATGTAGAAAAATGCATCTGGCAAAATGCATCATTTTATGATACAAATTCTCATCAAATTTGGTAGAAAGAATGTACCTCAACACCGTAAAGGTGATATATAATAAGCCCACAGCTAACATTATACTCAACAGTGAAATTTTGAAAGCTTTTCCTTTAAGATCTGGAAAAAGATAAGAGCCCATTCTACCACTTCTATCCAACATGCATGAGAAGTCTGCCAGAGCAATTAGGTAAGAGAAAGAAATAAAGGGCATATAAATAGGAAGGGAAGAAATAAAACTGTCACTATTTGCCCGATGCAGTGGCTCATGCCTCTAATCCAGCACTTTGGGAGGCTGAGGCAGGCAGATCACATGTGGTCAGGAGTTTGAGACCAGGACTTCACCAACAAGGTGAAACCTCGTCTCTACTAAAAATACAATAAAGAAATAAAACTGTCACAGTGATCATATATATTGAAAAACCTAAAGACTTCTGCAAAAATCTCTTAGAATTAATAAATAAAGTTGCAGAATACAAAATTAACACAAAAATCAGTAGCATTTCTATACACTAAAAACTATCTGAAAAAGAAATCAAGAAAATAATCCTACTTATGATAACTGAAAAAATATTTAAGAATAAATTTAATCAAAGAGTTGGTAGATCTGTACACTGAAAGCTATAAAATGTGAAATAAATTGAAGAAGACACAAATAAATGAAGATCTCTCATATTAATTGATTGGAAGAATTGTTAAAATTTTCATACTATGCAAAAAGATCAACACATATAATACAATCGCTATCAAAATACCAATGTCATGTTTCATAGAAATAGAATAATCCTAAAATTCATGTGGAACTCCAAAAAACTCTGAATAATCAAGGCAATTATGAACAATAAGAACAACGTTAGAGGTGTCATGCTATCTGATTTCAAACTATACTACAAAGTGATAGTAATGAAAACAGCATTACTGGTGTAAAAATAGACACAGCAACTTACAGAATAGAATACAGAACCCAGAAATGGACCCATGCATGTACATTCAATTTGTTTTCAACAAAGATACCAAAAATACACAATGGGAAAATGACAGTCTCTTCAATAACTTGTGTTGGGAAAAGTGGATATCCACATGTAGAAGAATGAAATTTGACTCTTATTTCACACCATAGTAAAAATCAGCTCAAAATGAATTATACTCAAATGTAAGCTCTGAAACTGTAAAACAAACAGAGGAAAATATACGGAAAGAACTACATGACATTGATCTGGACTATGATTTTTTTTGGTTTTGACCCCCAAAGCACAAGCAACAAAAGTGAAAATAGGCAAATAGGATTACATCAAACTAAGGAGCTTCTGTACAGCAAATAAAACAATTAACAGAAAAAAGAGGGTACCTACAACTGGGAGAAAATATTTCCAAGCTATATATATGATTAGGGGTTAATATCTGAAATATAAAAAGAACTCAAACAATCTTATTAAAAAATGGGGCCGGACGTGGTGGCTCACGCCGCTAATCCAGCACTTTGGGAGGCTGAGGCGGACAGATCACATGTGGTCAGGAGTTCGAGACCAGGACTTCACCAACAAGGTGAAACTCCATCTCTACTAAAAATACAAAAACTAACCAGGTGTAGTGGTGCGTGCCTGTAATCCCAGATACTTGAGAGGCTGAGGCATGTGAATTGCTTGAACCTGGGAGGCAGAAGCTGCAGTGAGCCAGATCACACCACTGCACTCCAGCCTGGGCAACAGAGCGAGACTCTGTCTCAAAAAAAAAAAAAAAAAAAGCAAGGGACCTAAATAGATATTTCTCAAAAGAAGGCATACAAATGGTCAAGGGCTATATGAAAAAAATGATTAACATTTCTAATCATTAGGGAAATCCAAATTAACATCACAAGGAGCTATCACCTCACATATGTCAGAATGGTTATTATAAGAAAAGACAAAAAAGTTGCCGAGGAGGTGGAAAAAAAAGGAACACTGTGGTGGAAATAAAAATTAGTACAGTTATTTTGGAAAACTGTATGGACCATCCTCCTATGGAATTAATATATGATCCAGTAATTAATTCAATTTCTGGAATTCCAAATCAAAAAGATTTATAATCATGTATGTTGAAGAGAAGTTTGTACTCTCGCATTTATTGCAGCTCTATTTATAACAGTCAAGCTATGGAATCAACTTACGGGTCCATCAACAGATAAATGGATAAAAATGTTGTAAATATACACAATGAAATACCAGTCAGTCTTAACAAAGAAAGAAATTTTGTAATTTGTGACAGTGACTGACTTGGAGAATATTAAAGCTAAGTGAAATAAGCCAATCACAGAGAGACAAATACTGTATGTTCTCACTAATGGGAAGAATCTAAAACAAACTCATAGAAGCAGAGAGTGGACTAGTGGTTACAGAGGCTGGATGGTGGAAAAGATGATGGTCAAAGGGCATGAGCCTCAAAGAAGAGAAATGTTTTTCTTTGTGATGCATTGCACGGCATGGCGAATATAGTTAATAATAGTGTATTGTATGTCTTGAAATGGCTAAGAGATTAAATTTCAAATGTTTCACCACAAAAAGATTGGTATGTGAAGTTATAAATATGTTCATTAGGTTGATGTAATTATTCCACATTATATTCATAAATCATAAAAAAACTTTGCACTCCATATGTGTATAAAATTATAGTCAATTTATAATAATTTTTTAAAAATTGAAATAATAGGGCAAAAATATGATAGAGAAAGGACTGGGGTGTTACTTTAAATGCTTAGAGCATTTACTAAGAAACTTCAAGGAAATACAGAATTGTGGTTTGAAGAAATCAAATTAATTGGTTTGGTAAAATATTATGATTAAGTCTCTGAACACCTGTTCTTTCCTTAAAGATTTCAGAGTGAAAAATTATTGTCCTTGTTCTGTGAATTAACAAAAGAAACCAATAGTAAGGCAAGCAAGTTATATAAACCTCAAAGCATTACAGGTAAGTCCAGTTTAGAAATTATATAAAAGAGAAGTATTTGGTGTTGAATTCAGAACACTGGATATAAAAACATTTGACAAGACTAAATTTCTTCTGCTTTTTCTGGAGCACTGATTGCTGTGTAAAGACTTGTATAGGGAAATTATAGTGATGTCAGAGGAGGAAAGTATCCTTGGAATGAAGGATAGTTGGTTAAATAGAAATAACAGACATTTAAATACATTTAAAGACATGTAAGATCTATTCTTTTAATCTATAAAAATAAAAATATATAGTTTTTTAAACTATAAAAATCTAATGGCAATCATAGACTGTAATTCTACAAATAGTGGATACTATGCCTTTTGATCAAAGAGAAATACAAAATCCTAGTGATTAATTTATAATTAATAAGCAGGAACAGAAGAGAGTGTTGTTGTTGTTGTTGTTTTGAATTCTGCAAGAGATACAAAAGGGAAAGGGAAAGGAGCATAAAATCTGAGACCCAGGCTTACTCCGAAAAGTACATCAAAATCTAATAAGTCATGTTTCAGACTTATTAGATTGTCATAAGTCATGTTTCAGATGAGTAAAAATGTGAAATATAATAAGTGTTTACTTCAGATGTCAATAGAAGAGACCGTCCTTCTTGTCACTGCTTTTATGACTTAAGTGAGATTATATATTACAGCTTTTGGTCATGAAGATGTTAGAATAGAACCAGAGAGTGATTCAAAAACAAGTTTGAGAGATGGGTAAGCTTACCCCGACTTTACACCTTTGAGACTTCTACTTCTCAAGGTCCATGTTAACCTGGCACCTCCATTTGGGACGATCTTCAAATAGAGGTGCTGGGTTAACATCAAATGGAGGTACTGGGTTAACATGGACATTACAAAGTGGAAGTCTCAGAATTCTGTTTGCAAGTTTAGTTCTATTCCTCTGTATCCATTTGGAGATTTCCTTATACCTTACTCTCCTCAACACACAGTCATTCTTTCAAACGTTTCTTTTTCTTTTTCCCCTCTCTTCCATATCTCCCTTTGCTTTGACCTTTCTCCTCAAATTCTGGGTGATTTTAAATAGACCTATTTCCATGGATGTTGGAAGCAAAAGGTAATTGTTCCTGTTTCTTATCATCCCATGTGTCTCTATGCTGTTTTAAAAAATACAGTGTAATAATCTCACTTTGAACCTTATCTCAGTGTTACGTAGCTCTTAATTTTAAGTAGTTCTTCCAGTTTTCAAGTGTATGAAATCTTACCTGGAAACAAATGGCAAAGGCCATGGTGAGTCCACTCAGGATTAAGGCCTTCATCCTGTCCTTTTACACCCTGTAAAAAAAGAAACAGGAAGAAAAAACATTACCTGCTTGAAAATGAGAGAATGACTTGAACCAAACTACTAAGTGATACCAAATACAAATTTCAGTGGTATTTTAAGAATAAAGAAAAAATGTTTTTCTGAAATTAAACTTAAAATGTGGATATGAAATTAAAACATACAGATACTTTTTAAAAAATATCATCATTCTTTGCAACTACTAAAAAATTAGGTTTTCCCATTCAGGAAAATATTGCTAATGAGATTAATATTTTTATTTAAATTCTCACCTGAAGAAAGCATTTCATCTTTGGTCAGGAATTGTACATAACTAAGGAGTTCTTCACCCACCTAGCACCCACTCGGTGCTACACACATCCTACTTGCTATCCCTTCCCAACTCCCATCATTTAGGATAATCCCAGTGGTTGTGGGATAAAGAGAGTTCTAGGAAGGTACACGGTGTGCTATTAAATTCAGGGGTCAGCTTTATAGAACTCAACTCCTATATGTATGGTGCATAACAAGGTGTACTATATATTATTATGTTCCAAGAACAGGTTTCATGAAATTCTAAGATTCTATGATGTCATTTGTGTTTTCCTTTCTTCTTCCATCTAGTTTATAAATTTTAGTCTATAGGATGCTGTACATGTTCTTCTGAAAACATTTTATAAAACTTTATTTTATTTTATTTTTTTGGGAGATGGAGTCTTTCTCTGTCACCCAGGCTGCAGTGCAGTGGCATGATCTCGGATCACTGCAACCTCTGCCTCCCGGATTCAAGTGATTCTCATGCCTCAGCCTCCTCAATAGCTGGGATTACAGGCACCCGCCACCACACCTGGCTAATTTTTGTAGTTTTAGTAGAGATAGGGTTTTGCCACATTGGCCAGACTCTTCTCCAATTCCTGACCTCAAGTGATCAGCTCGCCTTGGCCTCCCAAAGTGCTGGGATTACAGGTGTGAGCCACCATGTCTGACTCATACTTTTCTTATTGATGAGTCATCATTGTTAGATGACTTACAAATGACAATAAATATATTGAATAATCAAACCTATTTCTGACCTGTGCTAGTCTAATTCTGAGGAACACAGTGTTGATTTTCTAATATGACGGTAGTATTGGTGGAAAATGGACACTGTTTCCATGGTGTCAGATTATTAAGACAAGTGTACAGAACAAAGGGCTTCTGGTACCAGAATTTTGTGAAACAAAAAGGGAAAGTAAAGGCGGCCTGTAGTTAACTCAGGGATGACCTTAGGGAAACTCAGTATAAATAAGTTTCACAAAATCTCTATAATCGCATGTAGCTTGTGACAGTGATGGTAGGGTCATCAGTTTCAGTGGCCTTGGTGCCAACAGATCCATTTTAGAACCATAATCAGAAAATTTTGAAATCACTTGGTGTTTTTCTCTGAGTCTGAACTGAATCAGTTTACATCATGATATTTCCCCACAAAATAGAATGTCTTCCTGTGTTCCCCCTTTCAGTAGATGGTATATTATTTACCTAGTAGTATAATTTGGAATCCTGAGTCAGTCTTGACTTTTCTTCTTATCCTCCCATGTCCATCAGTCACTAGAGCCTCTCTACATTTTACTTCCTAGATAGTGTTTTGAATCAGTTCACCTCTGATCATCTTCATTAGCAGCATCCTATCCAAGTTAACATATCTCATCTTTTACTTGGAAAGAGTAATAATTAAATCTGATAATTAAGACACTTCGTAAATTAACACTATGGCTTCTATGTTTATTACTCATCTTAAGAAAACAATGGCTTAATTTCTTATTTGCAGTTATAGAGTGACATATATATTGTGAAATGTCTCAGAATTTTTGGAAATTGATCAAGTACATTTTATAGTTTTCCTCAATATTCTGAAGTTTAATAGAATTGAAGAATAAACCAATATTTGCAATAACTTAATAAGAGGATATCAATAATCTTTTCTCCATCGGGCTAAACACATTTAAGCACTTAAACTCAATGTTCCTATGTTAGGGGAATTTGTGAAATGTGTCTACCCAACTGCATCCCCATTCCAACTCCTCACAACCCAGTGGACTTAGAATCTCCCAAATTTTGGATAGCGTGCATTACATTATCTACTAATCCACTTTCTGAATACTGTTTCAATTGCTGTGACCATGCATATGAGAAATGCAGGTAATTTCCATTTGGCATAATAGTTTTCCTAATTCCATAGTGATTTATTTATTATTTTCACATATTCATCTATGTTATACTACACAGCAGAACAATGGTACATGTGCTGGTTCTGAACAACTATAGCTGTGAGAAATCACCAGTGTACTTAAGAACAAAAAAAGCAAAAACTTTTGAAAGGCATTCCTAGAAGAGTAAAAAGGAGCACTGAACTTGGGATCAGAATGCCCAGGTTTGACTGTCAGCGCTCTCGTTTTATTACCATGTGAGCTTGGTTAACTTACATATAAATGCTGTGTTTCTCACCTATAAAAAGAGACTAATTCATGTACTATTTACTGGAATAAGTTGACGTCAAATTGAATTAGAATACTCACAGAAATGCTTTGCAAACTCTGTAGCACTACATAAAAATATTAAGCTTTAACTTACTTGCACATTGAATTTTCCCAATAATTTTTTGTTTATAGGTATATTTAATGTAATTTTTAAACTCATAATTCCTGAATTTGGAATGACAACTTTTATTTATTCATTCAATAGATATTTATTGAGTATCCATTTTCTTAGCAGGCATTGTGGATTCAATAGGAAACAAGACAGGCCCAGTTCCTGCCATGAGAGTATAATAATTTATTGGGAAGAGGTATAACTAACAAAAAAGAGTGACTGTGATCAATTGATCTCTGATTAACAGAACAAGTATGCTTCCACTCAGCCATTTCTTTTGGACAAACTTTCTTCATTCACCTTTTTTTCCCAAGAACTTCACAAAGATCAGAAGTCAGAGCTTGGCTGCACTTATATCACTGGGTGCCTGTGTGATAATCAATATCATAATAAGTGTTGTGCAACAACAATATGCAGTGTTGTTTTTTCTGAGAATTGAGGTAATCACTTTAAAGTTAACAAAATTATGTATACTTATACTATTACACTGTTATGACTCATAATAAAATTTGCCTCTTTTCTCTTTTACACTAAGCACATACTCTTCTTTATGAAGTCAATATTATCCTAGGAGTTCCAACTTATGTTTTTATTTTGATTGAATATTGGAATGTAGTAGAAAGAATGTCAGAAGCTAAGGACTTTTGTGTGCATATTCCCCACATTTGAGTTTAAATTTAACAATTGTGTAAGAAAGGTCCTTATATGGACTTTTTATCATATAACATTATAAGCTAAATGTTTATATAAAAATTATTCATGTCTTCTCCAATGTGAACTCAAGTATATTTAGAAAGTTTTAGGAAAGTAGACCAAGCTTCTTGTTATCAAAAATAAACTGCATTGTTTATTAACATGCTATTTATATGGAGAAAAGAGATTATTAACTATTTCATATTTAAACACCAATCAAGTTTAAATAAAATGTTGAATACCTGGAAGTATTCTTATCAAATTATTGTGTATTTTAATATGACCCTAGATGTATTTCTGTTAGGTTGATTTTTAAAAAGTAGGATAATTTCTGACATGTGATTTATATCCAATAATGAGAGAAGGGAGTTTGAGGTCAGCTTACTCATCTGTCTTAAGATGTCAAGTTTAGGAAAACAGGGCAGTGTAACATGATTTGATAGTAGAAAATTTGAAAGGAAAACAAATGTGTATATATATACACATACACAAAGCATTCTTTGTGTAACTGAATAGTACTTTGTAGTAACTTTGAGCTTCCTGAGGTCTTAACAAATATTAAAGGCATACCCTTGGCTTTACAGCTAGGTCATTTGTTCCTGACAGTGCCTTTAATTTGAACTTTGGAAGCCATTTCATAAATTCAGCATATCTTGCTGTCAAGAGAGGCTGATAATTTTCAAAACAATTAAATCCAACTCCTTTTAAGAGTTTGTCCCTCAGTTTATAATTTACTTCTGTCTTTTTGCATTTTATTATCAGCAGCAAGAAGAAGCCAGACATACTTTTAATGCTTTGGAAATCTTATTTAGATCTTGCAATTCACTAGGTACATTTTCAACTTTCCCAGTAGCTTCAGGAAACAAAGATACCTCTCCAGTTTCCAATAACATGTACCTCACTTCCTTCTGACCTATCACCAGCAGCGACCTTAAAGTCCATACATTTCAACTGAAAGTCTGCTCGAGGCAATTTAGGATTTCTCTAACATGCTTCTTAACATACTTCCAGCCTTCATTCACTGCCTGGTTTCACAGCCACTTCCACATTTTTGAGCATTTTTGTATTTCTAAGTACCAAATTTTGTATTATTTATCTATTGCTGCATGACGGTAGATGCTTGATGGCCACATCTGCAAAATATTGTAGTGGAGGTCCTAGCTAGAGCAGTAAGGAATTAAGAAAAAAAGAGTGAACAAAACTAAAATTCTCATAATTTGCAGACAGTAGGTTTGTGTCTGTAAAAGATTTAGACAAATGTACAAGAAAATTATCAGCATTACTAAGCATCACTATATTCCATGGTCAACGTATGAAATCAGTGATATTTCTATATATCAGCAATGAAAATATAAAATTTTACAATAATTAACATTTCTAATATAAAAATCAAATACGCACTAAATCTAATGAAATATGTTAAAGCTCTATGCTGAAAAATATGAAACTTTACTGTATTAGTTTTCTGTTCTGCCATAACAAATGACCACAAACAGAAATTTATCACATTATAGTTCTTAAAGTCACAAGTCTAGTGTGAGTTTTTTTTTTTATTATTATACTTTAAGTTCTAGGGTACATGTGCACAATGTGCAGGTTTGTTACATATGTATACATGTGCCATGTTGGTGTGCTGCACCCAACAACCTGTCATTTACATTAGGTATATCTCCTAATGCTATTAACAGACTAAAACAAAGGTCTCAGCAGACCGCATTCCTTTCTGAAGGCCCTGGAGGAGAATGTGTCCTGCTCTGGAACTCAAGTTGTTGACGGAACAGTTCCTTGTGGTTGTTCAAGTAAGAGGTTCATTATGTTTTGTTTTAGCTGTAAACTGGGGAATTTTAGTTTTTGGAGGCTGTGCATTTCTTGACTTATCCCTTTCCTACACCATCAAAGCTGGATGGTCCTTCTCATGTCACATCTCTCTGACTCACTCTTCTGCCTTTCTTTTCCAGTTTTAGGGACTAATGTGATTAGGGGTCACCTGGGTAATCTATGATAATCCCTCTATTTTAAGGTTCTAAACTTCAATCACATTTGCAAAGTTCCTTTTACCATGAAGGATAAAATATTCACAGGTTGCAAGAATCAGGGCATAAATATCTTCTGGGGATGGGTACTCTTCTGTCTACCACAATGATTAAGCAGATTTAAAATGACCTAATAAAGCAGAGAGATCTACCATATTCATAAATTGGAAGACAATATTTTAAAAATGTGAATTCTTCCCAAATTGAACTGCAGACCATTTTGTAATGGGTAGGTCAAGTCTTAAGTTTACATAAAAATGCAGAGGCAATAGCTCAATAATTTATACTACCAGTTGACAAACTTTTTGTTCATATATGGTAATTAGGTCAGTATGCTATTCGTGCAAGAATAGTCAGTCAGATCAGCGGAATAGAGAAACGTACACGTACTTTTCTGATTTATGACAAAGGAGGAAGAAACAGAAACAAGTTGCCCTTTCAATAAATTAATCATGATTATTTACATATCTCTGTGGAAAAAACAAAAGGAATCTTGACCCCATCTCACATGATCTACAAAAAATTTAATTTGAATATATTATATATCTAATACAAATCTAATAGTAAATAAGGTGCAATTGACATCTGTAGGGATTTGTCATCAAATGATGGCTTTATGCCCTTGAGTCATCAATTTGGAGGCCTGGGTGTTGATATTATCCTCAGTGGTAGAGTTGGAAGCTAAAGATTCCGAGGATGAGGTTGTAGCACATGACAGAGCGGCGGCGACAGCAGGAGTGGGAGTTGTCACACCCAAGGATGTGGACATGATACGTTCACTGGTGGTGGCATCAATCCCTAGAGTTGTGGCACTTATTGCAGTTGTGTCTCCAACAGGTGTGGAGACTATGGCAGCAGCAGTGGTGGCACCAATGGGAGGGAATGTGGAACCTGTGTTTGCTGAAGTTGTAGAGGTGGCTTGAGTGGTGGAATCATCTATGGCTGGGAGGGTGGCATCATTCTCTGTGTTTGTTTCAGTTTCTATGTCCTCTGCAGTAAAATCAGAGGCAATGGTGAAAGAAGAGGCTAAAAGGGTATTGGATTCAGCCCTTGGGTTTTTGGAGTTTGTGGCGCTGTGAGAGGCAGACCCTTGGAGTGTGGATTCCACTGAAGCAGCCTCTGAGGCTGTACAGATAGATGCTGGGGCAGTTGCAGTGGAAGCAGGCACTGTGGATGTAGCACCCGTTGCTGAGTTAGTAATCAATGTCATTAGGGTTGTGGTAGCAGTGATTGAGAATAGAGTTTCAGATGTTCTGGTGGTTGCATCTGTTCCCTGAATTGCAGTGGCAGTTGAACTAGTTTTAGCTAATGACACAGAGGTTTTGCTTTTGGATATAGTACAAGTGATTATGGCTAAATTAGTAGTAGCTCCAAGGACAGTGGGGATTACACTGGTTGGGGCACCAGTTGCAATGTCTTCAATGCCTGATGACCTTGTCATAAATTTTGGTTTATGACAGTGTGGTTTGCAGGGTCATGCGTGTTTACGAGATATAAATTTGCCAAGCTGGAGTGGATGAGTTTGGTGCAAAAGATGCTAGTGCTTTACTTAGGGCCTGACTTATCAACTTTGGACAGATTTTTTTCTTTAATTACTCACTTATCAATTGAAGATAATTAGATGTCTTCTTTGTTACAATGAAGGAGGATACAGATTTGACAGTTACAGACTTTGATTTTGGGAACTCAAAGGTGAGATGGAGCTCTTTGTGTACATTTACAGAGTGATGATACAAAAGCATATGAACCGTGTAACTTCCTATTGAGGTGGGTGGATGGAAATCTTTTGTAATGTCCAGGCAGTGGAGTTGTGGACTGGCCAGCTGCTGATTTTCTTCCCTGTTGTCTGGTGTTATGATTGCTGACTTTCTCTGCACTCTAGGAAATGATATTACTGAGTGAAACTCTTGATTAATCATTGTGTGATATTTTCATTACTGCTGTGTAAAGTGGCCTTATTTTAAAATTAATTTTATTTTTTATTTTAAGTTCTGTGGTACATGTGCAGAATGTGCAGGTTTGTTACATGGTAAATGTGTGCCACTGTGGTTTGCTGCACTCATCACCTAGGTATTAACATGAGATATTTCAATACAAGCATGCAACACATAACAATCGCGTAATGAAAAATGGGATATCCATCTCCTCAAGCAAACATTTCAATTACACTCATTTAGTTATTTTAAAATGTACAATTAAATTATTATTGATTATAGTCACCCTAATGGGCTATCAAATATTAGGTCTTATTTATTCTTTTTTTTTTTGTAACCAATAACCATCCCTATCTCCCTTCCACCCTGCCACTACCATTCCCAGCCTCTGGTAACCGTCCTTCTACTCTCTATGTCCATGAGTTCAATTGTTTTGATTTTTAGATTCCACAAATAAGTGAAAGCGTGATGTTTGTCTTTCTGTACTTGGCTTCACTTAACATAATGATCTCCAGTTCCATCCATGCTGTTGCAAATGATAGGATCTCATTCTTTTTTACGGCTAAATGGTACTTGATATGGTTTGGCTGTGTCCCCACCCAAAATCTCATCTTGAATTATAATTCCCATAATCCTCATGTGTCAAAGGTGGGACCAGGTGGAGGTAATTGGATCACGGGGGTGGTTTCCCCCATGCTATTCTAGTGATGGTGAATAAGTCTCATGAAATCTGATGGTTTTATAAGTGACTGGCATTTCCCCAGCTTGCACTCTGTCCTGCCATCCAGTGGAGAAGGTGCCTGCTTCTCCTTTGCCTTCTGCCATGATAAGTTTCCTGAGGCCTCCTAGCAAAGTGGAACTCTGAGCCAATTAAACCTCTTTCCTTTATAAAGTACTCAGTCTCAGTTATTTCTTCATAGCAGTGTGAGAACGGACTAATACAGTACTCCACTGTGTACAAGTACCACATTTTCCTTATCCATTTTTATGTTGATGGATTCTTAGGTTGCTTCTAAATATTGGCTATTGTGAATAGTGCTGCAACAAACATGGGAATGCAGATACCTTTTTGATATACTGATTTCTTTTTTAGGGGATATATACCCAGCAGTGGTATTGCTGGATCATATGACAGCTCAATTTTTATATTTTGAGGACCCTCCAATCTGTTCTCTATAGTGGTTATACTAATTTACATTCCATATAACAATGTATGATGGTTTTCTTTTTACCACATCCTCTCTAGCATTTTTTATTCCCTGCCTTTTGGATAAAAGCCATTTTAACTGGTGTGAGTTGATATCTCACTGTAGTTTTGATTTGCATTTCTTTGATGATCCATAATGTTGATCTCCTTTTCATATACCTGTTTGCCATTTATATCTTCTTTTGAGAAATGTCTATTGAAATCTTTTGCACATTCTTTAAACTAATGATTACATTTTTTCCTGTAGAGTTGTTTGAGCTCCTTAATATTCTGATTATTAATCTGTTGTCAGATGGATAACTTGCAGATATTTTCTCCCATTCTATGGGTTGTCTCTTCACTTTATTGGTTGTTTCCATTGCTGTGTAGAGGAGAGGTTTTTTAACTTAATGTGATCCTATTTGCCCAGTTTTGCTTTGGTTGCCTGTGCTTGTGGTGTATTGCTCAAGAAATTATTGCCCAGATGAATGTCCTGGAGACTTTCCCCAATGTTTTCTTGTAGTACTTTTGTGGTTTGAGGTCTTAGATTTAAGTTTTTAATTCATTTTGATTTGATTTTTGTATATGGTGAGAAATAGGGGTCTACTCACTTTTCTTTTCTTTCTTTTTTTTTAAATTTTTTTCTGAGATACAGTATAGCTCTGTCACCAGGCTGAAGTACAGTGGTGCAATCTTGGTTCACTGCAAACTCCACCTCCCAGGTTCAAGTGATTCTCCTGCCTCAGCCTCCTGAGTAGCTGGGACTACAGGTGCACACCACCACGCCCAGCTAATTTTTTTTTTTTTTTTCGTAGAGACAGGGTTTCACCATGTTTGCCAGATGGTCTGTATCTCTTGACCTAGTGATCCGCCCTCCCTGGCCTCCCAAAGTGCTGGGATTACAGGCATGAGCCACCACACCCATCCAGGGGTCTACTTTCTTTCTTCTGCATATGAATATCCAGTTTTCCAGCACCATTTATTGAAGAGACTGTCTTTTCCACGGTATGAATTCTTGGCACCTTTGTCAAAAATGAGCTCACTCTAGGTGTGTGGATTTGTTTCTGCATTCTTTATTCTATTCCATTCATCTATGGGACTGTTTTTATGCCAGTATCATGCTGTTTTGGTTACTATAACTCTGTACTATAACTTGAAGTCAAGTAATGTGATTTCTCCAGTTTTGTTCTTTTTGCTTAGGATGGCTTTGGCCATTCTACATTTTTTTGTGGTTACATATAAATTTTAGGTTTCTTTTTTTCTATTTCTGTGAATAATATCTTTGGTATTTTGATAGGGATTGCATTGAATCTGTAGATTGTTTTGGGTAGTATGGGCATTTTCATAATATAGATTCTTCTAATCCATGAACACGAAATATCTTTACGTTTTTTGGTGTCCTCCTCAAGTTCTTTCAATAGTGTTCTATAGTTTTCATTATAAAGATCATTTACTTCTTTGGTTAATTTCTAGGTATTTAACGTTATGTGTGGTTATTGTAAATAGGATTAGGTTTAAATTTCTTTTTTACTTTTTCCCACTTTTTCAATGTTGGCATATAGAAATGCTACTGATTTTGTATGTTGATTTTGTATCATGCAAAATTACGAATTTTTTTATCAGTTCTAATAGTATTTTAGTAAAGTCTTTAGGTTTTCCCAAATATAAGATGATATCATCTGCAAACAAAGATAGTTTGACTTCTTCCATTCCAATTTGGATGCCCTTTATATCCTTCTTCTGTCTGATTGTTCTAGCTAGGACTACCAGTACTATCTTGAATAATACTGGTGAAAGTGGGCATCCTCGTTCTGTTCCAGATATTAGAAGAAAGGCTTTCAGTTTATCCCCATTCAGTATGATACTAGTTATGGGTCTGTGATATATGGCTTTTATTATGTTAACATATGTTACTTCTATTTCCAGGTTTTTGATGGATTTTATCATGAAGAAATGTTAAATTTTATCAAATGCTTTTCAGCATCAATTGAAATGATCATATGGTCTTTATCTTTCATTCTCTTGATATGATGTATCACACTGATTTGTTGCTATTAAGAGACTTTGGCGCATTCTTCAGTATGTCAGTTGCGTTTTTCAACTCTAGAATTTTTGCTAGAATCTTTTTAATTATTTCAATTTTTAAAAAATTTGATAGAATTCTGAATACCTTCTCTGTGTTATCTTGAATTCCTTTGAGTTTCCTCAAAATGCCTATTTTGAATTATCCCTCTGAAATATCACATATCCCTTGCACCAGGATTTGTCCCTGGTGCTTTATTTAGTTCATTTGATGAGGTCATGTTTTCCTGAATGGTCTTGACATTTGTAGATGTGTATCTGTTTCTGGCCATTGAAGATTTAGGTATTTATTGTAATCTTTGCAATCTGGGCTTGTTTGTATCTGTCTTTCTTAGGAAAGCTTTCCAGGTTTTTGAAGGGACTTGGGCCCCACATCCAATCATGCTGTCGTTTTTGCAGATTCGTAGAGGTATTACCACCTTGGTAGTCTTGCATAAGATCCAGAAGAATTCTCTGGGTTACCAGGCAGAGACTCTTGTTCTTTTCTCTTACTTTGTCCCAAAGAGACAGAGTCTCTCTCTTTGCTTGGAGCCATCTGGAACTGGGGTGTGTTGGTGCAAACTCCCCTGGGGCCACCACTGACCAAAGTTACTACTGGGACTTTGCTGGATCAGACCTGAAGCCAGCATAGCACTTGTTCTTGCTGAAGATCCACTGTAACTGCTACACTTCGTTAGCACCTATGTTCACTCAAGGCCCTTATTCACATAATGTGACCTTATTGCTGTGGATATTTTCATCTTGGGAGTGATAAGACTTAGTAAATTAATCAGAAATAAAACACAAATAATCATTAAAGAAATGATACTGTCTTGTGGAAATAAGCTGATGGTTTATAAAAAGAATGTGGGTCAATCTAAATAATTCTGGGAAATATTAAAATCTAATTTAGAGAAGTCAATTTTAATTGGTGACATTTTACCACTGTGACTATGGAATTTTGTAATTAATTTTTGGCTTTGCATTGTGAATTGAATATAAGATATTTATATATGATAGAGTAAAGAAAGTAGTAAAAAGGTTTTTACAATAAGGTACGTAAGTCTATGAAACTCAGAGATAATGTTGTGACTGAACTCTAATGTAATCAGAAGTAATTTGTTTAGAAGTCAATTCAAGATACTCAATTTTAGCAAACTATAGAAAATATGTCTTATGATTTTATTGTGAGTCGAAGTCTCATGTAAGCCCTAGAATGTGGTAATAATTCTCTATGAAATGCAAGAAGAATATAATGAAACTTGAAAAAACTGAGGGTGTCTAAATGAATTCGTGCAGATTATCGAAAAGCAATTGAAACTACAGAACATTATGAAAATGATGCTATTTTACAAAAAATTATGTGATGCTTCTAAATCATGTATAATTAAGCTGGAAAAGCATAAGAAAATTATTTAATGAGTCTTTCAAGAGATATTTAGGAAACCCTCAATATAGTGTCTAAAATTAAGGGATCCAGTCTTAGCAAAGCTAGTAATAATCTGAAAGGAAACCAGTTTGAGATGTGAATCCCTCCTTATGTAGACTTCAGAGGGCACCACCCACACATGCATTTGAGATGGGAGGATGTGGGGATGGAAAGGCAGCACAGGCTTCATTAATAGCATCCACAAGTTTAATTCCAGTCCTCCCAACGTGCTTAGAAAATATCTCAAATCCTCTCAATAATTTTGGTCCTGATTTTTCCTTTGAGCTCTCTTTTTGTCCTTGATTTTTGCTTTCAATCCTTTTTATTTTTATCTTCTAATCTGAGGAGATTATAAATAGACATATTCTTGTGATTAAGAAAGATTTTTCTTTACTTCCACCTGGTTCTGTCCAGTTTGTAAAACCCCAG
Organism: Colobus angolensis palliatus; assembly: GCF_000951035.1. Taxonomy (NCBI): domain Eukaryota; kingdom Metazoa; phylum Chordata; class Mammalia; order Primates; family Cercopithecidae; genus Colobus; species Colobus angolensis. Next base: position 1,302,036 of record NW_012120710.1, on the reverse strand, counting down.
TGCCATATTCTTGCTCTAAAGTCTATATTTATGTTTGTATTTCTCAATATTGGGGAGTTCTAGGCTTCCATTGAATGAAGTCTTCAGTGGGAAACAAGTGACAATGGCCAGGATGAACCCATTCAATGTTAAAACCTTTATCTTGTCATGTTAACTCTTGCAAGTTTCTAAACAATAGAATTTTACACTAGTGTTTTGATAGCAACTTGGAATTACTTTCTCAAGGAATTCTTCATTGTCTCTTATTATTTATTCTCATAGCACTTATAATGATTTTTAAAAAAATAATTACCAAATTCATAGTTGTGTTTATGTAATTATATGTGTAATAGCTGATTTCTATGCCAGACTTTATATTCTATGAGGGCAGAGGTGGTGTTTTTTATTTATTTGATTATAAATGTATCTCATGTATTTTAAGCATAGCACATAGAAAGTCATATGGAAGGATTTATTAAATGACTTTAGCTATGTATGTCACTGCAGGAATGATACATAAACCAATTTTTTAATTCAACTTTTATTCCACATGATGAATAATTTTATCATAGATGATCTTTTAAATTTACCAATCTCTCCTTTTTCCGTAGCTTTTCATTAGCATTTAAACATGTTAAAAACCCTCTCGGTCTACCACAAGCTTGTAAGCGTGATCAATCTGCAGCCTGTGAGCTGCATGTGGCCCAGCATAACTTTGAAATTGTAAACTTTCTTAAAACATTATGAGACTTTTTTGTGATAAACAGAAACAACTCATCAGCTATCATTAGTGTTAGTGTATTTTATGTGTGGCCCAAGACAATTTTTCTTCCAATATGGCCCAAGGAAGGCAAAAGATTGGACATCCCTGGTCTACAACATAGATTCTACCTCCATTTACTCTCTTGTAACTCCTTAACTTCATAGTCAATCTGCTTAGAAGGTATTAGAAAATAATCTAAATTTTATACCTCTTCCCCCTTAACCCACTGCAATCCAGCATCTCACCTCACCACTTCCCTGAAATCACTATCAAGCTTGTTAGCACCGTCTTTGTTGCCAATACTAATGGATATATTTTTAGTTTATATTTTACTTACTCATTCTGCAGTGCTTGATTTTTATTACACAACTTCTCTTAACCCTTGTCCTCTGCTAAATTACCTCTCCCTGGCTTTTCTTCTAGTTCTTAGCCACCTTCTTTGCTCTATCCCTTATAGGTTGGGCTTAGATAGGATTTCACCTCATTTCTTCTACAATCTCCTTCTGTAGAATTCCTGCACATAGCCATACATCTCCTTCATACCAGCACCTTCTACACCTTCTATACCTGATGACTTTTTCTTTTTTTATTATTATACTTTAAGTTCTAGGGTACATGTGCACAACGTGCAGGTTTGTTACGTATGTATACATGTGCCATGTTGGTGTGCTGCACCCATTAACTCGTCATTTACATTGGGTATATCTCCCAGTGCTATCCCTCCTCCCTCCTCCCACCCCACAACAGCTCCCAGTGTGTGATGTTCCCCACCCTGTGTTCAAGTGTTCTCATTGTTCAATTCCCACCTATGAGTGGGAACATGTGGTGTTTGGTTTTCTGTCCTTTCGATAGTTTGCTGAGAATGATGGTTTCCAGCTTCATCCATGTCCCTACAAAGGACATGAACTCATCCTTTTTTATGGCGGCATAGTATTCCATGGTGTCTATGTGCCCCATTTTCTTAATCCAGTCTATCTTTGTTGTGCATTTGGGTTGGTTCCAAGTCTTTGCTATTGTGAATAGTGCCACAATAAACGTACGTGTGCATGTGTCTTTAGAGCAGTATGATTTATAATCCTTTGGGTATATACCCAGTAATGGGATGGCTGGGTCAAATGGTATTTCTAGCTCTAGATCCTTGAGGAATCGCCACACTATCTTCCACAATGCTTGAACTAGTTTACAGTCCCACCAACAGTGTAAAAGTGTTCCTGTTTCTCCACATCTTCTCTAGCACCTGTTATTTCCTGACTTTTTAATGACTGCCATTCTAACTGGTGTGAGACGGTATCTCATTGTGGTTTTGATTTGCATTTCTCTGATGGCTAGTGATGACGAGCATTTTTTCATGTGTCCGTTGGCTGCATAAATGGATGTCTTCCAGGTCTTTTTCTAAAGGATTCAACTGCTTAATGAACTGTTTCTTTCTGTCTTCTTTTTTAATCCCACCTTCTTAGGCTCACTGTATCCCCCTTTGATCTGGAAACTATTCCTGGACTCTTTTCCTCCTTTGAGAAAGTGATAGAGAAATTAATAGAGATCTGAAGCAGAAATGACCATGAGATAGGGTTATACATCTAGATACCTTCGTAGGGGTATCTTGAATTCTAGACAAGAGTTGTTCTTTTTTGAACCTAGACAGTATCCCCAAGTATCAATATGCCTCAGGTCTTATATATATAGAGAGAACTAACAAAGTCATTCTTTCACTTGATAATGTAACTTGGTTTCTCTGTGTCTTTCCTGCTTTGGTGGGGAGGAGGGTGTTGGTGATGAGAGTAGAAGAAAACATTTTGTGTAGATAGGATTGTTACAGGTTAATCTTGAAACAGCAGCAATGAAATAAATATACATATTTCCTGAAAAGAAAATTTGTCCTTTGCATATTCTCCCAAGACCATTATAAGTGAAAATTAGTGGTTATTTTTTAATTATCATCTTGTTATTTCTGAGCTATCATTCTTTTTTGAGCAACTTATCAAAGAAAAGCATTATTTAGTAACTATTAATTATAGAGCAATTAATATATTGTCATGCATTCTTACAGTTTTAGGACTTTAATCAACTCTATTTTTGCATAATTTACTTCCTTGTTATTTGAGTAGAATCAAAATAATCAGTGTATGAAAATATTTAAGGAGAAAGCTGAAACCAAGAATATTATAGTTGCTTAATCTATATTAAAATATTTTTTAAAGTAGCTTTATTTGGAAAAAATGTAGCTACATCTTTCTTATCCACTTTGAAATAAACTATCAGAATTATTTTATTTGCACCATTTTCAAGCTTTCTTTTCTTTTTTTTTTGAGATGGAGTTTCGCTCTTGTTTCCCCGGTTGGAGTGCAATGGCACCACCTTGGCTCATTGCAATCCCCACCTCCCTGGTTCAAGCAATTCTCCTGCCTAAGTCTCCTGAGTAGCTGGGGTTACAGGCATGTGCCACCACACCTGGCTAATTTTGTATTTTTAGTAGAGACAGCGTTTTGCCATGTTGGTCAGGCTGGTCTTGAACTCCTGACCTCAGGTGACCCGCCCACCTTGACCTCCTGAAGTGCTGGGATTACAATTGTGAGTCACCGCACTTGGCCCATTTTAGAGCTTTCTGAGTGTGTTCTGAATTATGTGAAGCTTACTTTGCCTGGTTGTTATTTTATCATTTACTATTTTTAATATGTAAATATATAATATATATATTAAATCACCGGTCAGGACATATGGTAAACATTCTGTGATCTGAAGAAATGTAAGTGTGAGAATTCATCAGTATATCTGAAAATTTATTGCAGTGATTATGGTAAGGTTGTTCTTACATGGTAAATATAGTTGTCTTTAAAATTAGAAGTATGTTTAAATCCTAGCTGTCATTTAGTAGCTATCTGACTTTAGAGCGATTATTTAACCTCATCTTTATAAAATGGATAATATCTTCCCAATTCACAATGCAAGATGTTGTTAAATTTATATGAGAACATTAGTAATGCACGAAATATATTGTAAATTCACTGGTAAGTCTGGTTAATAACGTAAAACCTAAGTCATTTATATATTCAATTGAATGAACAACTGTTTACCTTAACTAATTTTTATGTAAAAATATTGATTATAACTTAAGTCTCACATTGAAAGCATTTATTTTAATAAATTCTATGTACTAATTCATTCAAAAATATTAAATAAGTACTATTTGTGGGGCACTGTATTCAGTACTGAGAATGCATCAGTTAATAGTAATAATGGTGCTAATGAAAAGTCAAATGAAAAAGAATGGCCTTCTTTTTCCATGGACATCTTTTAGTAGATCCAACACATCTCAAGTGAACCGTTCCTTTACTACAATATTTCTTTGCATCCACCTTTGATTCCAAGAGGCTCTTGAGTTGGATGCCTGCTGAATAATCAACAATGTGGTAAATGTGCCAGTAACAGAACAATATATAATGCTGTCTTTTCATGAGATTTGAGATCATCAGTTTCAAACCAGAAAGGCCACATACATTTAAGATTGTTCCACTGATTTGACTCATAATGCGATTTGCTTTCCTTCACATGTAAGTTTTCCATTTGCTTCAGAACAATAACCGTTAGATACCCCATTGTGAAGTTTACAATTATAGTTCTATTGGCTAGATATTGAGACATAACCAAGAGGGTTTTTGAGTGAGGGGATTCTTGTCCTCAGATACCAGCAACTATTAAGTTGCAGACTCACATCTCATTATTTATCCAATATTAGCTACTATTTTTATTACACAATGTCTTTATTGTGAAAGCATTCTTTGAGCTCTATTAAACAAACCTGAGAATCTGAATTAATTATTTGCATTGTTTCCCCAGTAAGATATTTCCTGATAATATTACACTAAATTTTAAATAAACCTTATTTGCTGATTATGTCCTTACAAAAAATGGAAAGATTATTGAAAACATCAGCTGATACTAAAATACGAATGTTTGTAGTTGGACACTGATGTTGAGCTGCAATGCAGGGCAGTGGTCAGATACAAAGACTACAGAGCCAGACATATTTGAGTTCAATCATTAGTTTCTCTGCTTACTAGCAGTGTGACCTTGGACAAATGACTTACTTTGAGGCATGACCTCAATTTTCTCTGTAAAATGAGGATAATGATTCTCTTTATTTCATAGGGATGTTATAAAGATTGAATGAATTAGTATAAGTGAAATATTTACAAAAGCACCTAACCCACAGTAAGCACTGCAGAGGCATTAGTATTGTTGTTGTTAGTAGTAATAGTAGCAGAAACAGCAGCAGCAGCAGCAGTATATTCATATATTCTAGTATTAGGAATTTGGGATACAACAGAACCTTGAAATAATGGCCAAAAATAAAGAAAAGTTTATTGACAAATGAAGTTGAAGATTAATGTGGATTTTGTCAGCTACTGTAAATTAGTATACACCTGGAGTTCTCCTCCCTCCTTCCCTCCTTTCCTTCTTCCTTCCTTCCTCCCTTCCTTCCTTCCTTCCTTCCTTCCTTCCTTCCTTCCTTCCTTCCTTCCTTCTTTTCTTTTCTTTTCTATTTTTTTCTTTTTTTTTTCTTTCTTAATGGACTCTCACGCTGTCACCAAGGTCGGAGTGCAGTGGCACAATCTCGGCTCACTGCAACCTCCACCTCCTGGGTTCAAGTAATTCTCCTGCCTCAGCCTCCCTAGTATCTGGGATTACAAGTGCCCGCTACCACACCCGGCTAATTTTTTGTATTTTTAGTAGAGACAGGGTTTCATTATGTTGGCCAGGCTGGTCTTGAACCCCTGACCTCATGATCTGCCCCCTTCAGCCTCCCAAAGTGCCAGGATTACAGGTGTGAGCCACTGCACCCAGCTGCCACCTGAAGTTCTTTATAGTATTTCTTCAAGTGATTCATCTATAAAGCATCACTTTTAGTTTTGAAAGTATTACACTGTATAGCAATAGAAAATTACACTGTATGGCAATAGAAAATCACAGTAATCAATAGAGAATTTAAAATGAAAGTTTATTTCCTAATTAATTCCTAGAGTGCTACACACTTGTTTCTCTAGCTTGGTCTTTAACACTTTCTCTTGCATGCTTTTATTCAAATTGTGATTGGAGCACTACCTACTGCATAGATTATATTGAAACATAAGCATCTTTGGGATTGACATCATTTGGAGAAATAGCAATTGTTCGTTTTTCAAAGGTGGTGTCAGCTTCAAGGTCGATGTCATAATCCACATGATTGTCATCACCCTTAGTGTTGACTTACAAAGTTTCAGAGTAGTCCTGAATTTGCTAAGGCTCGCATTAGTCAAAGAAGTTCCAGATGTAACTTTTTGCTCAGTCCCCAATTTACCTCTATATCAGTTGTTGCTAAACTTAGCTTACGTTTTGTTGGTTAATGCTGATGTTGTTATAGGCGCCCATGTTTCTGAAGAAGGAGATGTAGTGAGCGCATTTGGGAGCATGTTGATGACTACTCTTGCTAATGTGATCCTCGTGGAAATAGTAGGTTTGGGGGCTGTTTGGGGAGTGGTAAAAACAGGGGACCCTGAGGAAGTGGTGGTATGTGGTAGCTTCTTGGAAACAAAGGTGACAATAAGATTGTGCCTAGAGAAATGAAGAAAGTTAGGGTGTGAGTAACAGAAGGACAGGTACTGGTTATACCTGTAGAAAAGAGTTCATTTAAAAGTCTAGGTAATTTAAACCCTGCTTTCCCTTTTGTAAATCTTATTTTCCCCTCCACTACCCTCTTCATGAACCATTTGCTCTGGATTATCTAAACCACATCCTATTTTCCTTAAAGGTTTGTTGCTTTTCTGATGCTCTTCACTCTTTCTGGAATGCTCCTAGACTTCTAAACTAGGGGTCTCAATGACCTGCATGTTACTTCAGGCCCAAATAAAGTATTCTCACTCTTGGGAGCCTTCTTATGTGCCCAACTCAAATTATTTTTTTCCCTCATCTGAAACCCAATGATTCTTTGTACACTTTCTATGAGATTTGCCACTTTTATTTTGGCATAAAACTTATGTAGCTAATATTCAAGAATGAATTCCTAAGTTCCTTGCAGTTGAGGTCCATATCTGCTTTGTTTTCTTCTAGTATCATTTTAGTATGAGTCGGACGTTACAAGTAATTTCCAATATACTTTTACTGAAATGAATCCATGAGAAATTTTATAGTAATGTACCTTATATTAGGTGACACTAAGAATAAGAATATGGTAAGAACTTATTCTATTCTTTAACCTAAAGAAACATACAAATTATTTAGTCCAAATTCCTTTTATTGGGCATTGATAAACATATATACAATTTTAATGTAGAAAGGCATATTTAGAAACATTGCGGTAGTTAAGTACGGAGTATTTGAAGAGAGACTGCCTGGATTTCATACCTACTGTGTTTCATTTTTTGTTGCTTCATTTTCTTCATGATTGTTGAGTTGTTTTAAGTATTACATGAATAGATCAATGCGAAGTGCTTACATTCACACTGCCTGGAACATAGGAAAGTACTAAATAAATGCTAACTGTTTAATGATGATAATTAGATTAGGGCTTTTATTATAATGGATTAAGGAATATATTAAAGGTCTATTCAGAGTAACAACAATTAAATGACATTCAAGAGAAGCATTACCATGCTGTGAAGCATTATCCCAATAGGATGATGATTTCCTAATCTAGTGTATAAGACTTTCAGGTGACACTTTATGTACAAAAAGTACCACAATTTAATCAGTTATCAGAATTCTAATCTTAGAATCTTGAATGTATGCAATATATTTATGTAAAGTCATGTATTATTTCAAAAATCATACATTAGCACTATTTAAACATAGTGGCTTATTTCTCTCTTGAATGGCTACACAAAGCAGGTATTGTGAATATGGCATTTCTTACTACTTCTCATTACTATATCCTAGTCCCATGACATTTCCTGCAAGCCTCTACAAAGTTTGTAAACGTTGGCTTTATATTTCCTTAATAGAGTTTTAATTTTGTGATGGGCGGGAGCATGCTTTGTAATTTTTAATTCTGCTCTCTCAACACACACACACACACAAACACACACAGACACACACACACATAATGCAATATAGCCATATGGCCCCAGGCATAACCAACAATTATACATGTGTATTGAATGGGAATTACAGCATTCTTGCTGGTATTAGAGAGAGCATCAATTAGAGTAGGTTCTGTGGTGGTGTGGTAGTAGGGTTGGTTTGAGTGGTTGTGAAGACAATAGCAATATGATATTTAGTAATGGTATAAGGAGTTGAATTTTGGATAGACATGGCAACAATAGGGGTTAACAGAGAAGGAGCTGTTGACATTGCTTTAGGAATATGTTGTGAGAAAGGATTCCAATATGGTAGGTTTGTAAGATACATAGTTGGTGGAAACCAGTCATTCTAATATTTAGTTGTATCAGTAGATGTGCTAGGGCTATTCTTGCTTGAAATTGAGTTTGCTGGTTTTCCTTAAATGGAGTTGAGCAATGATGAGCTTTGCCTAGTGGATTTGAAGAGTTTAGAGTTTGTAATGGGTGTGGTGGAGTTTGAATTGATGTAAACAGAGAAGGAAATAAAGTGTTTTCTGTAGTTTGAAAAGGTAGTCATAGATCTTGTTAAATGATTGTGGTACAAATGAGTAGATGCATGTGGATGAGATGAAGGCCAATAGAGTACAACCCATGAAAGTCCAGTCCATAATGAGGGGCTCAGTTTGGTTGATCAGATATTTCTTGATACTTGGCAAATTAAAGGAAAAAAATTATTAAATTCACTTGATGTTCATTAAAATCAAACAAAGGTAATAAGCTTACCTTAGTGATAACAGCAAATCAACATTTACAGAGATTTTCCTATTTCCTACTATAACTAAAAAATATAAAAATAAACTAAAATGTAAAAAATAAAAAATAAATGAAGATAAATAAGGAATTATGCTGCCATTATAAAAACAAAGCAACATATAAAAATAATCTTGTGCTTCATTCAGATTACCTATATGCAAAAGAAGATTATAATGGTATTCTCTTCATAAGGTCATTTTGATGATTAAAAATATATGTAAAGCATTTATAACATTGCAAAGTATATAATAAACTCAGTTTTATTTATTATTATCATTAGTGTTATTAATAAGAGTATAGCAAGAAAAATTACCCTATGTTACATGACAGAGGCAAATTGACATAGTAGAAAGTGTGTGGGCTTTGGAATCAGAGAGATCTGAGTTCAAATCCAGATCAAGCACCTCTCAGCCCTGCAGCCTTGAAAAGTTTCTTACTATCTTTGCATTTTTCCATTTCTATAATGGTAAAAATAATGAGTTATTGTGATGATCAGAAAAATACAATTTTTTAAAAATTCTAAAATGTCAAACATTGTCTAAGGAACCATTGACTAAATAACAGATTACGAGTGTAAAGAAACAACTACTAACATAAAATAAATCTTCATTAATTATAGAACATTTAAGTTTCAGAAGTATTGAAATATAAAAATCTATCCAACTTAGAATTTAAAATTTTATAATATATATAAAAGTTTAGACTCATATATAGAATGTGAAAATTTTCACAAGGGATAGGCTACTTTACATTCATGTTAAGTGTGAATAATAAAGATCTAAATAAATCATTGAAACAAAATTGCAAAGAAAACTCAATTGTTTTACCTTTGTAAGAAAACGGTTTTCAAGAACTATGAAAGCATTCACACATGTGGAATGATTTTCTGTAGCATCTCCTTTACACTATCAGTTATTTGCACTCTTAAATTATGTTTTTAAATCATTTGAAATTAGGCTCTGTGTGGTCACTGAATAGCCCATGACTGACAGTGGCTTTTCCAGTAACTCTTAAAATGTCATGAGGCTTATTCTGAACATGAGAAATATTCTCTTAGTTTATTTTTCTTCACTTATTGTCTGAACTTCAAGAATGAAAAGGAGTGTGATAGACTGTCTTCTCCAACTCTAGTTGCTAATAATTGTATTGGGATTATGAAAATAAATGAGATCAAATTGGTGAGCCTTTCCTTAAAATCTTCCCAATTTGAATTCTTTGTGGAGTTACCTATTTAGATGCTGTGATTTGTATTTTTGAAAATAGTGGTTTTGAACTTGTAATAACTAACCACAATAGGGTTCCTGGAATGATTTTAAATGATTAATTTTTTTTTTCTAGAAAATCAGTTTGGTAGATCATAACTAATTGGGCAGTAGTTTCTTTTTCACAGAACCTGGAGCTTCAAATTTGTCTTAAAGCATCCCTTTTAAATTTGAATAAAGCCAACCAAATTATTAATTACATAATTTTTAATGTTTATAATGAATAATTTTGTATCAAATATTGATTCAATAATGTTATATTTTATGTACTTTATAAATGTCTATGCCACAACTATGATCTTTGCATAATCGATGTGTTTAACAATCTTATTTTTATTTTTAAAATGTTTTATTAAAAAATTGCAGTCGAGATATTCTTATAAATGGTAAGGTACAGACCTCCCTAAGTAACCTGGAGGTGTAGACAGAAAGATGCTGGAAGATTTTACATAATACAATTGTCATAATCAACTTCTCATGGTTTTTGGTTAACCCACAAATAATAACAATTTAATTATTTTTTATGATTTTTGCCAGTCTGCTCAAGTGGAGCCCATCCAGGTTGATCCCTTTGCTAGTTGCTGTTTTACCCTCAAAATGCAAAACATGGTTTATTGTTTCCAGGCTACTTCCATGTTTTTCTCTTATCTCTTCCTCATCACAAATCTCATGTTTTCCCTTTGCTCATTGACAGCACTAGCCTTCATTTGCATGCAAATCACTGCATGTCTCAAAGTTATCCTTTGACCATCTTTGTGTAACTTTTGAGCTATATTTATTCTCTTTTTATTTTTTCGTCATATAAATTCACCGGTGCTGAGTTGCTTGTTGAAAATATTAATTCACATGATTTTTCCTTTATAATGTAATCACTAGCTTCATAACACGGTTGCAAGATATGCTGTGACTTACAGTTTATAATAATTTATAAGCTCAACATGGTTTAAATGGCTTTTTTAGTTTACCAGATTTATAAAATAATTTCTTACTCATTAGAACAAGACCTTCTAAGAAGCTCCCAGTTAATGTATTTATTGTAATTGGCAAAACATAATTTAAAAAATACAAGTGTTTTAAGTGTAGATTTTTACACATTTGAAAACCTATTTCTAGTTGTTTTAAATTAATAATTTAATTAGTTAATAAATTTCAGGAAATATTAAATATCTGAAAGATTGATTCTTTGGTTTTCAAAGTAATTAAGACTCATGATAGAATTAGAAAACTCAAAAACTATAATAAAAATAAAAATAATTACTTATAATCTCATTACCTTGATAATTTTCTTAAAAAATCTGTAGTTTAGCTAATTATATTTGACTTTTAATAGTTGTGATTATGTAAAAATTATGTATTATATTTTTATTATGTATCATATTAATACGTATTAAAATTATGTATTATATATTATACATTAAGTTTTTTATACCCCAAATATTATATAAGCATAGAATTCTATTGTAAACTTTTTGTAAATATAAATTTAATGACTTATGGTCATCCCATGTGGATATTCTACAGGACAGGTTCTAATCCATTCTTTAATTGATAGGTTGTTTTCGGTTTATCATTACTATAATAAATAATTTATGATGAATATGTTATTCATAAAGTTTTCTCTTATTTTCCTTACTTCCTTTATCTTTGAGTGCTAAATAAGTATATTTTAATTTACTTATAAGTAATTTTATTGCTATTTTTATTCTTATTTATGATTATGTTTCTTTGCTGTCTAAACTGTGCTGAAGTAACTGTGTATAAGCATAAAGTGAATTTCCACCACCCCAAAATTTTAAACTTTTGAGGTAATCTGAGAGCTTCAGAAACAAGCAGCCATCTTGTTTACATTTATAATCACCTAAAGAGGGAGCTCTTGGTTTGATGATTTTTCTTATGTCTAGTGAAAGAGAAGCAAAGTATATTTAATATTTTAAAATGAGAATTTGAAATCTAACTTTTCTTACCTATGACACTGAGGATATATGATTTCTGACAGGGCAGGAAAGAGCAAATGATGATTCCACCTGTGAAATTTGAAGACAAGGATCACTAAGTTGGATAAACTCGTGCTCTAAATGTTTCTTATTATTCATCCCTGCTGATTAAAAAATAAACTAAAAAAATAAATTTATATATAAATTATGCACATGTATTATATAAGATATATATACTTAAAATATAGCAAACAGAGAAGTTTAAAGTGTGGGATAAAAAGATATTTAAGGTTTAATGCTTTCTTTCTGTTCTGCATTTGTCTTAAAGACAGCTAAACAAGACTATGTATAAGCTAGTGATATTATACTATCAGATCATCTCTATTTCAAATGTTCACAATTGGTCCAAAAAGCATTAGAAGATATTTTTCCTGTGAATCAGCAAAAATTCATAGAACAACTGTAGGCTATATTTATTTGCAAAACAATTCATACCACATATCTCCAGAGGAAAGTCTAGAACTCTAAAGGATAAACCCAACAAACATATAATGGAACAAGAAGTATCAGAAGCCAAAAGCAAAACAAAAGTGATATAAGCACCTTAGCCCATAGAATCAGGCATTGCAGGAAATAGTGACAAAACATTCAGCAGTCTTAAATTCTATGAAAACTATTGACTTTTTATAATAATTCAAGTGAAAGAGATTTTATGAAGTTACTTGTTTGTTTTTATATATCAAGCGTGTCCATAAATGTTTGCATATATATGTGTGTATTTCTGTGTGTGTGAAAACACGTATACATATACATATTTAGATATTTCAATAGCCACTGCTGATTCTACTCTGAGAGCATTTCTACAGAATCATGATTTGATATAAAAACAATAAGGGGAAAAATACTGAACTTACTAATACACACATAGTTGAGAACATAACTTATGTTGAGAAATATTAAATAAACATCAAGATGATCCTGAGTGACCCCTCAGTTAAATTCTTGTTTTTTTTAGAAGCAAATAGTACTTAATTTTAAATAACTATTCTGATGATAATCAAAGCTTAATTTTCATCAAGACAAGTTTTAGTTTTTATAACGATTTTGCTGATAGAAGTACAATTTCATTGAAGGTGCTGTTCAAATTAGGGAAAATATCCTTAATTAAAGAGAATGCTTAATGTAAGAGATCATGATTATTTTATTCTTGAACCAAATTGAATATTATTTCTTAACTTTTCTTCACTTACCTAGTTTATGCAACCAAAATGACTGAACTTTATATCTAATACGTATCAAGATATTTTAATGCATGCCTGAAAGAGAAAAAAAAATCATGAACCTACTAAAAGAAGACATTTCCAAAGACTCTGGCGTTACCTACACAGATCAAGTGTTTGGGATCTTCAAATTCCTAGGAATGAATCAATGGTTCTTGATTTTACTGATAATTACATTTATTTATTTATTTAGAAACAGGGTGGATTGCAGTGGCGCGATCATAGCTCACTGCAGCCTCAAACCCCCAGGCTTAAGGGATTCTCCCACCTCAGCCTCCCAAGTAGCTGAGACGCCTGGTGTGCCACCAGGCTTGGCTAATTTGTTTATTTTTTGTAGAGATGGGGTTTCAATATGTTACCCAGGCTGGGCTTGAATTCCCGAGCTCAGGCTATCTGCCAGCCTTGGTCTTCCAATTGCTGAGATTACAGGTGTGAGCCACTACGAGAATTTTTAGCTGAATCTTAATTTAATGAGACAATCAAGAACACATTCTATTCTTCCTACTTTTATTCTCTTAGAAAAGAGGGGAAAAATGAACATTATGTGATTACTTGTGTTTTAATTGTAAATACTTCTTGGAAAAATAAAGTGACAGATCTTTGATAAGCATTGGTTCTTCATATGTGATTCTCTTAATAATGCCATCTTAACTTTAAAAAATTAATTCCTTTTATTCTGTTAGAAATTTCATTTCTCTTGTTTCAATCATCTAGCTCTCTCTTAGAAGTTCATTAACTTTTGTCTAGAATAAACTGAGATTTAGTATAAATAATTGAGATGTATTTTAAGTCTATATAAAGGATTTTTAATAAAGTTTATTTCAAAGATAGTTTCTACATTTTTGTGTGTGTTTTTTTTTAGAAGGAGAAATCTTTAGTCTCTACAGAGACTCTATATATGTGCTCTGGTTTTGAAAATCTGTATTCAAAATGCGTGCTGACTATTGCCCAGTGTTCATATACAAGCATGATGTGACTTTTCAGAATAATCCTATTGCATAAAAGAGATAATAAGTGGGCCGAGGCGGGCGGATCACGAGGTCAGGAGATCGAGACCATCCTGGCGAACATGGTGAAACCCCGTCTCTACTAAAAATACAAAAAAATTAGCCAGGCGTGGTGGTGGGCGCCTGTAGTCCCAGCTACTCGGGAAGCTGAGGCAGGAGAATGGCGTGAACCCGGGAGGCGGAGCTTGCAGTGAGCCGAGATCTCGCCACTGTACTCCAGCCTGGGTGACAGAGCGAGACTCTGTCTCAAAAAAAACAAAACAAACAAACAAAAAAAAGAGGCAGTAAGTGGAGATCAAGGAATAATTATTATGTTATATATTTGTATATTATTGTGACATTCCATCTTATTTTTTATGTATATTTTTATAACCACAAAGATTTTTTCAAGGTATCTTTTAATTGGTAATGATACTTTAATCCCTTTCCTTAAGTGTAACTGTTTACATGTTTTACCTGTATGAATCCGAGATTTCCTAAGAATCGGTAATATGTTGTTTCAAAGGTAAAGTTGAGAGTACTGCAAAAATTCTTCTTTCTCAATTATATACTGTAATTATAGATATTCTCCTTTTCTTCACATTATTAGGGAAAAATACCTGTTGTACTTAAATTAATATATTTGTATAGTTCCCCTACTATTTTGGGAATCTATTTTATTAATTTCTGAGATGCATAAATAGAAGTATAACTTTTTGATAAATCTACTCTAATGTCCCCATGATACTATAAATTAATACAGCACTTTACCTCTTCCTATGACTTTGTGCCCCATGAGTTTGCATAGTCTTAGTTTTAAAATCATACTAGTGCCTATTTTACAACAGTTTTGTTCCTTTGAAAAAGTAAACTTTTTAATATTTCATAGTTTTTAGATTTGTTGCACTCTACCAAGAGAGGCCTCTGGTAATATAATTTCTGAGTTTTTAACATTTAGGGACGTTATCTTCTTGGTCTAATCTGTGATCCAGTTTTGTAATGTACCATGGGTGTTTAAAATAATGATGTGCTCTCAGTTTTTAACACAGGTTGGAATAGATGCAGCCCATCTCAAAGTAAATTCTTTGTTTTGCCTACAGACTGACTTATAAACCTTGTTTTGTAATATCTTTTGTAAAAAATTTTGTGAGTACATAGAAGGTGTATATATTTATGGGTTCCATGAGATGTTTTGATACAGGCTGCAATATGAAATAAGCACATTATAGAGAGTGGGGTATCCATTCATCCCCTAAAGTATTTTTCCTTTGAGTTACAAACAATCTAATTACCCTCTTTAAGTTATTTTAAAGCGTATAATTAGTTATTATTGACTATAGTCACCCTAATGTGTTATCTAACAGTAGGTCTTATTCTACTTTTTTGTTCCCCTTAACCATCCCCACATCCCCTCCCATTCCCCCACTATCCTTCCCAGTCTCTAGTAACCATCTTTCTACTCTCTCTGTTTGTGAGTTCAGTTGCTTTGATTTTTAGATCCCACACATAAGTGAGAACATGTGATGTGTCTTTCTGTGCCTGGCTTATTTCAATTAACATAATGATCTCCACTTCCACCCATGTTGTAGCAAATGGCTGGATCTCATTCTTTTTATGACTGAACAGTACTCCATTGTGTATATGTGCCACATTTTCTTTATCCATTCATCTGTTCATGGACACTTAGTTTGCTTTCAAATCTTAGGTATTGTGAAAAGTGCTGCAACAAACATAGGAGTGCAGCTATCTTTTTGATATACTGATTTCCTTTCTTTTGGGTGTATACCCATCAGTGGGATGGCTGGATTATATGGTACTCAATTTTTAGTTTTTTTGAGGAACCTCCAAACTGTTTTCCATAGTGGTTGTACTAATTTACATTCCCATGAACAATATACAAGTTCCTTTTTTCCACATCCTCACCAGCATCTGTTATTGCCTTTTGGATATAAGCCATTTTAACTGGGCTGAAGTGATACATCATTGTAGTTTTGATTTGCATTTGAGCATCTTTTCATATACTCATCTGCCATTCTGCCATTTGTATGTCTTCTCTTGAAAAATATCTATTCAAATCTTTTGCCTTTTTTTTTTTTTGAAACAGGATCTCGCTTCATCACCCAGGCTGCAGTGCAGTGGTGCGATCTTGGCTCATTGAAACCTCTGCCTCCCACCCCCAGGTGATTCTCCCACTTCAGCATCCTGAGTAGCTGGGACCACAGGCATATACCATACCTTGCATTTTACCCATTTTAAAACCCAGAGCATTGATTTTTTTCTGTAGAGTTATTTGAGCTCCTTATATATTTTAGTTATTAATCCCTTGTCAGACCGGTAGTTTGCAAATATTTCCTCCCATTCTAGGTATCTCTTCAGTTTGTTGATTCTATCCTCTGCTGTGCAGAAGCTTTTTAACTTGATATGTTCCTATCTGTCCATTTTTGCTTTGGCTGACAGTGCTTCTGGGTATTGCTCAAGAAATTATTGCCCAAA
Source organism: Colobus angolensis palliatus (assembly GCF_000951035.1). NCBI lineage: Eukaryota > Metazoa > Chordata > Mammalia > Primates > Cercopithecidae > Colobus > Colobus angolensis. The sequence goes on along the minus strand of NW_012120710.1, from coordinate 1,285,495 downwards.
CCAATGTCCTGGAGACTTTTCCAGTGTTTTCTTGTAGTGGTTTCATAGTTTTGGGTCTTCAATTTAAGTCTTTAAGACATTTTGGTTTGCTTTTTGTATATGCTGAGAGAAAGGAGCCTCGTTTCACTCCTCTGCATATGTATATCTAGTTTTTCCATCACCATTTATTGAAGAGACTGTCTTTTCTGCAGTGTATGCTCTTGGCACCTTTGTTAAAAATGAGTTCACTGTAGATGTGTGGATTTGTTTCTGGATTATCTATTTTGTTCCATTGGTTTGCGTATCTGTTTTTATGCTAGTACCATGCTGTTTTGGTTATATAGCTCTGCAGTATAATTAGAAGTCAGGTAATGTGGTTCCTCTAGTTTTATTCTTTTGGTTAGGATAGCTTTGGCTCTTATGGGTCTTCTGTGGTTCCGTGTAAATTTTAGATTTTTTTTTTCTATTTCTGTGAAGAATGTCATTGGTATTTTGATAGTGATTGCATTGAATCTGTAGATTGCTTTGGGATGTATGGACATTTTAACAATACTGATTTTTCCAACCCATGAATATGAAATATTTTTCCATTTTTGATATCTCTTCAATTTCTTTTATAAGTCGTCCATAGTTTTCATTATAGACATATTTCACTTCTTCAGTTAATTCCCAGGTATTTAATTTTATGTGTGGCTATAGTAAATGGAATTACCTTTTTTTCTTTTTCAGATTGTTCACTGTTGGCATATAGAAATGCTACTTATTTTTGTATGTTGATTTTGTATCCTGCAACTTTGCTGAATTTGGTTATCAGTTCTAATAGTTTTCTTGTGGAGATATTATCTTGTAACCAGTTATCCAATTCAGAACATAGCTTCTTCTTTAATGCTATCTTATCCAATATACAAATTCTCAATTTTTACTGATATTTATTCCCTAATATATCTCAAAATTGTCCCCTCAATTTCACCATTAGGCCTTTACTAACTCTCACCTTCATCTTACATTAGCTAAAAGAATTTACCTTCTTTTACACAAATCTTAAGTTATTTCATTGTTTATAGCAAGAATTACAAGTTTAAATGCCTAAATTTATGAGAAGCTACTCATCAGTGAATGGGTGGAAACAGGTGAAATGAGGAGAGCATGCCCCAGTTATAAGAGCAGGGAGTAGACGCTACTTAGTTCTAGTTCAGGTACACTCAAATTGTTGGTCAGGAATGAGATAAGGAGGTTGCACCAGAACACATTGCCTTTGTCAACAAGAAAGCCTTGCTACTGAATGAGTGAAAGAGTAAATGAATGAATCAATAGTTAAAAGGAAACTGAAATAAATAGTACATGTGCATAATGACAAAAAGTGATTTATGTCCTTCACTCAACTGACCGGTAAACAGTTTATGGTCCAGCAGCCAGCTTGCAGCACACATCCACCCAAGTACCATCTTTTCCATAACACTTTTTCTTTAAGATACAGAATCTCACTTTGGAGTGCAGTGGCACAATCATAGCTTACTGCAGCCTTGAATTCCCGGGCTGAAGCAATCCTGCCACTCAAATATCCCAAGTAGCTAGGACTACAAGTGCACACCATCGTAACACTGTTTTTTCCTGATCACTGCCATGATCTCTCAGTCTGTAAGACACCTCCTTTTCTATTTTGAATTGTACTATCATTAGTTATATACATATGGTATGTTTCCTCTTTTACTGTGAACTTCATTAGTCCAGAATGATTCTCTGGGTCTTTTTGTACTGTCTCATAGCACTTAGCAGAGGAACTTGCTATTAATAGATGTTCAAAATGTATTTTTAAGTGAACATATTAAATGAATATACCCCCTTATCTGAAATTACTTTTTTTTTTAACAAAATAAGAGCCTTGGTCAGTATTTTAGGTGTATGATTGTTTAAATGTATAAGAAAAAGCAGAACAGTTAGCAGAAAATTATTAGACATTAACGTGTGACACTGGAGAGCAGATGAAAATTTATGTCTGTGCTTAGCAGATTGTTATCTTATTTCTCATCTGCAGTTAAAATATCTTCAAAGGCTATACAAAGAAGAGAAACCTTGTCTACTAATTTGGTTTAGGCTTATAATATGAATCCAGATTATGAAAATATAATATGTACTCATGATGCATATTAATTGACTATCATGGGTACATTGATTTTAAAATCTGTGGAATAGTCTTGATAATGAGTATTTTAAGATAAAAACTGATCAATCTAAAACTTGTGGACTGAAGGGAAAAATATTTGTTTTTTAATTCTTCTTTTAAAATGCTAGATTATGATGTACGTACTAACACTAGGTAGGTGTAATTTAAGACATGCTAGTAGTGATATCATTATTATCTCCAACAGCTACCATGGTGATCACTGCAAGGATAGGAGTTGGTGTTGTGTGTGATGAAGTAGCTGCTTCTCCAGAATTCTGAGATGGATACTTTTTTGGTTGATGTGGACAAGGTATGGGCTTATGAGGTTGAGATTTGTGAGTTTGAAATTGGGATGGATGCATTTTTATTGAACATGAGGATGGTGGATGAAGTTTGTGCACATGGTACTTGGGAACATTTAGTAAAGTCAAGTAAGTTGGAGACCAGGACATAAAGGACCCATCTTCTCTGGTTTGTTTTTGGAAGCTGGACACTGGCTTCCAGCAGAATTGCATCTTTGAGACTTTTTGGCTGTGAACTTTGCCACTGTTTTTAAGTAGATCTGGAGCCTGGGAAATTGCTTGGTGGACACCTCTTAGAAGAAACTCTCCTTGTTTTACCTGTGGAAACTTTAGGTATAGGAACTAGATGGCTCCTCACTGCACCCTGGAAAAATGATGTCTGCCAAAGTGCAGCTTTGGCAGCTGTAGTCTTTCTTTTTGCTCCCTTTACAAGTGATTTCTGTGTAGCATTGACAACTGATGACCTTTTGTTTGTTTTGTGAGAAGATGATGTCCTCTTGGTTATAGATTTGGTAACTTTTGACTGTTTCTGTTTAGGCTTAGCAGCTGTCTTTTTATAGCAGTTTTGGTGACAGATGCCTGATTGGGCGTAGACTTGTCAGGTAAGGTCACTTTGTATGTAAACCTGTGGATTAATTTCTGTTGTTTTTTTGAAGTTGTTTTGGTTGAGGCTGATTTTTTACAGTCTTTTTAGCTAGAAATTGCTTTTTGGCAGAGTTAGACTCCTTTGCTGGATTTTGAGAGGATAATGAATGTTCAGATGTAGACTTGGATGTTGAAGATTTAAAAGAATTGGTTATTAGAGATTGGTTTGGTAAAACTGATACAGGTGATTTTGGTTGAGTAACAGTAAGTGAAGCCTGGCTTGATGATTGCTTTGATGTCTGAATGTGGGCTTGTCTTAGGGCAGCCTGGCTATGCGAGGACTTTGTTTTTCTGGTTTTGAAAGATGAATTTAACCTTGATGGCATTTGTCTCAATAGATCATGAGTTTTAAGGCTCTCACTTGTCTAAATTAAAAATACTTGTATAAGTAAAGACTAAATACATGTGGCATCAAGCTACATTGAGTGTATTTAAAAATATTAATTGATAAAAACAGGAAATAGCCATTTTGATGTTATTCACATTTTGATTTTCATTTCTTTCTTTTTCTTAAAAACTACTTTTCAAAAGCAGTTTTAGGTTCACAGAAAAGTTGAGTGGGAAGTACATAGAGTTCCCATATACCCCTTATCTCAGCCCCCTATCCCAGCCTCCTTTATTATCAATATCCTGTACTAGAGTGGCACATTCATTACAGTGGATTAACTTAAACTGACACATCATGATCACCCAAAGTTTATAACTTATATTAAGGTTCATTTGTGGTGTTTTACATTCTGTGGGTTTTTGCAAATGTATAATGACATATATCCATGATAATACCTTACAGAATAGTTTTCACTGCTGTAAAATCTTCTGTGTTCCACCTATTTATTCCTTCCTCTCATTGACTCCATGGCAATGACTGATCCTTTTACTGTCTCCATCGTTTTGCCTTCATCAGAATGTCATATAGTAGAATCACACAGTATGTAGCTGTATTAGAATGGCTTCTTTCATTTGGTAATATTGACTTTTTTTTTTTTTTGAGACAGAGTCTGGCTCTGTCACCCAGGCTGGAGTGCAGTGGCCAGATCTCAGCTCACTTCAAGCTCTGCCTCCCGGGTTTACGCCATTCTCCTGCCTCAGCCTCCGGAGTAGCTGGGACTACAGGCGCCCGCCACCTCACCTGGCTAGTTTTTTGTATTTTTTAGTAGAGACGGGGTTTCACCGTGTTAGCCAGGATGGTCTCGATCTCCTGACCTCGTGATCCGCCCGTCTCGGCCTCCCAAAGTGCTGGGATTACAGGCTTGAGCCACCGCGCCCGGCTGGTAATATTGACTTATGGATCTTCTATGTCGTTTCATGGACAGATAACTCATTTCTTTTTAATGATGAATAATATTCCATTGTCTGGATGTACCACAGTTTATTTATTCATTCACGTACTATAGGACAGGTTGGTTGCTTCTGAGTTTTGGCAATTAGGAATTAGAGTTGCTATAAACATCTGTGTGGTTTTTGTGTGGACATAAATTTCTGATTCTTTTTGTTGGCTATATTTTTATTATTTGTATGATTACTTCAAATGTTAAGTTTAAAATTTATTGCTTCCATAGCATGAAGTATGTCAAGATTTTGTTATTTAAGGTCCTTGTCTTAGCCATTACAACAATAGTTGTAGATATTTTTAATGAATGATTCAAAAGAATTATTTTTTTAATATGGAAAATAACTGTATTAATACAAAATGTTTATTTTATGGGGAACATTTAAGAGTTTAATCTTACCTTTCAAAGTTTCTGGGATTTCTTAGTATATGCCAATAAAATATAAACATAATACACTTGATCTTTTAAGTATAATTTTGCTCATTAGCCTTGACTATTAGCTTTATAATCTTTATCCCAATATCATGGACATCTGGCAACTACGATAGCACATCACCTTAGGAAGATTAGGAAGAGGAGATGCTACCATCTTCTTCCAAATATCGAACTAGAGTTAAGATAATATATAATATTGATATAGCAATTTGTTTATCATTCTATTGACATTCAATTTTCTTTCCTTGAAAACTGAGATTAAATTATAAAAACATTCTCTCTTTACACTTTCAGATTTCTGTGATTGATAATATAATTTGAATTATTTTCTTTTGTATTTAAAATTGGCCTAACAGTGTATCATTGCCTTTGACAGCTTTGATTCATAATCACTAGTGAACTGTTAAAGTCAACACTGCTTTTTCTTTCTGGATTTTGGTAAGAAAAGCCTAGGCTATTTAATCCAATTAAATCGGTATTCCTACTTTAGTCACCAACAATCCATTTTTCCTTTCTTTGTTTATTTGCTTAACAAATATTTATTTAGCTGCTATGCTGTATTAGACCTCACCTTGGAGAGACAGTGGTGAGCAGAACACAGTCCCTAGGGTTTATAGCCCCAGTGGGAGAGGTGGAGAGGCCAGTATCATCGAGTTTAAGGAGTATTAAGGGACAGAGGAGCTGGGAGGGGCAGGATGCTGGGTGGCACATTAGTGGATCACTTGATTTTGGAAGTTCAGGAACTATTTCCTCAAGGATATAAGTCAGGGATTCAAATTTTGATTAGATGCTATGAATTATCATGGTGATCTGAGCAGCTTCAGAAAAGTGCTGGAGGATGGTAATGGTATAGCTAAAGCAGTGACAGAAGTCTTTGAGTCACTGGGGTGAATAGCATGATGATCTAATGAAGAGAAATGAACTGTAAACAACAGGACTATGAAAATTGACTTTATCTTAAGAACAACAGATATCCTTGGCAATATCACTTAGGGAGTTAAGGGATAAATGAATGAACATTTATTGAATGACCAACTAATATAAAGTACTCTAATACCTTAATTACTTTAATCAGATAAAAGGTTATATGTTCTAGTGATATGATAATGGGTATGACAATGATAATAAGGTACTCTAATACCTTGAATACTCTAATCAGATTAAAGGTTATATGTCCTAGTGTTATGATAATGAGGGTTGGTGGATTGAATTGCTAGAGTTCAAAGCTAAGTTCCACTAGTCAGTATTTTCTTATCTTAGCCAAATTACTTAATCCCTCTGAGCCTCAGTTTCCTCATATCTGCATAAGTATAATAATAGTACTTCCCTAAGAGAATGCAATATAAAATAAATACCTATAAAACCCTTGTTATAGAGTCTGACAGTATATCAATAAACCAGTAAATAGTACTTTCCATTATATTTATTGCCCAAAGTTACACAGCTAAGTAATACTGAGCTGAAACTTTGATCAGATTCTATACAAATATGAACCCTATACATTTTCACTACCATATGCTTGTCCATGTGGAGTTGTTTCCACATATGTAAAATGAGGATCAATTACAAATTACTTCAAGAGTTCAAGAGTTTATTGGTGAAGATTAAAAGGTCGGCATGTGTATAAGTGCTTTATACATTTTAAAGTGCCATACAAATACTTGCTATATAATGTAGCACTGGATTCTGAGTACCTGGGAACTTTCAAATATTTTGCAGGATTGAGAAATAAAATGTTTTTCTACATCTCATTTGACTATGACATCTTAGAGGTGGGAGGGAAACATGCTGTATTTACAGTGAGCAATCAACTAGTAATCGACAGAAGTAAATGACTACGGGTGACCATCTCCAGATCAGATCACTTCTGTGCCAACAACCCAATTTCTCATGTGTAACAAACCACTTCTACCTGGATGAATCCTTGCATCCAAAGTGATTTATCCAAGTCAAAGATAAGCAGCTCAACAATGTATTTTGTGAACATGTAAAAATAGTAGCTGAGGGATTTAGTACATATTTCAGTTAGTTATCCAATAGATGCAAATATGGAGTAACATCATATCTGGGAGGTAAGTGTTTAACTTAAATATTACTTTTGGCAACTCATTATTAATGTTATTTAATGAGACATAATCATATTAATATGAGCCAATATTAAGAATGTTTTTCTTGTTTCAAAGTATTTTGCTTCACATTTTATTTCACTTGCTACATTGAAAATGATTTTATAGTAGTTTTTACATGTTTAAGAGCATAGACTTTTTATTTTTTATTTTATGTATTTAAGGTATACAACATAATTTTTTATATACATAGTGCTATGGTTACTACAATCAAGCAAATTAACACTTTCATCATTTCACAATGTTACCATTTTTATGTGTGTCAAGAGCACCAAAAATCTGTTAACAAAAACCTCAAATAAAATACTATATTATTAACTGTAGTTCTCGTGTTGTACATTAGATCTCTAGACTTATTCATCCTACATTCAACTCTGTATTCTTTGACCTACATCTTTCCAGTGTGGCCCATCCCCGGTAGCTACCGTTTTGTTCTCTGTTTTTATGTATTTGACTGATTTTTTTTTTTTGATTCCACATGTAAGTGAAATTAGCTTTCTGTCCTACAACTTCAAAGTTCATCCATGTTGTGGCAAATAGCAGAATCTCTTTTTTTTTAAGGCTGAATAATATCCCTGTGTGTTTGTGTGTGTGTGTGTGTGTGTGTGTGTGTGTGTGTGTGTTTCAACATATTTTATCCATGTCTCTTGATGTACACTTAGGTTTTTTCCACGCTGGCTATTATGACTAATGCTGCAATGAACAAGAGAGTGCAAATATTGTTTCGAAGGGTGATTTCATTTCCTTTGAGTAGAACCCAGAAAAGGGTCTTTTGAGTCATACACTAACTCTATTTTTATCTTCTATAGGCACCTCCATACTGCTTTTCACAGTGGCTACACCTATCTACATTCCCACCAACAATGCACAAAGACTCCCTTTCGTCCACATCCTTGTCAACACTTGTTATCCCTTGACTTTTTGGAATAGTCATCCTAACAGGTGTGATGTGATATCTTATTGTGGTTTTGATTTGCATTTTCTTGATAGTGATGCTGATCATCCTTTCATATACTTGTTGACAATTTTTTTTTTGTTTTCTTTGGAGAAATATCTATTTATGTCTTTTGCTCATTTATTTTTATTTTTGTTATTTATTTTTTAATTTTTTAAATTTTTTTACACAGAGTCTTGCTCTGTCACCCAGGCTGGAGGGCAATGGCCTGATCGTGGCTCACTGCAACCTCCACCTCCTGGGTACAAGCGATTCTTCTGCCTCAGCCTCCCGAGTAGCTGGGACTACAGGCACACATCACCATGCCTGGCTAATTTTTGTATTTTTAGTAGAGGCAAAGTTTCACCATGTTAGCCAGGATGTTCTCGATCTCCTGACCTCGTGATCTGCCCACCTTGGCCTCCCAAAGTGCTGCGATTACAGGCGTGAGCCACTGCACCTGGCCAATCTTTTGCTCATTTAAAAAAATCAGATTATTTGTTTTACTGCTATTGAGTTTTATGAGTTCTTTATATATTTTGGATATTAACCCCTTATTAGACAAATAGTTTGCAAATGTTTTCTCCCAACGTATGGGCTGTCTTTTTATTTTGTTGATTATTTTCTTTGCTGTGCAGAAGCTTTTTAGTTTGATGTAGTTTATTTACTTATTTTTGATTTTGTAGCCAGAGCTTTTATTGTGATATCCAAAACAATTTTTGCCAAGGCCAATGTCAAGGACGTTTCTCCCTATGTATTCTTCTAGCAATTTTAAAGTTTCGAGTCTTACATTGACCTTTTATCCATTTTGAGCAGATTTTTGTGTATGGTGTAAGATGTGGGTCCAATATCATTATTTTGCATGTGATATCTAGTTTTTCCAGCACCATTTATTAAAAAGACTATAATTTTGCTATTGTGTCTTCTTTGTATCCTTGCTGAAAATTAGTTGACTGCACACGTTCAGGTTTATGTATGGATTCTTTATGCTGTTCCATGTGTCGGTTTTTAAAGAGCATGGACTTTAAAGCAAGACTTTGAGTTCAAATCTCAGCCTCACATGGGGAAAATTACTTCATTTCTCTTTCACTTATAGTAACAACAAGAACAAATATATGTGGTTCATGACTACATATTACATGAGTAAATACATATAAAAAAAGAAGATTGACAAATATTATGTACTTTATAACTGCTCGTTGCTTATTTTTATCAGCCATTATTATTGTTTGTGTTCTTGAAATACCTTGTGTATAATAGGTGATAAGATATTTAATGATATAAATTTTGCCTTTTCCACATATTTACTTTGTTTTTCAAGAAATTAATAATATCATTAATGGTCATAGCAAATAAGGTCTAGCCATGTCATATTCCTTCCGTGCCTCTGTTCCAGACTCTCCATTTGAGGGAGAGAGCAGGTAAAAGACTGTAAATCAATCCTAATAATAGCACATCTATTGGGAGTCACAGCAGAAGATTAGATAAATGACCAGTAAACATTTTATAAGGGCTGAGTGAGTTTTATTTTTTTCTGGCATGTTAAATATGACCAAGCACAAAGGTGACCTGATTTTTCTTGCAATATTTGTTTAAGAAAACAGCTATGTCATATCCTTGAACCTTGAATATTCACATGTTTTTCCAAACTTGAATACCTGAATTCCAGAAGCTTTCTGATGTGTGATGTGTGTGTGTGTGAGTGTTTGAACAGATGTGAGACTGTGGCTTCCAGTGTGGGGAAATCTGGTCATGCATGTCTAGAGTCTCTGTCAACATTTATAATTTTGCAACGTATCTGTGTTTGTAGTTGTGGACATTTGTAATTTGCCTGTGCCCAGAATTTACTCTTAGGAATAATCTAGACTAACGTTAGCAATACGTTTGGGCACTGAAATTTAATGCTAACTCTAGAGTTCCCATGGCTCTCAAGAGTCATTCTGTGGTCCCCTGGATTGGAACACTATGGCTTGGCTCTTCTCTGGTCTCAGTGTCATCCTAGAGGAGAAATTCTTAGTGTCAGACCATGAACCACTTTTGAGAACCTGATGAAACTGTGAACTCTGCTTTTAGGTAAATTTGTGTACTCTAACTCACACTAAATTTGTCAGCATTTCAAAGTTTCAGAGATCCCTGAGGTCCCTTTGCAAACCCCTCTCAAAGAATCAGTTGCAATCAGTTGGCTTTATTGGGCAAGAATCAAAATATTGAATGTGGCATGAATGTAAAATGTAAGGAGAGAAGAGCTGAATCTGTGAAAATCACATTTTCAGTTGACTGAAGGCGGACAAATGACTGAAGGAGAGTGTGAAGTAGTCATTTGGTTTCAGCAAGTCCTATAAAAAATAAAGACAGTTTAGAAATTTATTTATAGTGTGTTAATAGTTCTCATGATATATATTTATTTAGCTTCCATAATTTTTCTTTTTTGTCGTATCCCATAAGTTAATCAGATTAAATATTTAAATTTAAATATTTAAAATAGGCATATAGTAAACTGAAAATAATAGACATTATGTAATATTTACTGAAAAACTGTCTTTTACATGTTTCTTTACATTTTGCATCAGTAAAATATGTAACTACTTATTAAATAACTTGCTTTCATGTTGTCTTTAATAAAATTTTCTTATTTCGTTCTCAAAAATAGGGTAAGCCAGCTGTCTAACCAGCTCTTATTCTCTTTTTCTTAACAGATATCCTGTTGAACAGCAACTAAACAACACAGTTTACCCATACGCTAGTCTAAGGAAATCACAGTGTATTTTCCCTGTTTTTTGGCAAGTTAGACAGCCCATATAAAAATAAATGACATAGTAATTAAGCCCCACTATCTGATACTAAACAGGTTTGGTTTGCCTCCCTTTTGCATGTTCTAGCTGTGATAATTTACTTAATGTCCTCAGTCCTACTAGTTTTTATCCCTAAATTTGAGATAGGAATAATATCTGTTTCGTATAGTTACTATGGGAATCAACAGACATAATTATGTACAGTTTTTATCATTTAGTGGAGACTTAGGATATTGGTTAAAAATAAATGTTAATATTTATTAATTTTACTTTATCTTTTCCAATCCATGACATTTTACAGATCGATCAGTTTTTAAAATCCTTTCACATGTGCGTTCTCACTTGAGTCTCATAGCAACCAGAAATGAGAAAATAAAAATTCAGAGAAAGTAATGACCAGCCTATGGTCATTAGGCAAGAAGATGAAAGAAGCAAATTTTTCTGGGCTAATGCTAGCCCCATGATATCACAGACCATTGTCTGGTATTTTAGATCATAAAGCATGTAAATATCTGATGGACTGAAAATATTTATTGCAAAGAAACTCAAAATTTTGCAATTTTCTCCCCAAAGTGTGTTTTTTATTTTTTTTCAGTCGGAGTCTCGCTCTGTCGCCCAGGCTGGAGTGCAGTGGGGCGATCTCCGCTCACTGCAAGCTCCGCCTCCTGGGTTCATGCCATTCTCCTGCCTCCACCTCCTGAGTAGCTGGAACTACAGGCGCTCTCCACCAAGCCCAAGTGCAGTGGCGCGATCTCAGCTCACTGCAAGCTCCGCCTCCTGGGTTCATGCCATTCTCCTGCCTCCACCTCCTGAGTAGCTGGAACTACAGGCGCTCTCCACCAAGCCCAGCTAATTTTTTGTGTTTTTAGTAGAGAAGGGGTTTCACCATGTTAGCCAGGATGGTCTCGATCTCCTGATCTTGTGATCCACCCGCCTCGGCGTCCCAAAGTGCTATAATTACAGGCATGAGCCACCACGCCCAGCCTCCCCAAAGTATTTTACACTCTTTGGATATTTTTCACTTTGTTAATCATTCTCTTTGTTTAAATTCTTCTCATAAGTTTCAGATTATTTTAGAGTCTACCATTATCCATTGGTCCAAGTAATAAATAGTAACATTTTGCATCACATTCAGTGTTCTGAAAGTATTCTTTTAATATTTATGTGCTTTTCAAGTTAAGCATTATAATTCTTCCATGGGTTTATCTTAGAATAGGAGAAATATGAGAGGCTTAACTTCATGAATCATTTTGGAAATGATGTCTGAAATAAAGAAATGCATGGAAACATATCATTTCCTTTCACTCTTCATACTACAATGAGAGTGCAAGAGAATTGTTACACAATTAAAATTTACTTAAACCCATATTCTATACAACTTTGTCTAAAATTATTTTTGAAATAAAAATCATGAAAGTGTTACTTGCTGTTTTACTCTACTGTCATAGTTTGTGTGTGAATAAGGATGAAATAAAACCATTACATTCTAAGAGTGTCCCAATTGTCATAAAAAAGTTTGATAATAAAGTTGCCAATTATTTTCACTTTGTCAAATAAAATTATTTTAAATTTCCAGTTGGAACAGAATCTGGTATATCAATGCTATGGGTTTACCAAGGTAAAATTGTAAGTACCCTGTTTTTTTTCTGCTTCTGTAACACACTTAGTTTATCTATTTGTACTATTTTAGAATTTATGGTTGTATTCATAAATCCATGCTTCTTGTCAGAATTATTCATTTTGTACATTGTTCATTTACCTGTGTTGTCTTCTTTGATATTTCCTTGGTGTTTTCACGCCGTAGGTGTAGTAACTGAGACTGTGGTTGTCTCAGGGGTGCTTGTGATGATGGACTCTGATAAAACTTCTGGAGTGACTACACTGTCCACCGTTGGTTCAGTGATAGGAGCTGGTGTAGGTTCAAGAGTAGTGATGGTATTGATGGTAGGGATGATTATTTTATCCTGAATTTTCTTTGGGGGGGTGGCAATAAATGATGGATGTAGGTTTGGGCGACATACCACTGTGGGTAGGTGGCTATTTGGTAGGTATTGCCGCTGAGCAATTTGGGCATGTGGCTTAACTACAGCTGGGTTTGCATAGTATGTGCGAGGCACATATGGATTATTAATTGCGATAGCTGGTCTGTGTTGGTACAAATTGGTTCCATAATAAGGATAGCTATTTGGCACATAATACATTGGGACATATGGAGCTGTTTTCTGATAGAACCATCTTTCACCGTTCTCATGGCACTACAAAAAAGAATAAATTATACAGAATATTATTATTATAGACCCAAATGTGGAAACACCTTAAATCTGCATTTTTTGAAATAATATAGTATGTGCCATTGAGTAAGATATTAGAAGTAGGGAACCCAGCAACAATATTATTTAATAAGATGTTGATTTCGGTGGCTCAAGCCTGTAATCCCAGCACTTTGGGAGGCCGAGACGGGTGGATCACGAGGTCAGGAGATCGAGACCATCCTGGCTGACACGGTGAAACCCCGTCTCTACTAAAAATACAAAAACTAGCTGGGCGAGGTGGCGGGCGCCTGTAGTCCCAGCTACTGGGGAGGCTGAGGCAGGAGAATGGTGTAAACCCGGGAGGCGGAGCTTGCAGTGAGCTGAGATCCAGCCACTGCACTCCAGTCCGGGCGACAGAGTGAGACTCTGCCTCAAAAAAAAAAAAAAAAAAGAAAAGAAAAAAAGAAAAGAAAAGAAAAAAATAAGATATTGATTTGTACATTGCCTTTCCACTTCATGATTTTCAATATTATAAATATTATTTTGATAATATCAATATAATATTTGTTTCAAAGAAATTAGATGAGTTTATTCATAATGTAAACCATATTGCCCAGAGTTTGGCATATATAGAAAGTGATCTGATATGTTAGCTATTATAGGTACAACACAGAGAAAAATCTCATTCAGAACTTTGACATGTTATATGCAAGCACAGCATGCAGACACATACAAAAGGCACACACACACATATGTATTCTCACCACATATTTGTAATTGATCTCAAATTTTATTCATTTAAAAATTAGCCCAAGAGCACATTTATTTTTCCTAAACTAATTATAGCAGAATAGTAATATAATGTGATGTGGAGCAATTCCTGGATTTGAATTTTGGATTTTTGTTGTTGTTGTTGTTTAATTTTCTTCACAAAAGATTAGATAAAGAATTGTCTATATCTTAGCATGGATGGTCTTTACAATTTGGCATGTTTTTGCTGTGACTGGTACTGGTAGTTCTTTTCCATGTTTACTGCTTCCTTCAGGAGCTCTTGTAGGGCAGGCCTGGTGGTGACGAAATCTCTCAGCATTTGCTTGTCTGTAAATGATTTGATTTCTCCTTCACTTATGAAGCTTGGTTTGGCTGGATATGAAATTCTAGATTGAAAATTCTTTTCTTTAAGAATGTTGAATATTGGCCCCTACTCTATTCTGGCTTGTAGAGTTTCTGCCGAGAGATTCACTGTTAGTCTGATGGACTTCCCTTTGTGGGTAACCCGACCTTTCACTCTGGCTGCCCTTAACATTTTTTCCTTCATTTAAACTTTGGTGAATCTGACAATTATGTATTTTGGAGTTGCTCTTCTCAATAGATGCAGAAAGGGTCTTTGACAAAATTCAACAGCTCTTCATGCTGAAAACTCTCAATATTAATTAGGTATCAATGGGACGTATCTCACAATAACAAGGGCTATTTATGACAAACCCACAGCCAAAATCATACTGAATGGGCAAAATCTGGAAGCATTCCCTTTGAAAACTGGTGCAAGAAAGGGATGTCCTCTCTCACCACTCCTGTTCAAAATAGTATTGGAAGTTCGGGCCAGTGCAATCAGGCAGGAGAAAGAAATAAAGGGTATTCAGTTAGGAGAAGAGGAAGTCAAATTGTCCCTATTTGCAGATGACATGATTGTATATTTAGAAAACCCCATTATCACAGCCCAAAATCTTTTTAAGCTGATAAGCACCTTCAGCAAAGTCTTAGGATACAAAATCAATGTGCAAAAATCACAAGCATTCTTATACACCAGTAACAGACAAACAGAGAGCCAAATCATGAATGAACTCCCATTCACAATTGCTTCAAAGAGAATAAAATACCTAGGAATCCAGCTTACAAGGGATGCGAAGGACCTCTTCAAGGAGAACTAAAATCTACTGCTCAACGAAATAAAAGAGGACACAAACAAATGGAAGAACATTCCATGCTCATGGATAGGAAGAATCAATAT
>NW_012120710.1:1246775-1264962 GCF_000951035.1 Colobus angolensis palliatus | reverse complement strand
TGTGGAGAAACAGGAACACTTTTACACTGTTGGTGGGACTGTAAACTAGTTCAACCATTGTGGAAGACAGTGTGGTGATTCCTCAAGGATCTAGAGCTAGAAACACCATTTGACCCAGCCATCCCATTACTGGATATATACCCAAAGGATTATAAATCATGCTATTATAAAGACACATGCACACGTATGTTCATTGTGACACTATTTACAATAGCAAAGAGTTGGAACCAACCCAAATATCCATCAATGATAGACTGGATTAAGAAAATGTGGCACATATATACCATGGAATACTATGCAGCCATAAAAAGGATGAGTTCATATCCTTTGTAGGGACATGGATGAAGCTGGAAACCATCATTCTCAGCAAACTATCACAAGGACAAAAAACCAAACACCGCATGTTCTCACTCACAGGTGGGAATTGAACAATGAGAACACTTGGACACAGGAAGGGGAACATCACACACCAGGGGGCCTGTCGTGGGGTGGGGGGAGGGAGGAGGGATAGCATTAGGAGATATACCTAATGTAAATGACGAGTTAATGGATGCAGCACACCAACATGGCATATGTATACATATGTAACAAATCTGCATGCTGTGCACATGTACCCTAGAACTTAAAGTATGTTTTAAAAAAAGAATTGTCTCTATCTACGTGCTTCTGTTTAAAAATTTGTCATAAAAATTCATTGGTAGACCTCTCCATATGAATAGAAATAAATCAACAAAATTATACTACAAAGCAAACATTTCTCCTAAAATGAGATATACTTAAATGTATTCAAATGTGTGGGAAACAAAAGGGGAAGTAAATATAGATGTTTGAGAAGTATTCTAGGAGGGGTCAGAGAAGGACCTTTCCTTGTCTTAAAAAGTAGAAAGGGGAAATATTAAGCTTTACTTATGTTTTTATTTTTTTCCAATATGAAATGCTGTAAGAGTTTTCTTATATTGTGAAATATACATGAAAACCAAAGATACATGACAGGTTATATAAGAAAACAAAACTTTCAGATAGAATGTCAATGTTGATTCATATCACCTTTTGCTGAAATGAATTTTGGAAATATTATTAGATTATGTAATGAGATGATATATTTAAGTTATATTTAAGTTTTAGACAGAAGGCATCTGTAGTATGACTGACCTTTACAGAATATATTTTGCAGTTCATGCCTCTAATAGAAATAATTGAAATAGACTTACTGCTGGTTGTTTCTGGTTTTGAACCTCTGCAGCCTGGGGAGTTCCAGAAGAAGTAAGAATTTAAAAAAAAAAAAAAAAAAAAAAAAGGAAGACTTAAATCAGTTAAAAAAAATTTTGTGTTACAAAACATGTTTTCTTTTTGTTTTTTAAAACATTTTTTTCATGATTGATCTATGAGGCCTGTTGGACTACTTAAGAAGCAACAGTAGTGTAACTGATTAATAATAATAAACTTCATATTTATATTGTCTTTACATATAACCACCTAGAATGAAAAAGTCACTGTGGGAAAAATCTAGTCATCTGACCGCCGTGCCAGCAAATACACAATACACTGAAATGAAAAGTATGAATAATTTCTATTCAGTTTTTATTAAATATACATTGTTAAAAATTAGAGGAGTATTGAGCCTTTTTTCCTTTTTCTGCTCTCATACTAAGATGATTCACAAGGTTTACTTAGAAGATTTAAAATATTGCCTCTTGCATAACCTTAACATATAAATAATAATGTTTTTAATACCATCTTTCATTTGTTTTTATAGTGCTTTTCTTAGTTTTGAATTGTGACATATTTAGAGAATCAGGAGTGAGAACACAATTTTATGGACATGTATTTATAAAACTAAAAACTCCAAAGCTTTTAGAAACTTTTGAAAGGAGGTATAATATTAAACAGTTTTAAATGAACATTTCTAGTTTAGGACATTGCACATGTATTCGTTGGGTATAAAATGACTCTAAAAACTTTTTGGAAGGTGTGAGTGTAGAAAATCAGAAATTTGAGAAGGTAATAAAGTTTCCTTGCTTTAAGACAAAGACTTGCTTTTCTTTAAATATATTAAATCGTTAGTTTAAAATATAAAGAAGTAATATGAGTCTGGGCATGGTGTCTCACCCTGTAATCCCAGCACTTTGGGAGGCAGAGGTAGGTGGATCATTTGAGGTCAGGAGTTCAAGACCAGCCTGGCCAACATGGTGAAACCTTGCCTCTACTAAAAATACAAAGATAAACTGGGCATGGTGGCGGGAGCTTGTAGTCCCAGCTATTCAGGAGGTTGAGGCAGGAGAATTGCTTGCTCCTGAGAGGCAGAGGTCGCAGTAAGCCAAGATTGCACCACTGCACTCCAGCCTGGGTGACAGAGCGAGACTCTGTCTCAAAAAAAAAAAAAAAAAGAAGTAATATGAATATTATAGAAAGTATACTTTAAAAAATTCCGACAATCTGGATACCTTAAAGCAATATCAACCTATGCTATGTATTCCTGATATATGCTTGTCTAAAAAGTATCTGGCATTTTTATAAGAAATGTGGTGTCTCATATTTTTTAAATTTATATCATAGGTTTCATACCTACATTTTTATAGTTGATAACTAAGTTGTCAATGATTATGTCATGAAATGTTTATTTCTTATTGTTATCTATTAAGATAAAATTTTAATTATAAACAGACAGATGATTAACATCTGTATACCAGTGGCCTTTTAAATAATTTTCATTAATATCTTAAAAAGATTTTTCACAAATGACATTTGTTTTCAGTGATTCTTTGATAGAAATTATCAAATTGTGGTACAGAAAATTTGTGCCAAATTATAATGTCACCAATAGGCTATGTGTTTATGCAGTTTAGTACATAATTGCTAGTAAAATATTATCTAACTATTTTTATTTTGGGGGAAGGGATAAAATAGTACATAAAACATGGTATCACATTGATATTTTAATTTGTATAAATTTGACTACTCATAAGATTGAATGATAAAATCAGTAAACTAAAATTATTTTTTTCTGTATATTTGTTCATGTCCCTGAGGCCTGAAGTTTTTGTGAAAATGGGAAGGAATATTTGAAAGACGAATCCAGCTCAGGTAGCTCAGGAACAGGTTGCTATGCAGCAGGGATTTGTGGATTCTTTTATGATTTAAACTTTAAGCCCTAATACTCAAAGAGAAACCCTAAGTTCCAAATGTTCAGGTGGCCACAAAGTATCTGAGTTGTAGAACTCAAAGTTTTAACAGGTAATTTTGACTCCAAGAATTGACCTAATAGAATTAATAGACATGTTATACATAGGCACAACATGCAGATAATAGAATTAATTAATGGATGTTAACTTAAAAGCAAGTCTAAACTTAATAATAAATAAATATTACAGATATTTACAGAACAAGGACTAGTGCTCGCCAAAATTTTACAATCCAGGAGGAGGACATATACCATTATTATGCTTGCCTCCTTTGTGAGTGCCTAGAATCCCCAGATGAACATGAAAATAAAAAGAGGCAATAGCCAAAACAACAATAAAAACAAATCAAAAAATTAAAAGACAAAAACAGAACTTTTTCTAGGTCCAGTAGCCTTAAAACATTGCATATAATTCAAGATAATGCCTGCAAACCTTCAAGCTGTTTATGGCCATGGATCCCTGGAAAGGGGTCAGTCAATTGACATAATGGAGAAGAATATAACAAAAGATAATGATTCGAATATTAAAGGCAGAAGTATCAAGGTCTTTGAAACTTGTGAAAAAGCTTAACCAAAGTTGACCTTTGAAGGAGTTTGTTTCCATAAAGACATTGGAGTCTGGGTGAAATATGAACTTAATTAAAATAATTTCTGATTCCCGGACTATGATTTCTGTAGTTATTCTTTCTGAATTATCTTTAATACATTTATAATTTTGAAATGTTTTCAGTATTGTTTTCCCCACAGAATGTATTTTCTCTATAGTATGAGAATTTTAAAAGTTTCCTATATATGATTAACTGTGATTTCTTAATTCACAGAACTAAATGGATGTCCAAAAGAACATGACTTTGATTTTATAAGAGAAATAATATTTAAAAAATTAACCTTAAAATATAACAAGTTTGTAGATATTTTGGTCTATGAAGTATAACTGTATTTAGAAATTTGAATAGTTAGAGCCCTTAAATAAAAATTTCTTAAAGTCAGTACAAACTGGTTAGATGAAATTAACTTACCAAAAAAGGCAGGGTTAATGCCAGCACATTCACCACTAGAAGAAAACTCTTCATTATTGCACCTAATGATACATTTAAAAAATTAATTTAGAAGAATTTGTTACTAGAAATTTAGGAGTGACTTGAATACAATGCTTGCTTTGATTAAGAAAAAAAGCCAGATTTACAGGTAGATTTAGCCAATGTGAAAAATTTATTTTAACAAAAGAATGTAAAAACTCAAACTTGGAGTAAAACGTTTCTCAATTTAATTTTTGACAACATTAATTAATGGAATTATAAAATTATCATTACTATGTCAAATGTTGAGATTATCAAGGTAAATATGATGCAGGCCTTGCCAATGAGTAGCATCAATTTTAGGACGAGTGTTGTAACATACACGAATAACTGTAAGAGAGAAAAAAGCAGAAAATGCCACAAAAGTGGTTTTCTACTAATAAAAATTTCAGTTAAGAGAAGCATCAGTCTTTGTGTGGGAAAATGGCATACAGGTAAGGCTTACCTATGCAGGGTTTAATAGGCAGAGAAGTATTTCAAGAAGAGGAGAAAGTCTTGACAATCACCATGAACATTTGATTGGGATCTTGTATGAGAAGGGAAATACAAGATTGGAAGGAAAGTTTAGAGCAGAAAAAGTAAACACCTTTAAGTTAATGGTGGGTGAAAAAGCTAGGCATGGCTTTATAAACAACAGAAAACAATTGATTGTTTTCGGACTAGAAAGTGTAACACTATATATTTCTTGGAGGACTGAGTTCTAGACCAGGCCTTATCTCTACCTCTGTAACTTTGATCAAGTGATTTTCCTTTCCTGGGCTTTACATTTTCTTATGTGTAAAACTAGGGTTTGAACTTAGAGATTTCTAAAATTCTATAATTCCATGATCAATCCAACAGAAATATGTAGGATGGAATGGGAAGTGGAGGGTTATGAAACTGTTTTCTTTATAACATGCTTCTCCAGTAATAATAACTGATATGATTAACTCGATTGTTTTAATAAGAAATATAGAGATGATAAAGTGGCTTTGACTAAAATATTTAAAGAAATAAATTAACCTTATTTTTCTAAAAGAGTATATACAGTGTCATACCGGCTTATTTGATTTTTAATAAATCATCTTTTTAGACAATAATAATATATGATACCCCCAAATTTTTATATTAAGTATATATTATGTTTAGGAAGTAATTACTAACTTCATCTTGTTGCAGCTATTGTTATTGATATACTCATATAAACTTGAATCACTACAAACTTGAACTTTACAATAAAGATTCACAGAATTAAAGTCTCAGATAGGGGATGAAAAGCATATTGTACTCCATTAGCGTCTGATTCTCAGGCAATAATGATTAGGAAGGCTGTCTACTGAAGTGACTTCAAAACTGTCCATACGATGTCATCCAATTTCCATTCGATGGAACTCATTTGGAATCAATTTGAACATTCTAAGAAAACTCGTATTTCTTTAAGTGGGATGAAGCTCCTTACTAATGCTTCACTTGCTAGTGATCTTTTAGGATTATAGACTGAAAATATTTTCATGATGAATCACAGACTCCTTATCAATTCACACTGTAAAATGATATGTAAACAAAAGAAAATATTCTATAAAATGATAGTAATTTGTTTTTGGCACAAACAAAAATTACAGAGATAAGACCATACTTTGCATATCAGCTACATTTGCATTTGCCCTCATCACTTGGTAAGAAGAAATAGTTTGTGAAATAGTAGAGTTATACAGCTTTCATGAGCATTTGAAAGACATGTTTTAAAAAAATAATTATTCCATAACAGATAAAATTATGACTTTTACAGAAACAAATTTGAAAGTTATTAAGGGATCAATTGCGATTATTATCAAGAGTTCAACTTCCTGAGGAATCGACTCTTAACATTTGTCTGTAGGAATATGTTAAACGCCTTTTTTGTTCGGAATTCACAATGTCTACTATGATTTAGCTGGTGTCAGAATTTGACTGGAACCCAGATTCAAGTTAAAAATAAATTTGATCATAACACCATCCAGAACTTAGGTTTAGGTTAGAAATTAATTTTAAAGTGATGCTAGGTCATATTCAAGCTTAACAATAACTAAAAGGAAGAAAATGTGATTCTGAAATAACCATGGTGATGTCCCAACTAACTACTGTGAAAAGAATCACTTTCTTTTCTCAGGTGTTTCAGCAGCATTACCTTTCCTTGTGCCAGTCAGGTCTTGGTTGGCAGTAGGTTGAGTTGGCTTGTCAGCTGCAGAGAAGACCCAAGATAAATAACTGAAGACCAGACTAATTAAAGGATATTAGTACCTTGAGTCACACTATTCTGTTTCCCTCCTACTTTTTACCCAATAAGATGATGACAGAAAGGAAAGATTTGATGACAGCAGGGTCACCTTTGGGTCAATCCTTTTTAATGAAATGCAGAGAAGGATGTGGAGTCATCACTCATAAAGCTTGAAAGAAGAGTATTCATATCTTTTTAAATAATCTTTTTTGTTTTGTAAAGAAATATAGAAGAATTTTTAAAAATATTAATTGTATTCTTATTCAACTTATCCTATCTATTTGAACTTAAAACTGCTGTTGAAATGAAAAATAGCCACAATACTTTCACATTTTAATTGTTTCTTTTAGTTTAAGAACCTGGATTTCAAGTGATACTGCATCTGGTATAGACTGTGGTTGGTCTTCTTCCTTCCAGAATTACAATTATTGATTTTTAAAAATTAAATAATTGGCCATCTCACCCATACCCAAGAGCACCTCCTTATAAAAGTCAAACCCGTATATGAAACATTTTAATCGGTGTAAAGTGGGGAACCATTTGCATTTGAGCTGCAGCACATTTTCTCCCATATGCATTGACTACATACTTAGTGATTTATTATTCTCTTGTGAATAAACTTTTTTAAGATTTTAAATTTCATTAATACAGGTGAACCATTTTGAAAAAACATTATTAAATTATTGGAGATATTTGTTCTGTTTTAAGGAAAGTCATTTTGACTTATAGCATAAATCACAAACCCACTGACATTGTGAATATTTTGGCAAAAAATAGCAAAACAAAAATTTTGTTTAGATGATTCAGGAAAGAATATTTTCTTTTACTTGCTTTTCTCAAGAAATAATGTTAACTTGACTTCATTTTGGCTGTGAAGAACTGACCAGATTGAGGAACTTATAGGAATTAATATAAGACTGCCAGAACACGAACAAGAAATAATATCAGCATTGTAGTTATGTCTATGTTCCTATCTGTTTCTTAGAACTATTGCATGTCTTAGAAAGTTAGGAACAATATTCTAAACCCTAGAATACTTATTTGGATTACACAGAGTAAAATGAGATTTTCTGTTTCTCAGAATAGTTGGTTTTTGCAGTTCAAAAAGAGATGACAGAATTTAAAATTGCTAAACCAAGTTGCTAAAGTAATAACACCAGCCATTCTATCTGAACTATTTAGTCACAGTGTTTTCCTTTGATTCTCAGGGTCCATGGTTGAAAGACTATGATCTGGTCATTCCTCGAATTTTGAAGGTGTTCTATTTCACATAGTAATTTCTCAGCCATTGATTTAAAATCATAAGAGTGATAATGATTTTCAGTTGAGTATTGAATTATTTAATTTACAAGTAGCAGACACTCAGAACACTTCTGAAGACATTGTTTTCGCAGGAAAATATATTTTAAGAACATCTGAGAGTGCTAATAATCTTCTCTCCCACCAAGATAAACACATGTTTACCGTGGTATCATCCATTCACTTCAAACACTGATGTAGCTTTTGTAGGGCTTTGCAAAACTGGACATTATTATTTGAGCACATACATTATTTTAGGTACTGGACATTATTCTTTGAGCACATACTTTATTTCAGGTACTGTTTCAGGCAGTAGGGATAAATTCGTAACCAAAGCAGGTAAACATCTCTGTTCTTGCGGAGTTCGTAGTCTAAAATTTACTTGAATACTGGTAACTTTGGATATTTCCCATATCTACTGATCTAAGGCAATCTTAGTGAAAGTGTTTTGTTTTGAGTGACTGGAGTAGATGAACTAGGTGGATTCTATAATGGAGCTATCCAATGCTCTTGTGTTTTCCAAAGAGAAGCAAAAGGAGGATCAGAACACGCCTGATCTGAAATCTCCAAGGAAGCTGCAACAGTGCTGAACAAGGCCTCCAAATTGAGAATGTTTATAATTTGGAACGAATCCACCAGTCTTTATCTAGTTACGCATCCATCAATAGGGGGCATGGCCTGATTCTGGAATATCCCTGGATTATGGGACGAGAACCAACAGGCTTCTCAGTCCAACTGCAACTTCCCTTTGTTTAGGTCCTGATAATCAGTGCATATTCATACCACCATTCACACACTGGGACTGGGTAAGAGGCTATTGTGGGTACAGAAGTTCACATTTTAAGCATTATAAACAAAAACATTTTGTAATAAGTGACATAATGATTATTCACTCATATACACTATTTTATTAGTAACAACTTCTTGTTACTCTGTTAATGTTTCTTACATTTGAAATGTACATCATGTCTATTTTATCTTCCTTTGATGGTATTTACATGCATGTAGTTTTATTTTTTCTCTCTCATTTTATTTATCGGCCACTTCATTAGTACCAGGCTGACCTCAACACTCTGTTTTGTTCTTGAAGTACAGTGATATCTGTAACAGTAGTTGAAATGTAAACGACAAGCACAGCTTTTCATAGGATTAGTAAGGCATCAGAAAATTGATACTTTAGTGTAGAAATTTGTATGCTTCAAAAATGTTTGCCATATGTATGTAAAAACCATGGAAAAAGTAGCATAAAATGCTCTTAAAAATGGTCAACAAACTAGAGCAAAGTGGAATATCAAAATTTTACTCTCCTGTAGCCACATCTGTTAAACAAACAATGCACATACAAACTGTTTGTATTAGAAACAAAGTACTTTTGGGAGTATAATAGACAGCCACAATCTCTGTTTGAGGAGATTATCTAAGGAGATAGTGCTTTCTCCTGAACATTTACAGAAAGACTATTTTGAGATTGTGAGGAGACATTTGATGTCATCTGGAGCCTAGAGTGAGTGTCATTATGACTTTAGCATTAGCGCACACATTAATTTATTCCTCAGTAAGTTTTAGAGTCCAAAGATTTCTGAAGCCATTAAAATATACAGATTTAAAAATACAAGGAATAATCAATTTATGTAAAGTGTTATTTCTCCAGCGTGATCCCAAGACCCCTATAATCCTGTCCTATGTTTACTTCATTCTTGTCATTCTTGTTATCATTCAAAATAAACAGCCAGCTCATCAATGATCTCTGTGTAGCCATATCTAATGGTAGCTGTTAGATATTCTTCCCACTCAATATTTTAGCAGCTCTTGGCATGGTGATTCATTTTTCTGACTGGTAAAAATTTTTGACTTTTCCTTCTTTTTTTTCCCCTCGAGTCACTTAAAGCTGCTCTTAATTTTCATTTTGGTTCCTCTTATTTTCCTCAAACTCTAAATTTAGGAGAACTTTTAAAAATTCTTCCAGCATCCACCACCACTCTATCTTTTCCCCCTCTATCTTTAATATCTTTCTAGTTGATGTACTCAAGTCTTGTAACCTTAAGTATCATCAATAGGCTATTGCCTTCACTGAAATCCAGATTCAAGTATCCAATAGCTATTTTAAAATCTCTATTTGCATGTAAAATAGACATCTCCAAATTATCATGAACAAAACAAAATCTTTTATTTCCAAATATACCCTGTTTCACAACTAGTTCTCCACTAGTCTCTTTGCTCCTTTAGTAAACAGAGCCATGATACTACTAGTGGCTCAAGGGCCATCTAGTGACCCCTATAGGTCATCTTTTCTCTCCTCCCTGCAACAACTTGTTAGAAGAATTATTAATTCTATCTTAACCGTATACTCCAAATCTGACACCACTTTCTAATCTGACCTTTGTTGCTTTAGTCCCGGCCACTGGCGTGTCACACCTGAACCATCCTAATATTTCCGTTTTTGGTCTCTACTTTCACTCTTATCACCCTATATTCATTTTTTACACAGTTATAAAAATGTTATTTTTAACATATATCTGACATGATGATTATTCTGCTTAAATTCTCAATGGATTCCTATGCACTTACAACACATTCAAACTTTTTACTACTAACCGTTTCTAAATAATTTGGTCTCTATCCATCTTATCTTATCTTCTACCCCTTTTTCTCTCACTGTGTGCTGGTTTCAGTGACCTTTCTGTTCCTAGAATGTGCCAAATTCTTTTCTAAATCAGGAACTTCCACTTATATTCATGGTCCCTGGAATGTTCTTGCTTCAATTCTCAGAAATGTTCCCTGTATTATTTGGAATTCATCTTAAATGTCTTCATTTCATAGAGGCTTTCCTTGGCACTTTGTCTAAATACTTCTTCTTCATCACTATTATTTTACCTTTTATTTTCCTCATATTACAACATAAAATGTTTTTTTTTAACTTATATATGTTCATTTACTATTTCCTCTCCTTTTCCCCTAGAAAATAATGGTCCCAGTCTCTAAACCTTTGCTCGGCATATATTAGACACATACTTTTTGAGCAAATGATTAACTATCTGTACTACTTGTTTAAGTTGCAAATTCCTGCCTAACCCCACAACATGGAGTCAAAATTTTCAGAGCAGAAATGTTCCTAGAAATCTGAGTAACACATAAGAAACTAAATAATTTTTTATGCGGATCAATGTTTTGGAATTACTGCTTTCCTCTAGATGAAGCCAGAATCTAGGCAACAAGAACATCTAAAATAATCAGGCATATTATCTGTTTTCTCCTTGAATTCTAACTTCATAGAAGAGATAGAACATGTAGAGGAGGGATGGATTTTTCTGGGCTCTGTTTTCCTGTGAGTGTATTAGAACTGACCTTCCTCTGACTATTGGGGAGGCTGGTCTGTAGCTGGGCTCTCATTTAGAGTGATCACAATTAGAATTCAGTGTGTCTCTCTGCTCTTATTTCATTCCCATGCTAAAGCTTGGATATTTGAGGGGAAAGTAGACTCTTCCTTAAGCGATTGTGGGGAGGATCCATTAGGTGGTCCATGCCTTGCTGTTTGCCTTGCTGTACTGCTATTAGTGTCTTTCAGCTACCTTGGTTTGATGCCCATGGCTTTGGCCAGAGTTTCAACTCTGCCCGGGCATTATTGAATTAACATAGAATTCTAAATAAATACTGTCTCCTAGATATATTAGCTATTTTTATAAGGAAATAACTCTTCAGGTTCCCTTTACTTTGTATCTGCATGAAAAATTGATAGAAATGTTATTTAGTAAACAAGAATATTATTAAGATGTTTATCTTTTGCTTCTCAGGTTAGAGGTTGTTCCCTAAGATTAATAGAACTTTATATATTTATTAGAAATGTGTTTTAAAATATTTTACTCCCATCTTTTGCTCTTTTATCTTTGTCCAATGAAAATAAACATCATTAAAATACCCCTTTTCAATAAAATATAAAACAAAAAGAAAATAAAAGCAACAAACAAAAATACCAATTTGAGTGTAGAGCTTATCTAGTAAATGTCTATTAAGCATCGAATTTGTGCCTGTTTCCCTGTCAGTAACCTATTTATCCATTAAAGTTCAACTCAAAGTCACCTGTGAGACCTTTCCTAATTTGTGTAGGCAGAGCTAGTTTCTCCTCTGCTTTAAAACAAAAAGCTCTGTACTTTCTTTGGAGCATTTATTACATTTCTCGAAATTTTGTATATGTTTATCTTCCCTATCTAACCTGTAAGATCATTAAAGAGAATCTTTTTTCCTAATCTCCAGTATTTAGCACAACAATATTTTCTCCAAATCTCCGGTATTTAGCACAACAATTGACAAAAGATAAATATAGTCATGTGCTATATAACAATGTTTTGGTCAATGACTATTTATGATGGTGATCTCATAAGATTATAATGGAGCCAAAAAACTCTTATTGCCAGGGGTGTCTTGATAATCCTGGCCCTGTGTAGGCATAGGCTAATATGTATGTTTGTGTCTTGGTTTTAAACAAAAAAAGTTTAAAGGTAAAAAAGGTATTTAACAGTAGAAAAAACTTATAGAATAAGGATATAAAGAATAAAGATGTATTTATATCTTTTGTTGTATCTTTATATTCTAAAGATATTTTTGTACCTTAATTCATTATTGAAGAAAGAAAAATATGTTTTCATAAATTTAGTGTAGCCTAAGTTTGCAGTATTTATAAGGTTCACAGTAGTGTACATTTATGTCCTGGGCCTTCACATTTAATCACCACTCACTTACTGACCCACCCGGAGCAAATTCCAGGTCTCTAGGTTCCACTTATGGTAAGTACCCTATTTAGTTGTACCATTTTAAAAATCTTTTATACCGTATTTTACTGTATTTTTCTATGTGTAAATACACAAATATTCCCCATTGTTTTATAATTACCTACAGTATTCAAGAATAATGCCCAAATTCACTGGGTGGGGGAAATAGTTAATTAATTTTAATAGGAACAAATCCAGCGTTAAAAGTAGATAACAGAGTTGTTTTTTCTTCAGAAAGTCATTATGACACAAAATGAGGCAGATAAAAGAAAGGCTCTGAGAATTAAGAAGAGATGTCAAAGACTTTTAATGAAACAAAAAAGTGGGATAGATTAGATTAGATAGTAGATTAGTGGCACAGTAGATTACTTGCAGAGCTGACTCTTCCACATTTCAGAGCAACCATTTGTCTTTGGCCCCTCTTCAGGGCTCTGATTGCCTTTGTTCTCTCTGCCCCTCTATCTTATTTTCCCATGACTGTCTCTCCCTGGTCATGCAGTTGCCTCCAATCTGTCAGCTGTAAAGTGAGGAAACAATGCCTATAAAATTAATTTATCAAATTGTATTGACGACTGTTTGGTTTTCTTGTTGTCTTTCCCATATTTTAATTGGGATCACTGACTTTAATACCAAGAAATATTTAAATATTTGAGGTACCTGTAATCCCTGAAAGTGACCAAGGGAGTTAGCCATTTCCCTAGTCAAGTGCCAAGTGGCTCATTAGGCTGACTTTGATTTGTAGCCAGTTATGGATGAATGGTGGCAGAATTTCCATTGTTGATGCTAAGGGTCTCAGCTATGAACAATTTAAACTTAGGGTGAAGAAACACAATCTTTATTCAAAGAGAATTTTTCTGATTTCCTGATAATCAACTTGTGGAGACAAAGGTAGTCATTGTGACCCACTGAAAGGCTTATTGTGCAAGTAGAATCTTGTTGGATGACTTTTGTCACATGCTGTAGGACAGTTTGTTATTATCACCATCTGCCACCTCTTCCTTCTTCAGGGAATTGCTGAAGATTGAAAACAAATCAAGCACTTATCATGAAATTTGTGGAAATTAAGAAACCAAGACCTTTGCTTTCATGTTTATTAAAGAAGATCACTAAAGATATTGACTAGAGAATGCTGTGTGCTATTTCAATTACATTTGTTATTCTTTCATTAATAGGAATTTTGATTCTTCAAAGAAGTGGCTCACGTTTAATTTTAGGTGACCTGAAATAAATAACAGACATACGGTTATTAATTGCAATGGGTCATTTTCTTGGAAACGTGTACATTTTCTGCATTTTAATGACAACTATTGGCTTAAAAATATATCTAGTTCAAGGACTGGGAAACCATCTGCTCAAGAACACTGAGTAGATATAAAAAGAAAGCAAAGGTCTTTAGTGGTAAGTATTGTCTGAAATATTTTGTTTCCTAGAACAGACCTCTGGGTTCTAATTTAATCTTAGATAAGATTATTTTATATATATTAAATTTTAAATTATTACAGTAGATTAGATCTATAGTCTATGGTATAGACTATATTTCCTCAATGTATCTAGTAATTGACACATCATCCACTTTGTTTTTGATGTGATGAAATGACAGGGGTCACTGTTATAGGTGAAGCATGAAACCTTTAAAATTTTTTACTATAATGTGACATTCGGAAGCTAAGTTTGGAGTTTTAGTATTAGAAAAATTACATGGTTCTCTAAGGACTAAGCTGAAGTCTACTTTAAACACTAGGCCCATAAATTCATCTACTATGATCTCCACCTTGGTTACTCTGATTCAGTCCAAAATGCAGTTATTGACAATAGTATAAAGAGTTGCAAACACTTTGTAAACAATATTTTAATAACATAGGGATTGTTTCTGTTACATCACAACAAAGGAGGGATTGAAAGTGCTGTACTGGTTAGATCATGGAAGGGCACATATGTGTATCTGGGTGGACACACGTGACGGTATCTACCAGAGAAAAACATTAAAACAAATTGAAACTTAAAGGGGCCAACTGGGGACACAGTTAACATTTTTTTCCTTGAAATTATGGATTCCAATCTGCAAACTTAAACTATGATTGTAACTATGTGTACTTACCACATATTTCATCTTCAATTTTATGGTGACTTTTCATTCTTGTTTATTTTTCGCTAGGAAGGGGAGTTGTAGGGACAGATTCAGGTATTGGAACAGGAAAATTTTGTCTAAACCATGGAAATCTTGGAAATGGAATTGGTGGAAATGGGCGAAATGGATATGGGTAAGGGAACACAAAAAACCCTGAAGAAAATTCATCGCTGTCACTGACCTGTTGAAAGAAAGAAGTTAAAGGGTTTATTTTACTTTTTACAAAGAAGAGAAATTAAACAGCTTTGCTTTTTAAATAATGGGCCTTTATTTTTAGGAAGAGACTTTAGAAGCTCTAAACTCCTTTATCCTTTCTGTGTGTACTATGGATGGGGAGTTTATTACTTTGCATCATTTAAAAATTATTTAGAGAGGTATGTTCTTGTATCTTTCCACTTCAAGGCAAATTTTTCTGGCAATTACTTCTTTACTTACAAGGCCAAGATGAATGTGGCGTTGCAGTACCATAAAATTTCTCCCTTTGCCTTCATGCAACTTCTTTACCCAAACCACATGTAGGAAACAACCTCTCTCAGTATTTCAGTTCCTTCTTCCTGCATTCTCTCTAAATTATCTGTCTGTATCTCATTAGTTTTTGTATTCTTAACTCTCTGTTTGTAGTTTTTGTGATAAAATCATGCTTTCCAGATAATAGGATTTCCATAAATAAAAACAAATCTTTAAATAAGGCTTTCCCTCTTAAATTTTATTTTCTTTTTATTAAACAATTTTAGTTAACTGTTTAGACTCATATAATCCATGAGCGAATTTGCCACTGGGAGGATCATCAAAGCTGGCCCACATCTCTTAATGCTCAGGTTTCATTTTCTACTTTTTTTGAAATGAGTTTCATAGAGCTCAGGCAGAGTGGAAGCCTGAGTTATTAGGCCAGATAAATCTAGTAAAAAATATTGTAACCCAAATCATCACAGAGTGATCCTGGATTTCAATCCTATTCTTACCGTGATATGAGATATGGAGATAATTTCCTTCCTATGGGCAGAGTTCAAATCCCTGAAGTCTAAACCTCTGTTGAGTGCTAATATCAAAAGCTCGTTATGAATCTCTCCACAGTTTGGGAGGTTTAGGTAAATCAATATCTTTAACAACAGTTATGAATATTTCACACATAAAACTTACATGTATAAAAGAGAAAAGGTAACTTACACTTCTTTTTTCTCGTTCCTGGTCTTGAGAGACCTAACGGTCAAACAGTGAAATTAATTAAACTCATGCTCATGAAAACACACAAATAAATATATACATATGCATGAGGGAAATAATTTGACAATCTATTACCTAATATTGTCTCATAGTAACCATTTTTTAAAATACCCAGAATTTGTCTAGAAAATATAGAAATGATTTTCCTGAAAAGTCTTAATATGTATTCTTAAATGGCTCAAATTCACCGCTACACCAAAGATATGTGGAACTGAATTATGCACTGAATGGTATATGGTTTATAATATTTTCTGGAGTGTAATAATAAAAGGGCAGATGTTAGGTATTCTTACAGGATACAGCATGTGTGTTAGGTATTCTTACAGAATACAGCATGTGAAGGAGAAAAAACCCTGAAGATTCATGAATCAAGACAAAATATACAGTCATGCATTGCCTAACAGCAGAGATAAGTTCTGAGAAATGGGTAGTTCAGTGATTTCATCATGCAAACATCATAGAGTGTACTTACACAAAACTAGATGGTATAGCCTACTACATACCTAGGCTAGATAGTATAGTCTCTTGCTCCTAGCCTACAAAACTGTATGGCATATTACTATCCTGAATACTGTGGGCAGTTGTAACACAATGGTAAGTATTCATGTATCTAAAAATATCTAAGACATATCTTAACATAGAAAAGGTACAGTAAAAAATATAGTATAAAAGATGGAATATGGTACACTTTATACCTATACACTTACATAGGTTACGTGCCATAAATAAAGCTTTCAGGACTGGAAGTTGCTGTGTGTGAGTTAGTAAGTGGGTTATTGCATATGAAGGCCTAGGACATTACTGTTTACTCCTGCGGACTTTGTAAACACTGTACACTTACACTACACTAACCTTATAAAAACGTATTTTTCTTCCTTTGATAATAAATTAACCTTAGCTTACTATAACTATTTTACTTTAACTCTTTTGTAATAACACTTAGCTTAAAACAAACACATTTTACAGCTGTACAAAAATACTTTCACTCTTTATATCCTTACTCTATTACGCTTTTTCTTTTTTACTTTTAAACTATTTTGTTTAAAACTGAGACACAAACATATACATTTGCCTAGGCTTCCACAGGGTCAGGGTCATCAATATCACTGCTTTCCACTTCCGCATCTTGTCCTACTGGAAGGTCTTCAGGGGCAGTTAGACACGTGGAACTATCATCTCCTATGATAATAATGCTTTCTTATGAATACCTCCTGAAGGACGTGTCTGAAGCTGTTTTACAGTTAATGTTAAAAAAATAGTAGAAGGAGTAAACTCTAAAATAATGATAAAAGCATAGTACAATAAATACACAAACCAGTAACATAGTTGTTTATTATTGTATTATGAACTGTGCATGATTTTTTGTGCTCTACTCTTATATGACTGACAGAGGGTAGGTTTGTTTACACCAGCATCATCACAAACACATGAACAGATGACTAATGCATTGCCCTATGACATAATGATGGCTACGGTATCATTAGGTGGTAGGAGGTTTTCAACTTCATCATGATTTTTTTTTTTTTTTTTTTTTGAGACGGAGTCTCGCTCTGTCGCCCAGGCTGGAGTGCAGTGGCCGGACCTCAGCTCACTGCAAGCTCCGCCTCCCGGGTTTACGCCATTCTCCTGCCTCAGCCTCCCGAGTAGCTGGGACTACAGGCGCCCGCCACCTCGCCCGGCTATGTTTTTGTATTTTTTAGTAGAGACGGGGTTTCACCGTGTTAGCCAGGATGGTCTCGATCTGCTGACCTCGTGATCCGCCCATCTCGGCCTCCCAAAGTGCTGGGATTACAGGCTTGAGCCACCGCGCCTGGCCGATTTTTTTTTTTTTTTTTTAAGAGAGGTAAGATTGCTATGTTGCCCAGGCTGCTTTTGAACTTGTGGGCTCAAGTGATTCTTCTGCCTTGACCTCCCAAATTACAGGGAATACAGGCATAAGCCACTGCATTTGGTAGCTCTGTTATAATCTTATGGGACCATCCTTGTATATATGGTTCCTGGTTGACAGAAATATGCGGTACATGGTTATACATAAATATTTTAGAATGTAGAAATCGATACTTACTGGGAAACCAACAGCCACTGCCAGGATGGCTGTGATCAGAAGGAGAACTTTCTTCATCTGCAAAATGGAGTAAATAAAATAAAAAATAAGAAGAACTTTCATTTTATTCATAAATATCCTAGAAGTCAGCAAAAAGACTATGAATTCAAAAGATCCAGTTAAAGTATGAATTATTTGACAAATAGCTAGCTCTTTGAGTTTGAGCAAGT
>NW_012120710.1:1230799-1246518 GCF_000951035.1 Colobus angolensis palliatus | reverse complement strand
AAAAAAAGAACTTTTATAAGATCAAATAAAAGGAGCTTTGTAATTTCATAACTATAGTACACTGGTTGCTTTAAAAACAAGCATTCACATATTATTTAAGAATAATAATTCCTATGTAACAAACCTACACATGTATCCCTGAACTTAAAATAAAAAATAAAAGAATAATACTTCTATGTACTTGTAAAGTACATAGTTTCTGGAAGAAATAATGCATTGGTTTATACAGAGAATGTTAGTTTTGGAAGTAAGAGTGTTAGTTTGGAAGTAAGAAGTAAGTTTGAATTTAGTGATCTCAGAAAGTTCAACATTCCTTATACTAATGTCCATGAAAGTAATGTAGATGACAGATTTATTTGCACTGGTTCCAGGCAACCCCAAAAAGTCCATGATGTGAAGAAGGATCTGTTTTCATGCCTGCTAATACAAAATCCATCCTGCAGTCCATGTATCAAAGAGTAATTTTGACTTTCAAGTTTTATTATTTAATAAATAATAAAGGACTTTTCCAAAGCATTTTGTTGTATTTTAATTTTCACTGTAGATTCCTTATCATATCACACACACTGTTAAAATGTATCAATTACAATATCATTAATATTATATTTGAGAAAACTGAGCTAAATTAAAGATTTATTCAATAATTTTATAATGGAGTACACAATGAAACAGAACATTTGCATTTACAAATATTTGTCATTAATAAAATAAACGTGCATATTACTGGATTTCAAATAATAATGGGAAACTTTCTGTATTGAATGGTATCATTAGGCATTAATCCTCTTCTTTGTCATGATGTGAATGCAGTATATGCTAGAGAACATGTTGGGGGTTCTGGGAAAGGCAATCAAGTTGAAAATGTGGATTGGCTATGGGACTTTTCTTGAAGTTTGCCTCATATTTGTTAATTTATTAGTTTATAAAGTTTTTCTTGATAACTGATTAAGTATGAGATGTTATTCTAGGTGTTGTGTATGTATAGGCACACCTCATTTTATTGCACTTCATACATATCTTGTTTTTTACAAATTGAGTGGCAATTTGTGGCAATCCGGCCTCGAGCAAGTCTATCAGCACCATTTTTCCAACAGCACATGCTCACTGCGTGTCTCTGTGTCATATTTTGGTAATCCTAGCAATATTTTGTAGTTTTCAGTGTTATAATATATTTTAATATCTATAAGGCATTATAAATATGTAATAAGATTTTGTTATACCTTTTATGGTGATCTGTGATGAGTGATCTTTGGTGGTGTTACTTTGATCCAATTATTTGGGGCTGTTATAGGAAAAATAAGTGGCAAACTTATTTGACAAATGTGAATGTTTTTATTGCTTCACTCACTGGCCATGCTCCCAGTTATCTCTTCCTCTCCTCAGGCTTTTCTATTTCCTGAGATATGAGAACATTAAATTTGGGCCAGTTAATAACCCTACAATACCCTTTAAGTGTTCTAATGAAAGGAAGAGTCACATGTCTCCTACTTTACATCAAAAGGTAAAAATGATTTAGTGAAGAAGGAATGTCAAAAGTCAAGATAAGATGAAAGGGAAGATCTTGCAGCAACTAGTTAGTCAAGTTGTGAATGCAAAGGAAAAGTTTAGAAGGACGTTAAAAGTGCTACTACGATGAACACAGGAATGACAAGAAAGCGAGAGTCTTGTTTCCAATAAGGAGAAAGTTTTAGTTGTCTGGATAGATCAAACCAGCCAGCACATTTTCTTAAGCAGAAGCCTAATCTAGAACAAAGCCCCTATGCTCTTTAATTATACAAAGCCCAAGAGATATGAAGAAACTGCAGAAGAAAAGTCGGAAGCCAGCAGAGATTGGCTATAACATAAAAGTGCAAGATAAAGCAGCAAGTGTTGATATAGAGGCTGCAGCGTTATCCAGAAAATCTAAGAACACTGATGAAGGTGTCTACAATAAGTAATAGATTTTTATTGTGGATGAAACAGTCTTATTTTGGAAAAAGATGCCATCTAGAACTTTCATAGCTAAAGAGAAGGAAACATTGCCTGGCTTCAAAGCTTCAAAGGACAGGCTGACTCTTTTTAAGGGATATAGCTGGTTTCCTAAATTGAAGCCAATGCTCATTTATCATTTCAAAAATCCTAGTGCCATTAAGAATTATACTAAATCTACTCTTCCTGTGCTCTATGGATGGAACAACAAAGCCTGGATGGTAGTACATCTAGCACAGCATAGTTTACTAAATGTTGTCAGCTCACTTCTTAGGAAAAAGTATTTTTTTCAAAATATTACTGTTCATTGAAAATGCACCTGAGCCCCCAAGAACTTTGAAGCAGATGTTCAAAGCGATGAATGTTGTTTTCACGCCTGGTAACACAACATCCATTCTGCAGCCCATGGATCAAAGAGTAAATTTGACTTTCAGGTTTCATTATTGAATAAATACATTTTGTTAGGCCAAAGCTGGCAAAGATAATGATTTCTTCGATGGACCTGGGCAAAGTAAATTAAAAACCTTCTGTAAAATATTCACCACTCCAGATGCCATTAAGACCATTTGTGATTCATAGGAGGAGGCCAAAATATCAACATTACAGGAGGTTGGGAGAAGTTGATTCCAACTCTTGTGGATGACTTTGAGGGATTCAAGACTTCAGTGAAGGAAGTAACGTGCAGATGTGGTGGAAATAGCAAGAGAACTAGAAGTGAAGCTTGAACATGTGATTTAATTGCTTCAATCTAATGGTAAAACTTGAGTGAATGAAAAATTGCTTTTTATGGATGAGCAAAGGAAGTGGTTTCTTGAGATGGAATCTACTCCTGGTGGAGACGCTGTGAAATATTTTTCAAATGACAGTAAATGACTTAAAAACATAAACTTAATGGATAAAGCAGTGGCAGGGTTTTCAAGGGTTGAGTCCAATTTTGAAAGAAATATTGTGGGCAAAATGCTTCACCTGTTCCAAAATGCTACAGCATCGCATGCAACTGAGAAATCTTTTGTGAAAGGAAGAGTCAATCCGTGTGTCAAACTTTGTTGTTGACTTATTTTAAGAAATTGCCACAGCCACCCCAGCCTTCAGCAACCACCACCCTGATCAGTCAGCAGCCATCAACATTGAGGCAAGACCCTCCACCAGCAAAAAGATTATGACTCAGTGAAGACTGAGACAATTGTTAGTACTTTTGAGCAATAAAGTATGTTTTAATTACGATTTTTGTTGTTCTTCTAGACATACTGCTATTATACTTAACATATAATGCTATAGTGTAATCATAACTTTTATGTACATTGGGAATCCAGGAAATTCATTTGACCTGCCTAACTGTGATGCTCATTCTATGGTGGTGGTTACGAACTGAATCTGCAGTATCTCTGAAGTTTGCCTGTAATATCAGTTTGGAAAGTCCCTGATTTATGGATCTTTTAATCTCACTGTTACATTGTTATAGGTAAATACATTACAAAGTTTTCTAAAGATTATTTAATTTACTATTTTACATTGAGGAAAATGCCAATTTTTAATGTCATTATCATTTTGAAGTACCTTTGAGATAGTGGAGATTCTAGGCAAATTTTATCACCTTTTGATGTTTCCTATATATCTATAAGACAAAAGAACACAGTGTAAAAAATGTAGCAACATTTTGATCTCTGCCTTTATTTTCTGATGTTAATCAAAATTTGAATTCAAATTCAAAAAAGTACCAGAAATCTAATAATTTTGAGAAGACAGGAATGTAAAATTCCAGTCAAGTTCAGACTTCTACAGGCAGATTGTTAATGTAGGAAATCAAGAGTAAAAAATTATACAAACACTTACATGCATACACTCACACATTCTCACAGACACACACATACATATACATAGTCTACTTTCTATGTGCAAAGCATTGTGGTGGGTGCTTTCAGGGATACAATGAGAAAGCATAATTTTTTCCATATGAGACTTCCACATGGAAGACAGTTACAGATATTTCTATAATACAATACAAAGTGTGATATATACCATATGTAGAAATTGTAAAATATTGGGAGTATTTAGAAGAAGAAAGAGACAGGTTGAGGAAAGAGTTTTAGAGAGGATAGAATTCAAGCAGAGCCTTTACAATTTCTTTCAACGGGTTTCAAGAATTATTGAAAACTACGTTAAGCAAAGAAGTAAATAAACCACATCACAGACTCTTCCAGATCATATCTTAGAGTCAGAACATGGCATAATTACCAGATATCTCCTTTTATTTTTATACTTATCAAGTCATGATACCCATGGCAGTTTATTGCTGTGTGCTATAGAATAAATGATACCCCAGATAAATTAGATGCATCTTCCTAGAAAATTAATTTTATTCAAGAATTTATGGGAAAGACAAATGACTTTTATATTAAAATCAACATAAAATGTTATGGAATGGAATGTAAGTACTGCATATATTTTAAAGATAAAAGAGGAGGCCAAAGAAATTGGCTCTTGCTCAGACATTAGAGAATCTCTGGCGGTGCATGTTTCCTCTCTTTGCTGACCTGATGGCCACAAAGTTAAAAATAAACCTGAGGCTCTGTTGTCTCACTCTGTCCACACTCTCCCCAGCCAGGGCTCCGCTCCTACAAATATTCGTTTATGGTCACTCTAAAATAAATATTTACTACAACAAGATAGTGATTTAAAAAAAAAAGTTTTGCAAACAAAATACTAAAAATGATTTTCTAATTACTAAGTCTACAAATTCAAGCAACCATTACATGACAGTCTCAATAATTTAAATTTTTATGATTTAAAGAAAAATATATGGAGAGATGCTATATATTTATATTTACAAAATAGATATACAATCTTAGTTTACAATGATATTTAAGACCTTTCTTACCTCAAACGTTTCAGTCAATTCTTTGTCTCCGACGCTGTTATAAGAAATGGCAAGTATCTGGCCCTGGAATATTGCAGCTGTTTTATATACTCGAAGGTATAATGGATTGGAGAAATCTGTGGCTTAAAGGCTTCTCCCATAGGATCAGTTATTACTCATCAACTATCACACTATGTTGAAATTGGGGAATAACCAAAGTTTAGTTTCATAGAAACTACCAAATACCAAAATCTTTTGTGTTTTTTTCCTCCAAATTTTGTGTCTTGTATATTTGAAGCTTATCACTTTACATGTTGTTGTTCCATTGTCTACTCTCACAATTTTTTTCCTTTACTTCCCACAATTTAAAATACCTGTAAGCATTTTACTGGTATTGATTATAATCTATTGCAAAGCATATTTGATAGTGCTGGAATCTTAAGAAAATAGGAAATCTAAAAATCATGAAAGATGGGATTAAAATCTTTTGCATGATTCTGCTTTCAGCTTCTTCATTTTATTATCAGGATTAGAGCTTCATAGATGAGTGAATTGTATTTCTGGAGCACCACAGCATCTTGTTTACCTTATGGAACACTATACTCTTTCTCAACTAAAAATTCACTTGCAACAGAAAGGGTATCATCGTTAAGTGCTGGACTAGACACTAGAGTCCACAAAACATTCAAGAATTACCTTAAATATGCATGCATATTGTATATGCCTTTTTCAAGAGTCATAAAATTTGAGCTTTAACTCATTTGAGAGCTTTCAAGAATATTCTATTATTGAGTTCAAGTTCTACTTCAAAAGAGGTTATATAGTTCAGATTGTAGTAGTAGTGCATCAAAGTCCCTTTTCTTCTTTTTATTTTTTCTAGAAATCAGTTCTCAAGGGAACTCAGAAAAATAATAACAGCTAAGTGTTTTTGAGAACTTCAAGTGCTGAAGCACAAATTTAAATGCTTTATATATATAATATAATTAAATCCCCCAAACCACCTTAAGAGGAAAGTACTATGATCAACACCATCCCATTCTGAGACTGAGAAGCGAGAATATATTTGGGTATTATAACTAGTCTCTGGCAGATACTGAATTGAGCACCAGCCATTTGGTTCTAAAACCCACATTTGTAACTAGTGCCTTATACTGTCACTGTAACAGAAGGTGAGAAAAATCAGCACAAAGTCAGAGAAACATTAAACTTCCTTTACCTCTACCTTAATGTTTAATCTTATCTCAATGATTTAAAGAAAACTACCTGAATCAGAAACTTAACATATTAAACCTGGTATGTTATTGTATATTGTTTTCTGTTTTGACCAATTTGGGGCTCACAGTGCATTTCCCCAGGGCTGGGGATTACAGATGTGTGTGTATGTCTGTGTGTGTATGTCTGTGTGTGTGTGTGTGTGTGTGTGTGTGTATTATCCATTTCCTTACCTAAAACCTGTCTTTCAATGTGTTTTACTTCAGTTTCTTTTATCTGAAATTGCTCTAATAGAGGTTGGCAATTGCTACTGAATTGTGAAAACCATAAATGATTTTCTGTCCTTGTGTTACTTCAATTCTTTTGACATTTAACTGTGACTATTCCTATCTAGAAATCTATTTTTCTCTTCCTTGGATTCTTTAAGCCAATTTTTCATGTTCTTTTTCTTTTAGTAGCAACCATAGGTCTTACTTTCTGATTCTTTTTCTTTGATTTATTATACTTGACAATTTGTTTTCTTATTCTCACTTTCTCTTATAATATAATCTACTTCTGACTCCTTAAGCTCTGCCTTCAGCTAAAACTCTTCTCTAATTACCCACAGTCTTGTATCCAACTGAATAAGCATCAAAACATCAAACCCAGCCTATTCAAAACCTAGCTTACTATTTTTCCCTCTTAATACGATCCTCACTTTTATGTAATCTCTCAGCTGATGATCATCAATCACTCAGTTATCCAAGCAATCAATCTAAGACTCATTCTGTTTTTTTCTTGTGCCTTCTCTTCCACATCAAATAGTCGTTAACTTTTTCCTTCTTATAATGCTCTGGAATAAATCTCTTCCATCTTCTTTGTCTTTTCCTTAGTTTGGTTTCTCATTCTCTCCTAGAGTGTTATAGTAGCCTCTTATATAGAGTCTCTGTCGCCAGTATTTTCCTCTTCAAGCTATCTTCCACAGCAATGCTATAATGATCCTTAAAGTGGCTTTCAAAGTTTTAAAAATAAAAGCTACAGTAAAAAATGCATTATATGTCATAACTCAGTCTGCACAAACACACATACACAACTAGGACAAGGATTTAATAAAATAATTTTTACATTGTTTACATGAGGAACATACTGAAATTTTCAATTTTTTCATGTATGTTCTAATCTAGTTTCTTACATGTCTTTCATTCTATTCTAATTTATATCTCTTAAATTCTAGTAGTGACCCAAAAAATTCATTTCTCAATGGAAAGAGAAGGATTTAAATAGTGGCAGAATACTAACAATCTAGAAAACGAAATAAACTTCTCATTGTATTATTCTTACTCACCTGAAGGTTTAAATTTTTAAAAATACAATATTGGGGAAAATTATTTTACTGAAACATTCTCTTCCTCATTGGCTTCTAAACTCCATTAGGGCAAGGATGATGCATTTTAAATTCTTAGGTGTTGGATACCTAGCATAATGATTGCCCCATAACAGGTAATTAATAAACATTTGTTGTGCAAAAATATACATTTGACTAGTTCCTAATATACTTGGAAAAACAAGAAGGAATTGTGTTTTGAAAGGAATAAGAAGATCAGAGGACTCCACTCTAGAAAAAGAAAGGCTAATTTGTATGAACAATTGAAGTTGTTGTAAAGGAGTTCACTGGACAACTACTCAATACTTTCTGTTGCTATTGTTTGTAATATAATTTTGCCCCAATGGATAAAAATATGACTTAATATGAAAATATCCCAGGATTTTGTATAAAAAGCATTCTTTTTCAGTTACATTAAAAAAAAAAGAGTTTTCAGAAATTAAGGTCGATCCTTATCCATGTGCAAACATGTAGGCAAACCATGAGACTCAGTTTTCATACCTTGGTGTATAACTAAAGGTATTTTAAATATTTAATTTAATATGTTGACTTCATAATATTAAATGTTGTGTCGTGCACATTGCAGATAGTAAATAATTGTCAGCTGTATTGAAGGAATATTCCTCTCTTAGCCATGTTTTTATCTTCAAAGAAAATAAAAATTGCTAGTTTTTTAGGACAATCTCCCTTTACAGATTATTTTAACAGTGAATTTGAGTAACTGAGGAAGAGAATAAACAGTTTTCATTGAACATTCCCTAGTTATTAGTTACACTTGAAATGACC
Organism: Colobus angolensis palliatus; assembly: GCF_000951035.1. Classification (NCBI taxonomy): domain Eukaryota; kingdom Metazoa; phylum Chordata; class Mammalia; order Primates; family Cercopithecidae; genus Colobus; species Colobus angolensis. Next base: position 1,238,332 of record NW_012120710.1, on the reverse strand, counting down.
TTTGTGGTTCATTTTCAAGGTGAAGCTGTCAGCTCTGGATTTGTGGAAGGTTTGTATTATTTTCCTCAGAAAAGTACTTTGATATAAAAATCCAACAAAAAGAAGCTATACATTTCTTATGTTCGTTTGTCTTTCCTGTATAGAACTGGATTCCAGTGAGCACTTTTTCCTTTCCTGATCTTTGTCTCCCATCTGTGTTGGCCCACAAATAGTTCTGATCAAGCCGGGAGGTTGTTGCCTAAATCTGTGACTATGCTGTTACTAAAATTCTAGCCACCATGAGGCAGTAGGAATAATGAAGTCAAGGATGGGTAGCTCTAAACTAAATGAGTTAGGAAGAAATATAGATTTCACAGATAAGACTGTGTTTAGATATTGAAATCTTCATCTTTATTAGTTGTAAGTGGACAAATCAGGCTTTCTGAGTCTCAATTTTCATCTCTAAAGGGAATTGTCTCTGGAATTGAGAATAAAATGAAATGAAAGGTATAAAAGCACTAATCATGTGTCTGACATCATTAATGGTGGTTTCTGCAGCATCAGAGGCATTGGCTCAGGATATCCTTTAAGTGTAGCTTTGAGTAGATCAAACTTCTTGCTGCCATCCATTTTCAGGGGTCCTCAGATACATAGGTTCACTGGCTAATCTAAAGGTATATGAAAGCCACTTAAGTAGTAACTGGAATAAGATAGGGGCTTAATATGTTAATTAAATCTGAATGTAAGTAGGCAAATTCTGAAACCAAGCAGTGTCAGGCAGGGGTAATTATTCTTTCTGGTTGGCAATCTGGTTATGTGACCTCCACACAACCTCCCAGTATTGTCTAACTAGCTGTAATCCTGGCTGAATTTATGCAGTAGAAGCTGGGGTTGCTTTCTTGTGTGAATCTTAATTCAATTGGCAAGAATGCAAAATATAGAAAAGACTAACAATGTAAAAGTTACAGCTACAAAAATCCCCTCTGCAAATTCTTTAGTACATGATTATCCTTAAAATGCAAGGGCAATCGAAGGAACAGTAACCAGGATGTTTTACTGGAAAGAAAAGTTGTGAGTTGCTTCACAGGAAAGAGGTTGGACATGTTATATGAAAAAGTCATATGTTTATTTGAGGGGATTCAGATGGAAGAAGTAAAAACTAATTTGTCAAGGTATTAAATTACTCTATAAGAAAAACTTTTTAGAGAACGAAAACATCCATCTATGCAGATATTCAAGGAGTGGATAGATGACCAGAGGCTGAATTACAGCAGAGGAGATTTTTGTGTAGTCATTGGAATTTATTAAATGAACTCTCTGTAATTCCCCTTTCAACCATTATATTCTCAGACTGGGTGTTACAGGGATGAGAATTATTTACTGGAAGAGGTTAAGCAACTTACTAAATACAAAGGCGCCATTATCATTAAAGGATTAAACATTAGTACTAGGGAAATGCCCACTATGGGAAGCCTTAGCAGTGGACTAACTCACTATTACAACAATAAGAGAGCAGAAATATTTTATTTCATATCTTTTGGCCTATGGATTTTGCAAAAATTCAAAGCATGCATACCTTTTAGGCAATCATCTTTCTCTGCTGTGAATTGGAAACCGTGATAAACGATCTGACCTTTACCAGGCTCGCATATATGTTAATACTAAGGAGCAATTCTTAATTTTAAAAAGCCTGTGAGAGACTTTCTAAGAGAATAAATACAAAATAATCCATGAATTCTCATTAAAGCCTCTCCTAACATTATGCGTTCAACTAAAAGTCAACTTAGCATCTGTGGATTCCTACAAAATAATTAGAACCCTGTGTGTCAATGCTGTAGAATCTGAAGAGGTGTCAATTCCTGAATCTCTAGGGCATACTTGGCCCCAGCTGTTAAAAGGGAAGTAGTTGCAGAGTCCTCATGCCCAGATTTCTTACTAATCACTGCCAGAGCCACTACCAGACAACCCTATGTCCACCATACTGCTCACTGAAATGGGCTCGACTTACGTTGGCACTAACTATGTGCTTCATAAATATTGAGTGAAGGATTTAAGCTCCTCAGTACCTGTCTTGGACATTCCTTAGTGCTTTTTTTTTTTTTTCTCATTTATTTCATAGCTTGAAGCCTGAAGAGCAACAGCTGAGAAGCCCTGCTTGTTAACTGTCCCCCACACTCATAACATATGGTTTTACCAGTATAATTTGAATGTATATCATTTTATTAATTTTTTATACCTCATATGGCTTAAGTGGTAGAAAGGTCTATATTTTGTATATATTACAAATTGCCTATGTAACCTTTTCCTAAGCTTCTCTTTCTCTTTGCAAAATATATAATATCTCCATTTAAAATTAATATTGCTTTAAATATGAATCCACCAAAAATTAAAGACCCCTTTCTATACACTATCATATATATTTTCTATAATGTTTGACTAGACCATAAGTATTTTGATATAAAACATGTTTTATTGTACTGGTGCCATGTCTCTATTACACAGAGCTCTGTCGACAGTCTTCCTGTGACTCTGCTGAGTAGATATTTTTCCCAGTTGCAAGCTTCTTTTGCAGAGTTTAAGAGAGAGGCCTGAGGAGTCATGCATATAGATCTGAATCATGCCCATCTAGATTTAACTTGGGCAAATCTCTTAACCTTTTACAATCATTTAGTTTATTTTTTTTTGAGAAGGATTCTTACTCTGTCACCCAGGCTGGAGTGTTGTGGCACGATCTCAGCTCATGGCAACCTTTGCCTCCTGGTATTAAGCAATTCTCTGTCTCAGCTTCCAGAGTAGCTGGGATTACAGGCGCCTGCCACCATGCCCAGCTAATTTTTGTGTTTTTAATAGAGATAGAGTTTCACCATCTTGGCCAGGCTGGTCTTGAACTCTTGACCTCATGGTCCACCCACCTCGGCCTCCCAAAGTGCTGGAATTACAGATGTGAGCCACCATGCCTGGCGAAACATTTAGTTTTTTCCACATTAAAATGACAGTAACATGTTTTCCTATTTGCCACATAGCAGCAATAATTTAAACAAAAATGATGCTTTCTATATGGCAGTGTGTTGACATCAAAAGTACAAACTTCAACTGCTAGTCTCCTTTGGGTATATATCTGATCTTCACCACATTAATTGTCCAAACTTTTAAGTTTTTGTCCCGTTGTTTTTATCTTTGAATTATCTAAGTATAAGAAGTCTTGTTTTGCATTTAACAAAGATTCTAATTACACTAAATCCTAAGGGATTCATATAATTAGATAATGACCTGCTAGGTGTACCTTATTTAAGGTAACATTGTCAAAATGCTTATGAAACCGACAAGCACTTTTTTATATACACATCCCTCCCTCACACACAAACAAGTGTATATGTACATGCACACACATTCACCATAGATGTACATAGGATAAATTATAAAATTGCCCCATTTTACAGGTGAAGAAAATGTGCTTAGAAAGTTAGGTATTTAAGGTTACAAATCTATAAACTGTGTAACTGGAATTCAGAATTAATCAGTTCCTAACCACAAAACACAGAACATGAAATGAATTAGGGGAAAGTCCACCTAGTGAATCACAGTGGGATGGCAAAAATTTTAAATAATTTCATTAGCTATTATTTTAAAAACAATTTTTATAATGAAAGAGAGGTTTCATTCAAATATATTTAAACAAAAGACTAGTTGACAATGTAGTTTTTTAGTTTTATATGCTTTAAATAATAACTATATATTTTAAAAGTATTGATTTTTTTGATTGAGACAAGTGAAGTTTTGAAACCAACCAATTTTTTATTTTTTTATTTTTATTTTTTAGATGAAGTCTCACTCTGTCACTGGGCTGAAGTGCAGTGGTGCGATCTTGGTTCACTGCAGCCTCCGCCACCTGGGTTCAAGTGATTCTCCTGCCTCAGCCTCCCAAATAGCTGGGACTGGAGGTGTCCACCGCCACGCCCCCCAGCTAATTTTTGTATTTTTAGTAGATAACCAGGTTTCACCGTGTTGGCCAGGATGGTTTCAATCTCTTGACCGCATGATCTGCTCGGCTCGGCTTCCCAACACAATTCTTAATAAAATTTGATATGATATAGAAATTGTTTTGGTAGACTTTTCACGTCTTATGATTTGTAGGACTTATAAATTAATTCGTGACTGGCCAGCTGTTGACCTTTGCCATTTAAGTTTCGAAATTATGGATAGAAACAGGTTGTGTCCAAAGTAGTTTATATTTGTTAATTCATTAAACATTTATCGTGTTTTAATTATATGCCAGGCACTAGGCATAGCACTGTAATACAATATTCAGGGAAGACATCGTCCATGCCTTCCTAGGGCCATAAGAGGCTATAATGCTTCTTAGACAAATTGAACAAAAATAACAATAGAATTTCTATATGAAATGACTGAGGAAGTTCAGTACTATAGAAATACACAAAAGTAAAGATGTGAAAGTCAATAAGGCATCAGCCAAATTAAGAGGATCAAGAGCAATGCTCCAGACAGAAGAAACAGAGTGTGAAATTTTGGAGATCACAGGTACAAGGCATATTCCACGGAGTATAAAGGAATTTACTTTGGCTAGAGTGTAAAAATCAACGAAGGTAAATGGCAGACCATTTATCACCAGGACCAAGTGATTATGGACCTTTTAAGCCAAATAAAACATTTTGAAATTTAAACAGAGACCAATTGGAAGGTATTGAATGGTTTTAATGAAGGGAGGAACATGGTTAGGCTTCCGTTTCTGAATGGATCATTCTATGTTAGAAGACTGAACATGAAAGCATTGTATATCTTGATCCTCCCAAGCAAGGAGGGTGACCTTTAGTAGAGTTGTGACAATGAAGATAAAGAGAAAGAGATTGAAGAGATACTCATGAGAGAAAACCTTCAGAATATAGACTTGCATCCTTTGGTAATGACGAAGCTTATATTGACCTAAAACTTTCTGTTACTAATAATGATAAACTCTGGACAAAATATGAAAAATAACACTTTGAAGGCATTCAACAGTGATGGAATATAGGCAGAAACTCAAGGAAATTTATTTTTGAGAGAAATGTCAGATAAACATTTATTTGTGTTTCCGTTTGTAGGCATTTCCCAACTTCAGAGTGTGAGGGCAGAAACTTCAAGAATTAAGTCACAGTCTTTTTAGCCTGAGGCATCAAAAGAGAGAGTTTGGGAATGGCTGAGGGAGAAAGTCCCATAAAGGTGAGAACTTCTGAATTAGCAGTCTTGAAATCTGTGTATGTATTTCTCCCAAATCCTTGGCTGACCCATAAAATACGCACATGCAAGACAACATATTAAGGATCCCGGGGGAAACCAATAGCTGGAAAACTAAAAAAAAAACAAAAAACTGAGCAGTCATTTCAGCAGTTTCTTTTGCAGTGGAGATGAGCAAGCAGTTAGAGTTCTACCTACATGGAGGAAACTGATAAGCATTCCTGACTTTTTCTTGAACCTGATAAGCATCCTTGGCTTTTTATTGAATCTGATAAACATCCCTGGCTTTTTACCAGAAAAGTAACCTTGTAACTGCAAACACCATGTTGATAGAATTGAGTTTTGCCCTAGCACTAAGGGTAAAAGTTAAATAAGAAAATGAATAAGTAAAATAAACTGCAGGCCATTTTCTTAAGTGAAGCAACTCAGACACAGAAAATGAAATACCACATGTCCTCACCTATTAGTGGAAGCTAAATAATGTGTACACATGGGCATAGAGTATGGAATAAGAATTCGTGGATTGTTTTGTGTTTATTCTCTTAGAAAATCTCTCAAACCCTTTTTAAAATTAAAAATTTCTCCTTAGTATTGACATATATGTGAGCCTGGTAAAGGTCAGATCATTTATCCTGGTTTCCAATTCACAGAAGAGAAGGATGATTGCCTAAAAGGTATGCATGCTTTGAATTTTTGCAAAATCTATAGGCCAAAAGACATGAAATAAAATATTTCTGCTCTCTTATTGTTGTAGTAGTGAGTTAGTGCACTGCTAAGGCTTCCCATAATGGGCATTTCCCTAGTACTAATGTCTAATCCTTTAATGATAATGGTGCCTTTGTATTTAGTAAGTGGCTTAACCTCTTCCAGTAGATAATTCTCATCCCTGTAACACCCAGTCTGAGAATATCATGGTTGAAAGGGGAATTACAGAGAGTTCATTTAATAAATTCCAATGACTACACAAAAATCCCCTCTGCTGTAATTCAGTCTGTGGTCATCTATCCACTCCTTGAATATCTGCATAGATGGATGTTTTCATTCTTTAAAAAGTTTTTCTATCAAGGTAATTTAATACCTTGATAAATTAGTTTTTACTTCTTCCATCTGAATCCCCTCAAATAAACGTATGACTTTTTCATGTAACCTGTCCAACCTCTTTCCTATGACGCCGCTCACAACTTCTTTCCAGTAAAACATCCTGGTTACTGTTCCTTCGATTGCCCTTGCCTTTTAAGGACAATCATGTACTAAAGAATTTGCAGAGGGGATTTTTGTAGCTGGAACTTTTACATTGTTAGCCTTTTCTATATTTTGCATTCTTGCCAATTGAATTAAGATTCACACAAGAAAGCAACCCCAGCTTCTACTGCATAAATTCAGCCAGGATTACAGCTTGTTAGACAATACTGGGAGGTTGTGTGGAGGTCACATAATCAGATTGCCAACCAGAAAGAATAATTACCCCTACCTGACACTGCTTGGTTTCAGAATTTGCCTATTTACATTCAGATTTAATTAACATATTAAGCCCCTATCTTATTCCAGTTACTACTTAAGTGGCTGTCATACACCTTCAGATTAGTCAGCGAATCGACGTATTTGAGGACCCCTGAAAGTGGGTGGCAGCCCGAAGTCTGATCTACTCAAAGCTACACTTAAAGGATATCCTGAGCCAATGCCTCTGATGCTGCCAAAACCACCAATAACAATGTCAGACACATGATTAGTGCCTTTATACCTTTCATTTCATTGTATTCCCAATTCCAGAGACAATTCCTTTGGAGATGAAAATTGAGACTTAGAAAGCCTGATTTGTCCACTTACAACTAATAAAGGGGAGGATCTACATATCTAAACACAGTCTTATCTGTGAAATCTATAGCTCTTCCTAACTCATTTAGCTTGGAGCTATCCATCCTTGACTTCATTATTCCTACTGCCTCATGGTGGCTAGAATTTTAGTAACAGGATAGTCACAGATTTAGGCAACAACCTCCTGGCTTGATCAAAACTACCTATGAGCCAACAGAAATGAGAGGCAAAGATCAAGAAAGCAAAAAGTACTCACTAGACTCCAGTTCTGTGCAGGAAAGACGAATCAACATAAGAAATATATAGCTTCTTTTTGTTGGGTTTTTCTATCAAAGTACTTTCCTGAAGAAAATAATACAAACCTTCCACAAATCCAGAGTTGACAGCTTCACCTTGAAATGAACTACAAAGGTCATTTCAAACGTATCTAATAACTTGAGAATGTTCAATGAAAACTGTTTATTCTCTTCCTCAGTTACTCAAATTCACTGTTAAAATAATCTGTAA
>NW_012120710.1:1225398-1229149 GCF_000951035.1 Colobus angolensis palliatus | reverse complement strand
ATTACCTATTATAGGACAATCATTATGCTAGGTGTCCAACACCTAAGAATTTAAAATGCATCATTCTTGCTCTAATGGAGCTTAGGAGCCAATGAGGAAGAAAATGTTTAAGAAAAATAATTTCCCCCAATATTTTATTTTAAAATATTTTAAACCTTCAAATGAGTAAAAATAATACACTGAGCAGTTTATTTCATTTTCTAGATTGTTAGTATTCTGCCACTATTTAAATCTTTCTCTTTTCATTGAGAAATGAATTTTTTGGGTCACTACTTGAATTTAAAGATATAAATTAGAATAGAATGAAAGACACGTAAAAAACTAGTTAAAATATAACATCCCTGAAATAAAATTGAAAATTTCAGTATGTTCCTCATGTAAACAAGATAAGAATAATTTTATTAAACTCTTGTTTCAGTTGTGTGTGTATGTGTGTGCAGACTGATTTATGGCATATAATGCATTTTTCTTTTTACTGCGGATTTTGTTTTTAAAACTTTGAAAGCTACTTTAAAGAGCATTATAGGGTGACTGAGGGAGATATCTTGAAGAGGAAAAACACTGGGAATAGGGACTCTAAGTAAGAGGCTACTGTAACACTCTAGGAGAATGAGAAGCAAAACTAAGGAAAAGACAAAGAAGTGGAAGAGATTTATTCAAGGACATTACAAGAAGAAAAAAGTAAATGACCATTCGATGTGGAAGAGAAGGCACAAGAAAAAAATAGGATGAGTCTTAGATTGATTGCTTGGGTAACTGAGTGATTGATGATCATCAGCTGAGGGATTAAATAAAAGTGAGGAGCATATAAAGAGGGATAAATAAGTTAGGTTTTGAATAGGTTGGGTTTGATGTACCATCAAACTTCTAAATGGATTATTCAGTTGGATACAGAAACAGAAAATGAAACACCACATGTCTTCACTTACTAGTGGAAGCTAAATAATGTGTATACAAGGCCATAGAGTACGGAATAATACTCAGAAAAGTGGGCTTGTTGGAGAGGGCTGAGGGGTGAGAATTTACTTAATGGTCACATTGTACTTTATTTGGCTGATAGTTACACTAAAAGTCCAGACCTATCACTACACAATATATTCATGTAGCAAAAGTGCTCTGGTGGTACTTAAAAATATGCAAATAATTTTTTTTAAAAAAACATAATATAAAACAAAACAAAAACCTCCACAAGAACAATATGAGCAATGCAACATTCTTCAGAGGAAGATGAAAGAATACAGGGTTTCTATCTTATCATTTACAGAGTCAAGCATATAGTCCAAAGTAAAACTAAAACAAAACAAAAACCTTACATATATAACAGAAGCAAGTGAATGTGACCTGTACTTGAGAGCGAAAATCATTCAGTATAGAGCCATAGACAACCTACATACTGAAATCAGCAGATAAAAACTTCAACCGGGCTCCAACCATTCCAAGATGGCTGAATAGGAAGAGCTCTGATTTGTAGCTCCCAGCATGATTGACACAGAAGACTGGTGATTTCTGCATTTCCAACTGAGGTACCTGGTTTGTCTCATTCAGACTGATTGGACAGTGGGTGCAGCCCATGGAGGGTGAACTGAAGCAGGGTGGGTCATTGCCTCACCCAGAAGTGCAAGGGGTCTGGGAATTTCCCTTTCCTTGTCAAGGAAAGCTGTAACAGACTACCTGGAAAAATGGGACTCTCTGTTCAAATACTGTGCTTTTCCCAAGGTCCTAGCAACCGGTAGACAAGATGATTATCTCCCATGCCTGGCTTGGCGGTTCTGATGCCCACAGAGCCTAGCTCACTGCTAGTGCAGCAGTCTGAGATGGATCTGTGAGACTGCAGCCTGGCGGGGGTAGGGGTGTCTGCCATTGTTGAGGCTTGAGTAGGTAAACAAATGTCTGGGAAGCTCTAACTGGGTGGAGCCCACCACAGCTCAACCAGGCTTACTGCCTCTAGACTCCACGTCTGTGGGCAGGGCATAGTTGAACAAAAGGTAGCAGACAATTTCTGCAGACTTAAACATCCCTGTTCAACAGCTCTGAAGAGAGCAGTGGTTCTCCTAGCACCACATTTGAGCTCTGAGAATGGACAGACTGCCTCTGCAAGTGGATCCCTGACCCCCATGTAGCCTAACTAGGAGACACCTCCTAGTAGGAGCCGACAGTCACCTCATGTAGGCGGCTGCCCCTTTGGGATGAAGCTTCCAGAGGAAGGACCAGGCAGAAATATTTGCTGTTCTGCAATATTTGCTGTTCTGCAGCCTCTGCCAGTGATACCCAGGCAAACAGGGTCTGGAGTGGACCTCTAGCAAACTCCAACAGACCTGCAACAGAGGGACCTGTCTGTTAGAAGGAAAACTAATAAACAGAAAGGAATAGCATCAACATCAACAAAAAGGTCATTTACACCAAAACCCCATCTGTAGGTTACCAACATCAAAGACCAAAGGTAGATAAAACCACAAAGATGGGGAGAAATCAGAGATGAAAAGGTGAAAATTCTAAAAATCAGAGCACCTCTTTTCCTCCAAAGGATTGCAGCTCCTTGCCAGCAACACAACAAAGTTGGATGGAGAATGACTTTGATGAGTTGACAGAAGTAGGCTACAGAAGTTCGGTACTAACAAACTTCTCTGAGCTAAAGGAAGATGTTCAAACCCATTGCAAGGAAGCTAAAAACCTTGAAAAAAGATTAGACAAATGGCTAACTAGAATAAACAGTGTAGAGAAGACCTTAAATGACCTGATGGAGCTTAAAATCATGGGATGAGAACTTTGTGATGCTGCACAAGCTTCAACAGCTGATTCAATCAAGTGGAAGAAAGGATATCAGTGATTAAAGATCAAATTAATGAAATAAAGTGAGAAGACAAGGTTAGAGAAAAAAAGAGTTAAAAGAAATGAGCAAAGTCTCCAAGAAATATGGGACTATGTGAAAAGACCAAATCTACATTTGATTGGTGTACCTAAAAGTGATGGGGAGAATAGAACCACGCTGGAAAACACTCTTCAGGTTATTATCCAGGAGAACTTCCCCAATCTAGCAAGGCAGGCCAATGTTTAAATTCAGGAAATACAGAGAACACAACAAAGATATTTCTCGAGAAGAGCAACCCCAAGAGACCTAATTGTCAGATACTCCAAGGTTAAAATGAAGGAAAAAGTGTTAAGAGAAGCCAGAGAGAAAGGTTGAGTTACCCACAAAGGGAAGCCCATCAGACAAACAGCAGATCTCTCAGCAGAAACCCTCCAAGCCAGAGAGAGTGGGGGCCAAAATTCAACATTCTTAAAGAAAAGAATTTTCAACCCAGAATTTCATATCCAGCCAAACTAAGCTTCATAGTGAAGGAGAAATAAAATCCTTTACAGACAAGCAAAAGCTGTGAGATTTTGTCACCACCAGGCCTGCCTTACAAGAGTTCCTAAAGGTAGCACTAAACATGGAAAGAAACAAGCAGTACTATCCACTGCAAAATTGTAAAGACCATCGATGCTATGAAGAAACTGCATCAATTAACAGGAAAAATAACCAGCGAACATCAAAATGACAGGATAAAATTAACACATAACAATATTAACCTTAAGTGTAAATGGGCTAAATGCCCCAATTAAAAGACACAGACTGGCAAATTGGATGAAGAGTCAAGACACATCAGTGTGCTATGTTCAGGAGACCCATCTCACATGCAAAGGACACATATAGGCTCAAAATAAAGGGATGGAGGAAGATCTACCAAGCAAATGGAAAACAAAAAAAAAA
>NW_012120710.1:1194615-1217528 GCF_000951035.1 Colobus angolensis palliatus | reverse complement strand
ATGCAGAAATCACCGGTCTTCTGTGTCCTTCGCGCTGGGAGTTGGAGACTGCAGCTGTTCCTATTCGGCCATCTTGCTCCGCCCCAGAGACAGAAGGTTAACAAGGATATCAAGGACCTGATCTCAGCTCTGGACCAGGTGGACCTAATAGACATCTACAGAACTCTCCACCTCAAATCAACAGAATATACATTCTTCTCAGCACCACATCACATTTATTCTAAAATTGACCACATAATTGGAAGTAAAGCACTTCTCAGCAAATGTGAAAGAACAGAAACCACAACAAAATGTCCCTCAGACCACAGTGCAATCAAATTAGAACTCAAGATTAAGAAACTCACTCAAAACCGCACAATGACATGGAAACTGAACAACTGGCTCCTGAATGACTGCTGGGTAAATAACAAAATGAGGGAAGAAATAAGGATGTTCTTTGAAACCAATGAGAACAAAGACAAAGACAAATGACAAAGACAAAGACAAATGGGACGCATTTAAAGCAGTGTGTAGAGGGAAATTTACAGCACTAAACGCCTGCAAGAGAAAGCAGGAGAGATCTGAAATCGACACCCTAACCTCACAATTAAAAGAAGTAGAGAAGCAAGAGCAAGCAAATTCAAAAGTTAGCAGAAGGCAAGAAATAACTAAGATCTGAGCAGAATCAAATAGATAGAGACACAAAAAACCCTTCAAAAAAATAATGAATCCGGGAGCTATTTTTTTTTAAAAGATCAACAAAATTGATACACCACTTGCAAGACTAGTAAAGAAGAAAAGAGAGAAGAATCAGGTAGACACAATAAAAAATGATAAAGGGGATATCATAATTGATACCGCAGAAATATAAACTACCATCAGAGAATACTATAAACACCTCTATGCAAATAAACTAGAAGATCTAGAAAAAATGGATAAATTCCTGGACACATACACTCTCCCAAGACTAAACCAGGAAGAAGTTGAATCTCCGAATAGATCAATAACAGGCTCTGAAATGGAGGCAATGATTAGTAGCCTACTAACCAAAAAAAGTCCAGGATCAGACTGATTCACAGCCGAATTCTACCAGAGTTACAAGGAGGAACTGGTACCATTCCTTCTGAAACTATTCCAATCAATAGAAAAAGAGGGAATCCTCCCTAACTCATTTTATGAGGCCAATATCGTCCTGATACTGAAGCCTAGCAGAGACAGAACAAAAAAAGAGAATGTTAGACCAATATGCCTGATGAAAATTGATGCAAAAATCCTCAATAAAATACTGGCAAACTGAATCCAGCAGCACATCCAAAAGCATATCCACCACAATCAAGTCGGCTTTGTCCCTGGGATGCAAGTCTTGTTCAACACACACAAATCAATAAACGTAATACATCACATAAACAGAACCAATGACAAAAACCACATGATAATCTCAATAGATACAGAAAAGGCCTTTGACAAAATTCAACACCCTTTCATGCTAAAAACTCTCAATAAACTAGGTATTGATAGAATGTATTTCAAAATTACAAGAACTATTTATGACAAACCCACAACCAATATCATACTGAATGGGAAAAACTGAAGCATTCCCTTTGAAAACTGGCAGAAGATAAGGATGCCCTCTCTCACCACTCCTATTCAACATAGGACTGTTGGAAGTTCTGGTCAGGGGAATCAGGCAAGAGAAAAAAATAAAAGGTATTCAATTAGGAAAAGAAGAAGTTAAATTGTCCCTGTTTGCAGAAGACATGATTGTATATTTAGAAAACACCATCGTCACAGCTCCAAATCTCCTTAAGCTGATAAGCAACATCAGCAAAGTCTCAAGATACAAAATAAATGTGCAAAAATCACAAGCGTTCTTATACACCAAGAACAGACAAATAGAGAGCCAAATCATGAGTGAACTCCCATTCACAATTGCTACAAAGAGAATAAAATACCTAGGAATCCAAATTACAAGGGATGTGAAGGACCTCTTCAAGGAGAACTACAAAACACTGCTTAATGAAATAAAAGAGGACACAAACAAATGGAAGAATATCCCATGCTCACGGATAGGAAGAATTAATATCGTGAAAATGGCCATACTGCCCAAAGTAATTTATAGATTCAATGCCATCCCCATCAAACTACCAATGATTTTCTTCACAGAATTGCAAAAAACTATTTTAAAGTTGATAAGGACTCAAAAAAGAGCCCTCATAGCCAAGACAATCCTAACCCAAAAGAACAAAGCTGGAGGCATCATGCTACCTGACTTCAAACTATATTGCAAAGTTACAGTAACCAAAACAGCATGATACTCCTACCATACAGATATATAGACCAACAGAACAGAACAGAGCCCTCAGAAATAATACAACACATCTACAACTATCTGATCTTTGACAAACCTGACAAAAACGAGAAATGGGGAAAGGATTCCCTATTTAATAAATGGTGCTGGGAAAACTGGTTAGCCACATGTAGAAAGCCGAAACTGAATCCCTTCCTTACACCTAATACAAAAATTAACTTAAGATGGATTAAAGACTTAAGTGTTAGACCTAAAACCATAAGAACCCTAGAAGAAAACCTAGGCAATACCATTCAGGACATAGGCATGGGCAAGGACTTCATGACTACAACACCAAAAGCAATAGCAACAAAAGCTAAAATAGACAAATGGGATCTAATTAAACTAAAGAGCTTCTGTATGGCAAAAGAAACTACCATCGGAGTGAACAGGCAACCTACAGAACAGAAGAAAATTTTTGCAATCTACCCTTCCTACAGAGCGCTAATATCCAGAATCTACAAAGAACTCAAACAAATTTACAAGAGAAAGACAACCCCATCAAAAAGTAGGCAAACGATATAAACAGATGCTTCTCAAAAGAAGACATCTACACAGCCAACGGACACATAAAAAAATGCTCATCATCACTTGATCATCAGAGAATTGCAAATCAAAACCACAATGAGATACCATCTCACACCAGTTAGAATGGCAATCATTAAAAAGTCAGGAAACGGCAGTTGCTGGAGAGGATGTGGAGAAATAGGAACGCTTTTACACTGTTGGTGGGACTGTAAACTAGTTCAAGCATTGTGGAAGACAGTGTGGCGATTCCTCAAGGATCTAGAGCTAGAAATATCATTTGACCAGTCATTCCATTACTGGGTATATACCCAAAGGATTATAAATCATGCTACTATAAAGACACATGCACTCGTATGTTTATTACGGCACTATTCACAATAGCAAAGACTTTGAACCAACCCAAATGTCCATCAGTGATAGACTGGATTAAGAAAATATGGCACATAATACTATGCATAATACTATGCAGCCATAAAAAAGGATGATTTCACGTCCTTTGCAGGGACTTGGATGAAGCTGGAAACCATCTTTCTCAGCAAACTATTGCAAGGACAGAAAACCAAACACTGTGTGTTCTCATTCATAGGTGGGAATTGAACAATGAAATCACTTGGACACAGGGTGAGGAACATCACCCACCAGGGACTGTCAGGGGGTGGGAGGCTGGTGGAGGGATAGCATTAGGAGTAATTCCTAATGTAAATGATGAGTTGATGAGTGCAGCAAACCAATGTGACACTTGTATACCTATGTATCAAACCTGCAAGTTGTGCACATGTCCCCAGAACTTAAATTGTAATAATAATAAAAAGACACTTCAACTAGAATAAACATGCTAAAAGACTGATAGGAATATGCTGAATATATCAAGTGATGAATTAGAAAATTTCTGGAACTATAAGAAAAGTGTCAAAAATTAAATAAAAAATCCTAAGCTTAAAAATTTTAAAAACTGGATGTATTTATTAGATGGTATCAGTAGCAGAAGCAGATTGGCTCTAATAAAAGAAAGAATATGTGAAGCTGAAGTTAAATGGAAATTTTCAAACTGAGGTGCTCAGAAAATATAGATCAACAAAGGCTCAATGACCTAAGAAATAGTATCAATTAATCCAATATACATGTAATTGGAGTTGTAAGAATGAGAGAAGAGAAAAAAAAGAAACAGAAAAATAGTCAAAGAAGTACTGATGAAACTTTTCCAATTTTTATCAAAACCAATTCACAGATTCAGAAAGCAAAGTGCACACCTAATATGATTCCTACAAAATTAGCCACAGTTAAGTCTCCTAGAGTCAAACTGCTGAACACCAAAGAGACAGAGAAAGTCATAAAAGCAGCTCTAGGAAAAGATACATTGCATACAAGGGAACATCAATATGAATGGCAGGTGACTTTTTATCCAAACCAATAGAGGCCAGAAGATAATGTTAGAACAATTTTAAAGTGTGGAAAGAAAATAAATCAGTCAACTTAGAATTCTATATTTTAAAAAAATCTACAAAATGTGGGAGTAATAAAGGCATTTTTTGATAAATAAAAATGGGGGAATTTATAACCATCAGATACAAACCAAATAAATTTTGGAGACATTTCTTGATATAAAAGGAAAATTATAGTGGATGAAAACTCAGACCTATAGGAAGGAAGAGCACTGAAATTGGTAAATATGTAAGTAAATATATTTTTTCTTTTAAAAATTATTTAAAAGCTATATGCAGAAGTAGTACACTTCAAAGAACATGTTATACTAATGACTGATAAGCATAGAAACAAATATAACACAATTAGTCATCAGGATAATGCAAATTAAAACCATGAGATGCCACTTTGAACATTTTAAAATAAAACACAGAATCCAGAACTATTTAATATATGAGACTGTAAATATGCTGAGATACAGATTTAGGAGCCAGTACCTTTTTATAAATGCTATTGAAGTCAAAATGGAAATGTTCATGCAGCTATTTTTTAAAATTATTGTTCTAGGGTACATGTGAACAACGTGCAGGTTTGTTACATATGTATACATGTGCCATGTTAGTGTGCTGCACCCATTAACTCCTCATTTGCATTAGGTATATCTCCCATTGCTATCCGTCCCCCCTCCCCCCACCCCACAACAGGCCCCAGTGTGTGATGTTCCCCTTCCTGCGTCCAAGTGATCTCATTGTTCAGTTCCCACCTATGAGTGAGAACATGTGGTGTTTGGTTTTCTGTTCTTGCGATAGTTTGCTGAGAATTATGGTTTCCAGCCATGCAGCAATTTTTAAAAAAATCTATGCAGCCATTTTTTGGAGAGAGAGGAGAAAAGAGGACTGAAGTCAACCTCTTTGAAGGTTAACATTTAAGGGATGTGTGACAAAAGAGGAATTTATAAAAACAATTTTAAGAAAAGAAAATTCTATAATAATTGTGCATCAGAAATTAGAGGAACTGGAATTCTTATACACTCCTAATAAGGGTATAAAATGGAAGAGCCATATTAGAAACTATTTAACAGTCTCTCATAACATATACATATCCTTTGAGTTAGAGCTATGCCTTGGTATTTACTTAAGAGATGAAAACATGTGTTTACAAAAAAGTGTACAAGAATGTTCATTGCAGCTTTATTTCTGATATCCAATAATTGGAAACAACTCAAATGTTCAACAATAGGAGAATGGATAAAGAAAATGACATATATTAATGCAATGTAATATACCACTTAAGCAATAACATGAATGAATCACAAAAGCATAATGTTGAGTAAAAGAAGCCAGACACGAAAGAATACATCATGTATGATTTAATTTATATAAAAACCCAGAATAGGCTAAATTAATATATGTTGATTGAAATACAAAAATAGTTGCTTGGCATGACAGTGGGGAAACTAGATTGATTGGAGAAGACTATGAAAGAAGTTTATGGGGTGTTGGAGATATTCTGTATCTTGACGGGGTGATGATTACAAAATATATACATTTTTCACACTACACACTTAAAATATCTTCATTTGAAAGTATTACTCTATTAGGCTATGATAATAGATTGAATATAGATGTAATGGAGGAGGTGAAGTCATGCCTGGATTCTATATTTCATTCTTTTTTAAAGTTTTACTTTAAGTTCTGTGATACATGTGCAGAGCATGCAGGTTTGTTGCATAGTTATACATGTGCCATGGTGGTTCGCTGCACCTATCAACCTGTCATCTAAGTTTTAAGCCCCACATGCATTAGACATTTGTCCTAATGTTCTCCCCTCTCCTTGCTTCTCACCCCCAACAGGGCACCGTGTGTGATGTTCCCCTCCCTGTGTCCATATGTTCTCATTATTCAACTCCCACTTGTAAGTGAGAACATGTGGCATTTGGTTTTCTGTTCCTCTATTAGTCTATATTTCATTCTTGAACTAATGCTGTTTCATTTAGATAGGAAACATCCAGTGGAGAATTACTGGTAGGGAAAGTTTTGAGAATTACCAAATGTAAGCAAAGCTGATTTTAGATAAATTTTCTATGTAAAACTTTTCTGGTCAAAACCTGTTCAAAATCTAACAGCTTTTCCTGCTTTGCCCTTTTCTTACGAGGCTAGGAGTAAGGGGATATTGGGACACCTGAGGTAAAAGAAATAAAAACTACAGTTCTCTGCATGTATTCTGATGATGTTTCCTTAAACTTCATACTCTTTCTAACTTTGTCAACAAAAACGATAGAATTTAAAGTTCCTTTATATAATATTTTGAAAATGGAATATTTCACTGATGGTGATTGCAGTATTCAGGTATTTAAACTGGTGGTTGCAGTTGAATAGCTAAACAAAAGTTAACATCTTTCTGTAACAGATTGGGTACTAAACAGTTAAAGACTAGATAATTTATTTTCAAGTCTTGAGTCATTCAGAGTAATATAAAACTATACAGAGTAATAAGGTCCTATTAATATTACCTGGAAAAAAGAAAGAAAATTAGTATGTTTGGTTGGACATTAATTTTTTCTTCTTCTTCTTTTTTTTTAGTGATAGGGTGTTGCTATGTTGTCCAGGATGGTCTCCAAATCCTGGCCTTACTAAGTCCTCCCACCTTGGCTTCCCAAAGCACTGGGATTTTAGGCGTGCACCACTGTGCCTAGCCAACGTTCATGTTAATGTTTATCGTTGCATTACTTTATTTATGTAGTATTTATCTACTTTATGCTCTTGTATATGTAATATTACATTTATCCAATCTCCATAATATCAATCAGTATTCTTCAGAGAAACAAAACCAATAAGATATACAGGTATACCTTATTTTATTATGCTTTGCTTTGTGTTTCACAGATTTTGTGTTATATAAAATTATTATGATTTTCTCTATTTTTTTTTTTTTAAAGACAGAGTCTCACTCTGTCACTCAGGCTGGAAGGTAGTGGTGTGATCACAGTTCACTGCAATCTTGAACTCTTGGACTCAAGGGCATTTTTGTTTGTTTGAGAGAGACATTTTTTGCTCTCTTGCCCAGGGTGGTCTTGAACTCTTGGCCTCAAGCAACCATTTTGCCTCATCCTCCCGAGTCACTGGAATTACAGGTATAAACCACCATGCCTGGCTGCAGATTTTGTGTTTTTTACATATTGAATGTTTGTGGCAACCCTGTGTCAAGTAAGTGCTCACTTCACTAGCATTCTTAGTAACAAAATATTTTAATTAAGGTATATACCCTGTGATTTTATACATAATGCTATTTCATACTTAAGAGACTATAATGTAGTACAAACACAACTTTTATAAGCACTGGAAAGCCAACAAATTCATATGACTTGCTTTATTGTGATATTCACTTTATAGTGTTCTGAAACCAAACCCACAATATCACTGAAGTATACTTTTATGTGGATATATAGAAAGAAATCTATTATGAAAGATTTGCTTATATGATTATGGAGGCTGAGAAGTCCCAGGATCTGCCATATGCAAGCTGGAGGCCCAGGAAAGCCGGTGAAATTGTTCGAGTCCAAATCCAAAGTAAATTCTGGGTCCAGTCTAAAGGCCAGAGAGCAGGAGCTACAACATCTGAGGCAGGAGAAGAGGGATGTCCCAGCTCAAGCAGAGAGAACAAATTTGCCTTTCCTCCACATTTTTCTTCTATTTTGGCCCCAGTGGATTAGATGATTACCACCCACATTGATGAAGATGATCTTCTTTACTCAGTCTACTAACTGAAATGCTATCTTCCAGAAACGTCCTCATAGACACACCCCAAATAATGTTTTACCAGCTATTTGATCATCCTTTAGCCAAGTCAGATAGACACATAAAATTATCACAACATCTTTTTCAAAGTATTTATTATTATACCCCCCATACTGCCAAACTTTTGAGTTTCTTATAACTTGATACTTAGTTTTATAGTTTTTTTTTAGAGTTCTTCACAGTTCGCTCTTGAACCGAATTATTATGTTGCACTTATCTTTCCTCTTTAGTCTCTGATCACTCCTTTTATTCTCCTCATTAAAGAGAAAAGCTGAGTATTCACTATGTTCCAGGATTCATTCTAAGATTTTAATATGAATTACCTCATGTAATTTTTTCCTTGATCCTGTAAACTATTGGAATTTTGCATACAAGGTTCATAGCTTCAGAATACCTGATTTTTTTTTTTACCAGACATATTATTGTTTGGCTCTCTCTGTCATTTCTACTATTAAGATATCAGTCAATTAACCAGAATTATATTCATTCAGTACATAAATTTAGGGAAAAAGGATGCAGAATAAAATGAAAGTAGAAGGCATGAGTATTGGGTTACTCTTCCAAAAACCAAGTAGTAGATTCTAGGGTCATAACACTATTAAATGCTGAAACAGGTAAGATTCTAGGAGTTGTGGTCTACTTTAAAGTCTGGAATACTCACCAAGTTTATTGGAAACCACCTAATACATTTTCATTCATTCACTTATTCATTCACTTACCTCATTCATTTTTTGTTTTACATACACCTACTCAAACACATCAACACCCACATTTATATTACATCGAATACCAATTTTCCTATTTTCTAAAAATTTCAGCTGATAGTCTGAAGTTGAAAAAATAAGTTAAACATACAAATACTTTCATATTCACATGTGAAGGGAAAAAATAACATTTTTATGAGCGAGGTATGTTCATGTGTTAGTTCATGTAGTTCTTTCAGAAATTGTAAAAGGTGTTATCTTCAATTTATATCTAAAAAAGGTGACACTCATACAAGTGAAGTGACTTGCTGAAGATTAAAAGCTAGATTGAAAGCCAGATCTGATGAAACCCCAAATCTCTACCTTATTCTCTACAAGATGCTGCCTCCCCCAAGCAATCATACACTTTCCTACCCTTTTGAGTAAGGACAGACACCTCTCTATGTAACTGTGTCATATTAGGAATAAGCACTTTATGATATCTGCCACCGAATAATTTTGATTGTCGTGAGAATGTCTCAGAAGGAAGCTGACTGAATGGACCTTAGGGAAATAAACAGATGACATGTCAAATCTAGATATATATTTTACTTCATCAGTTCCAAACACAACACTCATCATCCATCCAATGACAATATACCTATCTTCATGGGTACTACCATTTTCCAGAGGCATCATTTACTAATGCAATTATCCAATTAATTTAATGATACTAGCTTTATTCTCAGTGTTATTGTATTCCAGTTTATACAATGATAGGATATTTGAAAATACATATAATTTTGTAAAACAAGACTCATTACATGATTGTATTATTTTCTATGACATATTTAAAGAGTTTAATAACATTTATAAGTAAAAACAAATTTAGGAGAAGAATCAAGGTATTTCATGTATTCCAAAGAACTGATACTAGCATTATCTAATAGCCTAAAATTATATCCAAGGCATGGCCACGTCTTTTACCCTGAAAAATATAATAGAAAAGCATTTTAATATCAGTGGACTGCTTTGCATAAAATGTCTTAGATACCGTACGAATTGTTTATTAAAGAAATAGAAAGCTGTTCTTTCACTGACTCATACATACAGAAAAAAGGTCATAAAAATACTGAAATCTCTTTAGTATTTCTTACTGAATAACTTGATTTGCCTTGTACAATATAGTACATTAGTGAGGAAGCTTTCCTAAAGAGGTATTATTACTATTTACTCAGTTGTATTTTTATAAACGTTTTTCATCTGAAGAATGCTGAGTGCTCATTTTTATGGAAGGAGAGATCAAAAGAGGCTCATGGCAGCAGGGAGGAGATTTCAAAAACTTTGTCTTTTAGTTTGCCCTTCAGGTTAAATTGTTTGCTTTTCAGTGTATGTTTTTACTTTTTGGTGCTGTTCCCAGACTGCCCTTCTATCAAACTCCTATTGCAGCCTCATAGCCAACCAAGCTGATTAAAACAAGTAATTAGTTCAAGATTATGTCTGATATAGAAGTCATGGAATTTGAAATTTTCTTTTCATTGTACAATTTCTTTATCATTTTGAGATTTTTATTTTATTTCAAACTAATACACATATATTGGAATTATTACAATGTTTAGTTTGCAAATTGAAATGATGATTTGGAAGAATTGAGTCTGTATGGAGTATCTACAGAATGTCTTTTATAATGGACCTAGCATATCTAGTATTCATGTTTTCAGAGAGTATACCAAGCTTATAGTATAGGCAGACACGATTCTCAAAATTTAATTTTGTTTTCAAAAACCGTTGAAGTCCATACTCACTATTAATTTTATAAGTATATATAGCTAACTTATTTTTGTAACTACTTTGGTAAGAACTCCATTAGCTCCTCTGACAACTTTTATCTTTTGTCTTCATATGTAGGAATTGTCATGGCACCTAATGCGTGACTTTGGCAAATACCTACCCAAATCTCTGAATGATTAGGGCAACTTCTTATGGTTCCCTTAGACTATCAGTCTTGGCCTAGTGAGAAAAGGACATTCATAAGAAGCTCTTATTAAATTGAAATTAAATTATATTCTGATTAATCGATTATCAAAGATAACTTTTGGCCACCTTATTCAGAGTTAAGACCACATATTTTTCATTAGTTATCTTCTTAATTTCATGACTAAGTCCTATAAATTAAAGCACTAATTTTATCACTGTATTTTTTCATTAGACAATTTTTTTTACATAAAATGAAGTTTTCATAACTCTACCTTCTCTTCTGGGAACTTTGTGGTAATAGATCGGTCTATAGCAGAAGTGAAAACATTGGTTGTGCTGGGTTTTGGTGAAGTCGAGGGCATGACAACTCCTGCATTGTCATGTCTAAAGTTTATCACTTCTTTTTGTAAATATGGTATCTCTTCTCCTGTTGACTATAGAGAATGAGAATGAAAACAAAGTTGTCATAAGTTCAACAAGGCGGCCAAAATTGGGAAGAATGTAAAGCAACAGGAAGGAGATGCAACACAAGCATTATATTAAAAAAATAAGTTCTATTATTAGGTTTTTTAAATTGTAAGCTACATAAAAGACCATGAATATATACCAGCAAACATTAATTGTCTCTTAATATCTGCTTTTAAATAAAGGTGCATGAAAGAAGTATCTGGTATAGCATACTCAAAAATATTGATGAACTGAGTAAGAGTAAACTGAATCTTCACTGGCGAAATATTGTAAGAAGAAGAAGCAGCAGCAAAAATTATTGATGGAATTATAACAGAGATGATATTAAAATGAGCATTAGTGCAGTAAGTTGTCAATTGTTGATTTCCAGTAGCTGGCAAAGTGTTGTAAGGAATCTTACCATCACAGCAATTTCAGGAGCTGTGCCTAGTTGGGGATCAAAAGCTAGTTGCTGCTGTCCTCCTGGTATAGCCTGAAAACAAAAAAGTTTTAAAAGTCTAAATCAGTGATCTATGAAAATATGCTCTTTGGCCACCCAGAGTACCAGAGTAGTAAAACACTCCCAAACTTCTTAAATTATTTTGCTAAAAACAGAAATAATAGTTTAATTCTTGCTATTAGAGAAACAGCTTGACATCTCCCCTCTGCGTCTGTTCTGAAAGTGCTACTTTCTAACATTCTCTACTAGGACCAGGTGCTCATCTGTTGAGCATAAACAATTCTACAGAACACCAACATCAGACGGGGTGGAAAAACCAACACAACTTCAAAATTTTGTCTAAAGTAAGGTCACCATACAAGTCACAAAAATACCAGGTGTTCTCACATCTTGGCTAATATGAGCGACTGATGCTTTTTTACCCGTTAAAGCTTTCGCCTTGCTCCGCTATCCTTGCCTTAGAGGAATGAGCTTTTAAAATAATCACAGAGTTACCCTACTTTTGAAAATAGCTACTCCAGAGTGAATCACCACTTCTTTGCAATCTTCCCCAAATTACCTAAAAGAAGCCCAAATCGTGTGAGAAGTCATTCTAATACTTTCCTATGAAGACACCCAAGACTCCCCACGTGTGTGTTCTCCTCCTTGTACTGAGTGAATATACAGTTTTGTTCAGTTAGAGGTGCCCTCCTGGTCATCATTGGCTGAAGCACATTTATATATTTAGTAAACAATGAAGCAAGTAGTTTCCAAAATTTTTTTTAATGAAAAATATGCATTTACTTACAGGTTCTGCTAGTTGTGGAATGTATCCAAATTGATCATAGAATGGTATCTGTCAGATTTTTTAAAAAAGTATCATATTTTCTGTGATTATTCTTGTCACAAGTTTACAGTAAATGATTACTTAAACTTATATATCTTTTTATATAAATTAAAAGCATTTTTAAAGTTTATATGTTCCAGTAAGTAAAAATTAATTATTGTTAAATTAGCAAGAATCTTTTTAATACCATATCATTTCTAGGATAAAACTGTTTCTTTCCCTTTAAAGCAACATGACAATTAGAATTAATACTACCAGTTTTTAAAAGTATAATTCTGAATTTTCTGTAATTTGTAATGCCAGGTTTTAGAGTTACGATTAAACTATATAAAAGACACTTTCATTCTAACAGGAAGGATGTTAATTATATATGAGCCACCTGAATTTATGTTAGAATTCAAAAAATTTATTGCAGTTTCACAAAATTCAGTATAATGGTATCTAATTGTATCTCAAAATCCAGTAATCAAATATATCTTTCATCAAGGTAGCCAAAATTTTTGTCATTTATTATTTTTACATAGTAACCACTCACACATATGTGGAAAGGTGGATGCTAGTAAATTTTAAATGTGAGAAAACTTCACTTTTCAAGGTTATTCAGCTTTTTGGCCTTGATTCTATTGAAGTCCACTTACTGACGTCATTGGCTAAAAATCCAGCCTTGGAATATTACCAAATAAGTTTACACAAATGATTTATAGCAGAGAACACTGTATCTACCCTCTTATGCCTGTTTCATGCTATTGAGTGTTTGCATTAAATATATTCAGAAACTTTTTTCTATGGTAATATACCTTATTTGCTCTATTTTCAAGTGGAACTTGTAAGATTAAAATAAAACATTTGCAGTACCTGCTCCTCATACTGCTGCTGTCTTGTTTGTTGAGGTGACCTTGGAACTGTTTGCTGAGGTTGTTCCCAGGGTAGGAGCATGTAAACTGGATAGTATTGAAACATCTACTTGTAAAAAGACAAGGATACAAGAGATTCCATTACATCAGCATAGGACATACTTTTTATCTTCTAATGTCAATTTTATTCAAAAGCTGTTTTATGTCTAGCAACTTTATATGATTAAATACAAAGCAAATAGATGAAGCATCCCTTTCCAAACTTTGGAAACAACTTGTATCCCAGGTAATGTTGGAGTTGGTTTTTAAGGTTGCTTGGTCAAACACATTTAGGAAATAGTGGGTTGAACTAAGCAAAAGAGCTTTTTTTTTTTTTTCCGAAGGACATCTTGGAAACTTTATATACAAACTACTTTGCAAATACCTAAGTGAAAGATAGCCTATGTAGCATTTTCCCTATATTTTTGAGAATCATCATTCTGCAGAATGTGGTATTAGACATTCTGCCATAATAAATGAAATGCTATGAATGTATTGACTTGAAGAATTGCCACTTTATTGAAATAATCCATACATATTTTAGGATATTTGGTAAATCAAGACATAGACAAGTAACAAACAAATCTCATCTGAAACTTCACCACCTACATTACCTTATGGCTTCCATTTATATTATTGCCTTCTACTTACATGTCTGTGTCTGTTTATATGTGTATATGTTCATAGAAAATGAAAATCTTAGTACATATGTTAATTTTTGTATGCTGTTTTGTTTATTTGCATAAAGTAAGAGACTGTTTTAGACATGAGAGTTAAATAAAATAACTAGGGTTTCAGAAGGATTATATTTTGTACAAGCATTCTTAATCCTGGCTAAGAACCAAAATCACATTTGAGCATTTTAGAAGATGACCAATTCATGGGGTATTGATTCATTGGGATAGGGTTCAGACATTTGTAATTTTCAAAATTACCAGCAGAGATTATAATGTAAAGCCAGGGTGGAGAGCTACTGGTTTAGTGGTTAAAGAAGGAGACAGAAGGGGTGGAAAATTATATTCCAACTCAGCTATTTACTTTCAATGGGATCGGGAAATTGATCTCCTTAAGACTAGGTTTCTTGATTCTTAAGATGAAGTAATTCTAGTTATACATCTAATTCTCTAAATGCTTATGTCATAGAATGAGATAATGTCTAGAAGTAACTTTTGTTTTGTAATGGGAGTGGATGTGGGACAAAGTTATATGGTTATAATTACAGTACAGCCAAACACTGTAACTTTTTATGAAAAGGCCAATATTCTGCTGATGAATAATATAATTTATTTATAATACTGTTTCTTTGAACCCAGAATATTATAAAATTAATAACCCTGATATTTATAGGGTTTTCCCTATTAATGTGATGATTATACTAGTTTGCATTCACTTTTAAAAGATTCTCCTATTTAATGGAAATAATTACCATTTGATTGTAATATGGATTCAAATTGGAAATGTACAAGAAGCCTAAAATATTTTGAGCAGAATTTCATAACTGCCAAATAACATAGGCAAGTGTTTCTTATCTCTACATCATATCATATATTATCAGCTTAATGCATCTCCTTCATTAGCAAAATTTAAAGTTGGATAAAGTCAGTCCATGGTATTTCTCTTGCGTTTTTCCCAACTTCCAGCACTTTGGATGTAGATAGGACATGACCTGGGACTTATTGAGCTCTATTACTCTCAACATAGCAATGCGCTGGAAATTCAGGGGTCCTGAAGACTCTTCTTAGCTGCCTGTTCTTAAGGAGTTGTTAAGTGAGCCCAACGTCAACAAACTGATACTGGCCCAGCAATGATGTTATCTAGACAGTGATATCATTATATAGGTTTTAGAGCCCTGCTATAGGAGTCAGAGATAGAAATAGAACGCGTTGTGGAGAGTGTATGTAGCCATCTCTACGGGCAGTGTGGTTACATCCATTTACCTGTCCTTGCTCTTGGGGCATTTTGAAGGAGAACACATAGGGCATCGCCTGCCAAGAAAAGAATTATATAAAAATGTATGCTTGACTTTGTTATTTAAAATCTCTGAGCTGCTTTTCATAGAGCTAGTCATATAAATTTATCATTTGTTAGCAAGTTTCCACGACGAAATGTCATCTGTTACATGTGCTGTCGGCAACATAAACTGCCTTTTATTGAAGTTTTCCTATCTTATCCTAGACTTGTTTTTAACTTTTTTGGTTTGTTGCTGTATCCTAGAGTAGCTGATTTAAATATCTTTCGTCTTAGAAATCAGATAAAAAAGAACTTACAGTGATGGTAGAAACATATTATGAGAAAAAATATTTGTTCAAAAACTCCTGCCTATTTCAAAGCTGATTCATATTCATTGTCAAATTCAACTTGCAGTTCTCTCTCCTCCGAACAAAATCAAAGAGGCCTGACTTACGTGATTGGGGCCTGGTTGTGTCTGAGGCGGTGTTTGAGCCTGTGAGGGGTCAACTTGGCCTGCCTGGGCTCCTTGGCCCAGGGAAGGCCAAATACCCTCTGGGAAGGGTATTTGATTTGGGAACAGTCCGGGAAACTGGTCTAGAGCTGATAAAGAGAATTGGGCGAGTCCTGGAATTTGAGCCTGCTGCTGCTGTTGTAAAACTCCAGAGAAAGGTGGAATCCATGAATTAAGTGGGCCCTAAAAAGACACAAAGGAAAGAAAGCATGTTCCCTTCATGCCAAAAAGAATTTAAAGGTCAGTCCTGAGCAAGAAAGAGATAAAATACAAACAATTTCTATACCTCCAATGTTGCGATATAAAAAAGGACAGCATCTTGATTCATTTTGAACCAAGAGAATAATGTGAAGCAAATGCTAAATTCCCGACGGCCATGAGAAATATGGGGCAGGATAAGATTGATAAAAGAACACAACATCTGCATATGCCAGATTTGTTTTAAACCTTGTGTATTTTCCCCTACCCTAACCCTAAACCCCCCAACCTGCTGTTACTGGTTAACTGGGCATGACTTTGTATAAAATAATTACTTTTAACTGTCTCATAGTTGTGAGAATTAGTGCCTGCAGTATACCAAGTTCTCAATAAATAAATGTTAATTGAATTACAGTTTTTACTTTAACCTTCAAACAAATGGTCACTAGAATATATGAAACAAATTCATAACATTAAAAATTGAGATTTCAGAAATAGGATCAGGAAACATTTTGTTTTCATAAAAAATAACATAAGAAATGAGCAATAGAAAAATGTTCCCCATAAAGTAATTATTGAAATAGAGGTACCTGAAGTCGTAGTGGCAAAAGTTGACCATTATTAAGATTGAGAAGTAGCTAGAAAAGGAAAAACAATATGAAATCAAGATTACTACTCACTAAAATGAGTAAGAACAATGTTTACTATAAATATAGCGCAAGTCACAGCTGGTTGCTCAATTTCTTGTTAGAAGTGAGACATTTTCTCACTAGGCTTACACTGAATTACGGTGATTAGAAGTTAGATTTAAAACAAGGTTTAGATTTAGCAACCTCTCCCCTGTTGGGTATGAGATTACACAACGTTAGCTCATTCTAGGAGTTTAGTCATTTTATGCTTTTAAACACCTATATACACCTGTATTAGGTGTTATTAGAACAAAAAGATATAAACAATATTGTATCTGCCTTTGAAGAATTAACAATCAAGCAAGGGAAGCAGAATAATATTTTAGAGGTAACCTATCATATAATCAAACATGAACATTAGAAATGTGCTTGGATACACATAAAAGCTAGTGGAGAGGAACACAGTATAGGTCAAATGATGACATTTATCTCTTCCCACTTGATTTCCATTAAAAAGAAAGACGGAGATGGTTTTAATTATTTAAACTAACCTCATTGCTATTGCTGGCAGACATAAGACGCTGTGGGATAAGCTAAAATTAAAAATGAAAAAAAAAATCAGAAATAGTAAAAAGAAGGGATTGTTGAAGGTTTAACACAATGAGATCAGTAGTGCCATAAAATCACTTACTGGGGCTGACAATGTGGCTCCCAGGAATCCAAGAAGAATTATAATTTTCATTTTTGTATGATAGATCTAGAAAATAAGTTGTGATCGTTAGCTTTATAAAGACTTAAAATTCGTGACAAAATAATTAGTATTGTTCAACCAAAGGAATAGTTGGGTGAATTCTATAGTATTTACTTACATTTTGGAATTTAAAATTTAAAAAGTTATATTTGTAAATTTCTACAATTTATTTTCTCTCAGACAAGCTGTTTATAAAAAACAAAATTGTTTGCTTGTCCTTTTAGCTTGAACAAAAAACTCATTTGGAGACATATGATGTGGTTGAATGCATTAATGAACAAGATGATCTCCTGGTGCTGCCCTACAAGGAGAGGAGCAGGCCCTTCAGACCATGGGAGGTCATGACTAGGGCTAACCAACTAGGGACTTATTATTACAACAATTTTACTGTCTATATTGAAAGTACTTCAATAGAGATTTGACAATACCAGTCCAAAACTAGATAATTTCCACTTTGTAGTCTAATAACAGAATAACATATTAGAACTAAGCAACTGAGTCAATGTTTTTGTCATTTACGGAAATGGAGTATAAAACTAAAGTGTGGTGTTGATTTATGGTGTAGCCTGTTTAAGTATATTTCTCTTATCCTCTAGATGTGAAACTTTCTTCCCTGGTTCAAATCATTGACCTAATCAAGCATTTAGGGTGAACTTGATAATCTATCCTGCAGAGTTCACTGATTTTGGTTCTTCAAATTATAAAAGCAAAGATTTGATATCTTACCTTACTCCTGGACCTATAAAGAAAAATCTGAACCATGCAAGATCTGTGTTCTTTTCCTCTCTCAGCTCTGCTGCTTAGTGCTTCTCTTAAATTTTAAAACTCATCTTTAGAAAAAAAGGACCAATCATTGTTCAAAAGGACCAGTGATTCAGTGGGTTTCAGACAATGGCTTAGCTAATAACCTCTTTCCTAATCATTTAGGTGATATATGGATTCCCACACTTTCAGTAATGTTATTAAATTATCCCCTGAGAAATGTTTTCCTGTGATCATTTCTGGCTTCTGGTTTGGTTATGAGTAACTCTCCTAGGATAATTCTCCTAGAATAATTCTATTCTACTCTTTCTCTTATAATTCTTAAACTGGATACCCTAATTGAATAAAACTGGATACCCTAACTGAATAAAAGTTAATATCTTTAGTAAAGTCAAGGATAAATGGGTGATTATTTTTACTTCAAGGGCAAAATACAGAATTGTTAGAAGACACAGGTCTGAAAAGCAAAACTCCAAAGTCTACTTAGCAGAATTCTTTGCTTCTTCAATGCTGGGCTAAGTAAATGCGGGTTAGTTTCCTTTAGGTTTGACCTTGAAAACATCAGTTAGCCGGGCGCGGTGGCTCAAGCCTGTAATCCCAGCACTTTGGGAGGCCGAGACGGGTGGATCACGAGGTCAGGAGATCGAGACCATCCTGGCTAACACGGTGAAACCCCGTCTCTACTTAAAAAAATACAAAAAAACTAGCCGGGCGATGTGGCGGGCGCCTGTAGTCCCAGTTACTCGGGAGGCTGAGGCAGGAGGCATGGCGTAAACCCGGGAGGCGGAGCTTGCAGTGAGCTGAGATCCGGCCACTGCACTCCAGCCCGGGCTACAGAGCGAGACTCCGTCTCAAAAAAAAAAAAAAAAAAAAAAAAAGAAAACATCAGTTGATCTCCCTCTACTTACTGAATGCAATCCATAAAAAATTGCTAAATTTCCATGTGTCTACGAAATATATTTGTATATGATCATGTTGCTTGAAATAAGTAATTTAATAAATATAAAGCATGATGTCCTACATTTTAAAAAAAAGTGGTGAATACATGTTTTTATTTAAAAATGTTTTTGTTATATATTTTAATATTCAAAATACAAGTAAGTATTACTATTTGCACATTGTTATTATTTAAATTTCCTTCATAATGGGAGTTTTGCATTTATTTATAGTTTTTTTGTTGTTAACATTGACTCCCCTCTAATAGATAGTTCAGGATCACAAGTGTTTTGACAAAGTATTAGCAATTAATTTTTATTATGGAAGAGTTCTTTTTAGCTAACTTAATCTTGAGCAACTCACGATAATCTTATGCAGGAAAACAAAATTATTGTCTTTTAGTAAATTTGTCTTTTTTGGTAGGATGAGACAGAGTTTGCATGGTTCATTAATACTGAAGTAATTATACTATTTGTTATTTATCTAGTCAAAAAATCCAAGTACATAAATCATTAATTAGAAAAAAAGGACATTTTTCTCTGGTAAAGAAGAAAACCCACCACTAGGAGTTTGTATCTATTAGAAAGTATTAAATTGAATTAAGTTTAGCCTAAAGCTGTCTGCATACATATTTTAAGTTTGACCTAAAGCTTTCTTGTACTAGTGAACTGTAACTTAATGATGTTAAACAAACTGTAACCTACTATTTTAACAAGAAGCTGAGTGACAGCCAATCACAAACAGCTGACTGTTCAAATGTGTTCAAATAAGGTAGTTGCAGAGCTGCAACTGGTACCAACTCACTGTTTCTGTAATTCATTTCCATTTGCTGTACACTGTTTTCCTTTTCTGTCCACAAATGTTATTTGACCACGTGGCAGCCCTGGAGTCACTCTGAATGTATTTTTGTTCCAGGCTGCGTGATTTGCAAATCATTCTTTACTCAATTAAATTCTGTTAAATTTAATTTGATGAAAGTTTTTCCTTTAGCAAAAGTAACTTTACTGAGATTTGTGATAGTGGTCTTCTTAGATTAACTAAAAAATTAGACAACCCTAGATGTTAATGGCAGATTTAACTAAAGTTTAAACCTAAAGGTGGTTAATGTAACCAGTTGTTGCCTGGAAAATGCAGTAGATTTGTTGAATGTGTGAACTAGGAGGAAGGTTCTGTATTGCATGATGCTACGTATTTACAATTAATGATTTTGGTCTATTCTGAATATTGTCAAATTAAATATACCATAAGCTCTCAGACTCTTGAGAGACTATTTTCTATTGCAGGATGCAGGGTCTTAATCAGCTAACCCTACTACCAATCCAGAAAATTGTCAAGACCAAGCACTGAAAAGGTCAGCAATTGGATTATAGAGTGAAAAACACAGTCAGTTTAAAAATTATTTTGATGATGAATTGTTTATCTAACTATATTTCTCAACTCTGAAGAAAATTGGAAGACTTCTGTCATTGTGTTCTTTTTTTATTTTTCATTACCTGAGTATTTAATGAAAAGCAATTGAAACTCTCCAGATGTTCAGCAGCTGACGTGAGAAAAGAACAGGCCATGCTTTATTATCTGATAACTTTCAAGAACCTACGTCATTGGAGGCAAAGTTATCTCTAGGTAGGAGGGGAAGTAGCAAGGGACTCTAATTCTCATCACGTTGTAGTGTGGATATTGTATATGTCTGTTTTTCCCATTCAACTAGGTTGAACATACTCATTATCTATTCCTGTGTCAGTCACCAAATAGGTATTCCACTAAGTTTTGTTAAATAAATGGTTTCTTCATTCAGGGAAGAAAAAAAGGTGGTATAATTCTGGAGCCATGTGAGTCTGTATGGATTAAGTTGCAGGGACATAAGATGAGGAAATCCGGAACCTGATATCATCATCATAACTTCATTATTTTGGTTTAGTTCAATTACCAGAACATCAGACAACCCTCCATTCAAATAAAAGTACAAAAACATATTCTAATGCCAAGTACACATGACTGTTGAATTATGTACCATCTATATCTTGTTCTGTTCCAGTAGCATAGATGATGAAAAGTAAACAACAATGGTTTATAAATCAGTGCTTTCAAAATGTTATCCCTGCTTTATTTTCCTTCAACTATCCTGAAAAATCAATCAAGGCTTACAGAGTGCCATTGTGAAGCAGAGCAATGTTCTGTGAATCATGACAATAGAATTTAAAATGTATCACTTCTTAAAATAATTTTCGTCCACCTGAGCTGTAATTTCCCAGGGACTTCTAATGATATATCAAGGTAGGCAAGATATATATATATATATATCACCCTCATGCTTTGGCGAGAAACCTGAAGTACAGAAGGTTCAGTGACTTCATTCATTAATGAATTAGTTTATTTATCCAAGAAATAGTTGTTGCACAACTTCTGTGGTCCACGTCCTTGCCAAGCATTCAAAACTTAGTGCTAATGATAATATAAATAGTTTTTGCCTTCATGGAAATTACAGTTTTTTTCACACTTTCAAAAAGTATCAGACTTGTGGCTAGAATTCAGGTCTTTTGATTCTCAATTCTGTAGTCCTATCTCAAAGCACCCAGATGCCTAACTAGAGAGGAGAAAGACATAGCACCATAATAAAGACAATTAACAAAAAAAATTATAACTCGAGCAGGAAATACAGAGAATCAGCAAGTTGTCAACTAAATCTCTTCTATTACATTGGGTGTTTTAACTACCACGAGGCTTTACTAAAGTAATCCCTTCTATTTGATACTTTACATTACTGGATACTAATCGTCCTCTGTCCACTATGACAGGATGTCCTAGCTTAGTAACTCTACCTTGATTAGATGAGTCTATCTTATTATATTTAAGATTTGTAGGTATGTGCATATGAATTATGACTATAATTTCCAGGAGTGTTGGCTTAGATATAAAGGTGTTAGAAAAGTAAAAGAATATACTTTTTCTTTTTATAAGAAGGAATTCATAAGTTTCAGAGTAGTTGAGAGAGGCCAGCACATAGCTAAGTTTGGGCTAGAAATGATCAACTTTCTGTGATTCCCTGAAGTGTGGCAAGTCAACTATGCAATGGGAGACATGTCTCTCAAATACAGCTTGTTCTGGCCTGGGTGTAAATTAACATCCACTTTCTCTGAAAGTAATTTCTTTTGTCTCTTGACCTGGAAGGATTTCTTTCTCTACTAAACCTCTATAGTATTTATTTTGCCTTTGCTTTGTGAATTCCATCCTTGTCATTTTAATGACTCCTGCATCTGTTTCTTTGTTTGGGGCCTGCAATCAGTTTGGCCTTAACCCAGTTTTTGTACTAAAACTTTTTAGAGAAACAAAACACATCACTAAACAACTCAATTTTAAACAAAATCTTATGGTTCTAGTAACTTCCCTATGATTGATGTCATGAGGGAGGAAGTCCACCATGTTTGGCCAATTTCAGGCTTTCTCCTCCTTCCCAAACATCTAGCAAACACCATGGTGTGGTGATGGGACTCTCTTGTGAATGTCCCATTCGAGGGGAGGGGAGTAATACATTGCCCAGTCTGCCTTTGTTCTCCCTCAGAATTCTGGTGATAATCTTTTTCCATTTTGTTACATTAAAAGTTTATCTCTTTAATAAGATATTATGCTTTCTGATAGCAATGTATTTTATTCTACTCTTCAAAAATTTGCTATCTTGTCTTTCTTTCTTATTCTCCACTCCTTTCTCCTTCTCTTTTTCCATTTGCTCTTCTTCCTTTTTCTCTTCCTCCTCTTCTTCTTCCCATATCTCATATTTCAATTATTTTCCTCTTCTTCTCCTTCTCCTCCTCCTCCTCCT
>NW_012120710.1:1188174-1194001 GCF_000951035.1 Colobus angolensis palliatus | reverse complement strand
TTCTTCCACTTCATGACTTCTCATTCTTCTCCTTATTCACTAAGCTCCAACCCCACTAGTTTTCATGCTGAGTTTTGAACATGTTAAATGCATTGCTCTTTAAGGCCTTTTCACCTGCTGTTCCCTATGCCTGGAATGCACTTCCTCCAATTACTGAGGGGCTGGTGGATTCTTATAATTTATTTCTCACTTTAGGTATCACTCCACAGAAGAATGCTCCCAGATTACTCAATCGAGGGCAGCCACTTCTATCATATTACCCTGTTTAAGTTCTCTGCAAAGCATGTGTCACCATTTCATATTGATATATTCATTTGTTTTATTTTTGAAATTTTAATTATAAAATATTCTTGAAAAAATCTAAACTATTAATTTCAAAGTATTATTCAGGAGAATCCCCTTGCTTTCACCAACACCTCTATTCTCCAACTGTATCCTTTAGGCAGTGATGTGTGATAAAACAGATCTCTGCCGAAAAAGAGAGCCCCGATTTATAGCATCTCCCAGTTTTTATAGCATAAAAACTCCCACCAGGGCCACATGATCTTTCTTATATAATATAATGATACTAAAATGATAGTTTATCTGGGGGGTGCAAGTATTTAGAGATATGTGAATCTAGCACATGTTTAGTGCCATACATCAGATTCTTGGCTGTCTTTTCTATACACACTTTCTGAATTGATCCTAAGCATATCCAAAATATCATTGTCATCATACATTGAGGAAACTGAGACTCAGAGAGGTTATTTTCCTGAGGTAGCACAGTTCTCTCTAGTAATGGAGCGCAGATTTGAACACAGGTCTGTTTCCAAAGAAAATATTTGTTTCAACACCATATTCTATGGGTTTTCACATAACCAAGACATTGGATAATTTTTTTGCATGCACTTTTAGGATATATTAAATAAACTTTATGACTCTCTTGATTAAACATTCTTTCTCATCATTTGTTGAAGATTCCCCAGGTTTCTTGAATGTTGCTTTCAATTGCAATAACTACAACTACTTTTGCACCAATCTACTATAATCCCTGACATACATTCTGTAATAATCAGTATCTCCCAATTTCTGGATTTTCTGAGGTTTGTCTTGGATTGTTAGGACTTTTTAAAGACAAAAGTACTGAACTACACTATTTCTGCTCCTCCAAAAGCCTTAAGAAACTCATTCTGATATGAGGAAATATATCCAGGATTGTTCCAATCCACAGGTTAAGTGCTCTAAGCTGAGATTATCAACCATGAAGTTCACCTAAGAATAGTGCTTATTGTTCAGGTCACATTTCAATGAAAGAAGTTTTATTTTGTCTATTCCTTTTCCAAGAAACTTTTCTACTTACAAAAACAATCATTTTAAACCACAAAAGCCAAGAACTTATAAATCAATGCCACAGACAACTTTCCTTATCATGACCGCTTTCAGAAATGTAGAAACACTGTGAAAATACCATATTGTATTTTAATCAAGCATCTGTTTCATGGGATATTTTAGAATAAGTAATTAGAATTCATTTTAAAATTACCAGTCAAATTATGTTTTTATCAAATTAGAATTTTCTGT
Organism: Colobus angolensis palliatus; assembly: GCF_000951035.1. Taxonomy (NCBI): domain Eukaryota; kingdom Metazoa; phylum Chordata; class Mammalia; order Primates; family Cercopithecidae; genus Colobus; species Colobus angolensis. The sequence continues at coordinate 1,192,438 of NW_012120710.1, read as the reverse complement.
GATTTCTGATAAATGATAATATTACTTGGGAAGGATTCTACTTTTTTTGAAATTAAGTTCATGAGTACATTGGAGGCCTCATCAAATTTTAAAATGTATGTACTATTGCAGAGCATATTCTTACTCTCACATTCTCTCATTTTCCATATATATATATATAAAGAATTACACTCAGCACCTTTTTCTGAATGATGTTAATTAGAATAGAAATAATATGTGTTTATCTAACATGTAGATTGTATCAGGTATTCTTCTAAATGCTTTATTTACATATATCAACTCAATTGTATTGATCCTCACCACAGTCTTGAGTTTTAGATGTGATACTGATATTCTCATTTTACAAGTGAGGAACATATGGCTCATTGAGATCAAAAGCTCTTCCCAAGTTTACATGGTTAATGAGTTCCAGGATCAAGATTGGAACTGAGATGTGTTCAACTCTGAACTCTTCTACTTGGCAATCATATTATGCTGAAACACATAATTTTAAAAGACCTATTTCATAACCTTCATGTTTACATTGAAAAAACTTGTCACTTTCAAAAATATTTACTTGGTCAAATGGTGCTGTAGCATGGTTGATGGATGTGAACCTACATTTGTATAAATGTATTTTTCTTCTCTTGTATCCTATGTATACAGGAAGAAATTTAGTCTTTACTGATAATTTATTATTAAAATATCTCCGTCATGCCTACTTTTCAATATCCTGGAAAATATTTTCTTATGTTTTTATTCATCAGGCAAAAATGAAAAAAAATAGTGTCTTGGAGACAAATCAATTAAAAGTGCTACAAAATAGTAACTCAGAAAGTGTGAATGGATGTAAAAAATTACCAAGAAAGATTGGTAACTAATATCTGTAATGCAGAATAAAATAGTCCATGAATTTCTTTTGTTTTTTTTTTGTTGTTGTTTTGTTCTGTTTTTTTGAGATAGAGTTTCATTCTGTTGCTCAGTTTCATTCTGTGCAATGGCACAATCTCATCTCACTGCAACCTTCGCCTCCTGGGTTCAAGCGATTCTCCTGCCTTAACCTCCCTAGTAGCTGGGTTTATTAGCTTGCACCACCATGTCTGGCTAATTTTTAAATTTTCAGTAGAGATGGTGTTTTGCCATGTTGGCCAGGCTGGTCTCGAACTCCTGACCTCAAGTGATCTTCCCGCCTCAGCCTTCTAAAGTACTGAGATTAGAGGCATGAGCCACCACACCCAGCCTCAAATAGTCCATGAATAAACATTATGTAATGATTTTCAAGATGCCTAAGAATGGATTATCTGTCTAAGCTCAGACTTTGAATAAGTGTTAGGTTGAAATGACTCTCTGAAAACCCAAGGTGAATGAGACATTTTGTGGGAAACGATTTTGAGACAGCATGGTCTGTTGGATTGCAAGGACAGCAGAAACAGCTTGACTAGTTGGGCACCTTTCTTTAGTAATTACTCATCTGATTTCTCTAGAACACACAGTTTAATGAGTAGTCCTGTTAATTATTTGTTCTGGTGAAGTATGCTCACTGAGTTTTCTTATTGTTGAAATAAGCAATTTACATTTGCTTGGGTCCTTCACACACATTCTAAGCCCAGGATATGACAAATTTGGAATAAACAAGTAAACTCTCTAATCTAAGTAGAATTTTTAAAGACACTTTTATTACTTTCGTATAAAATGTGTCTGTAAAGGAGTTTAAAATCACTTTACCTTGCATTATAGAAATAAAGTTCCTAGTTGTACATTTTATAAGTACTTCAGAGAACTGACTTTTAGATTCAAAGATTAGATGAGCTTTAAGATAGAAATGTTTTTGGCATAGAGGGATACAGATTGAGTCCACAAAGGAGTAACTGTGAAGATCTGCCCTGGGGCTTATTGTGGGAATTTAGGAGAAGGTGTTTTGGAAACCTCCGGCAGTTCCATGTTGATATTAGGAAATATTTGGTAGAAGTTCCTAGAAAACAAATGCATTGCTCTTTTCCTTTAAATGTCAAAAACATTAAAGAATTACAGGACACATTCTACCCATTGATGCATGTGGGTTTGGGTAGGTACGTAAGACATGAGGTTTCTGGGTGAATAACCACCACACAGCCCCAGGCCCAGCATAAACCTGAGACTGGCAAAAATAGTAGCTGCTCATGAAATATGATTTCAGTAAAATTTGTGAGTTACTCTATCACCTACATAACTGATGAAGCCTGAAGTTTGTAACTTATCAATGATCTTTCGAAAAAAACATTGTTAGGCGAGGAGCCCTGAGGAAACACAGAGCAGAGTGATTCATCAGAACAACTCCCATTAATGTGCCAATATAATAAATTTTTCACATAAACAGTTTTCTACATCTACCTGCATTTATTATGTAGATGGCATGGCTTCAACATCAAAAAGTCTTAGATTTGAAATCTCACTTCAGGTCCTTATTGGTCATGTCACTTTGGGCAAGTTAATTATTTTCTCTGAACCTGTTCCCTTCCCTGTAAAATGATGCAAATATGTACTTCTTCAGGGTATCTACAGAAACTATGTGCCATTAAATGAGAAAATGTATTTGCTCAGTGTGGTAATAATTCTGAATAAAACATTCTAGGGGAAATTTGACACATCTTGATCCTTTAGGGAGAAGTCTCTAAGAGATAGAAGTCTGAAAACGCCACCAAACAGATTCACATATATGTGACTTTCCACTTTAAATAAAATTCACCAGCTTACATTACAAAAAAGTTACTTAGGAAAACAAGTTAACTTTATCAGTAAAGGGTAATACACAATCCCAAGGCACCTATGTGCCTATCCATCTATTGTCTCATAGTTTTTTCAAAACTCCCTTGGTTTACTGTAGATATTAATTTTGCTAAACCTTGATATCTCCTATTAGAATACTGATGACTTCATTTCTTCAACCAGACATTATTTATTGAGCACTAGCAATAACCCAGAGATACTGCATTCAGGGCACATACAGTATAATAAATGAGAATTACATATGAACAAATGAGTGTGGCACTCTTTGATGAAGATGGAAAAGAGGTAAAGCCATGGTGTGTTTGGATTAGGGATGGAGTGACCTGATAAAAAACCCCTGAGTTGAGCCCTGAAGGAAAACTGGGATTTCACCAGGCAGACATAGGGGCAAATGCATGATGCATAACGTATTTTGATATTTTGTGGGATAATAACTAATTCAAGATAATTGGTACATAGGATACCTGTGGGAAATGAGGTATGGCATGTAGTTAGAGGTCACATCACAGTGGGTTTTCTAAGACAAATAAATGTGTCTGGGATTTTATCCTGTCGGCAGCTGACATCAATTAAGCAAAGGAATCTATGGTGTTACTCATTAGTAATGCCTAACAAATATTTCCATTCCTCCTTCTGGGCACATGTAATGTTCCAGTTTCCAGCCCTTGAATTTAGTGACTTACTTTGACAAATTAAGTATGAACAAGAAATAGAACGTGTCACTTCTCGCTGGAAAATTTAAGATTATTCACCACTGTCTCTGTTTGCTGTGGCCACTAGCAGTGTTCCAGGTGGTAGCTTTGCCATCAACTTGAGTTTCTAGAATTGGGATCCCTGAGTAAGAACAATGTAGAGCAGAACTTTGAACTGACCCAGGGAAAATATAGTGCAAAGGAGAAATAAATCTCATAGTTTCAAGCCACTGATATTTTGGGGTTGTCACTGAAGCATAGTTTAACTTGTCTTTATTATTACACTGTCAGATTGGTATTTTTGCAAAATCTCTCTGGCAGCAGTGCCATGGACAGACTTAAGGCAAATGTAAAAGCAGGGTACCAATGCAACGGGCCACTGAGTTGGTCTGATCCTGACTTTGCCATTTACTACCTGTTAGATCTAGAAGTCAGTCAACATTTTTGAGAAAATTATTGATTTCATGGCAGAGGGATTTATTGATTGACTTTTCCAATTCTGACATTCAGTTATACAGATTGGAGACTATAATTTATGGACAACTGGAATAAGTATATTCTGACTATATAGAATTTAAAAAAATTGAATCAAAGATCTCAGTAAGTTTACTGATTTTTACTTTCAGCTTTTCCCTTGCCACAACCCTTCCTTCTACTCCACCCAAATTATTTTTCTCCTTTAATCCTACTAAAGCTTTTTTCCTAGGATTTTTCATTCCATCTTACTTTCCAGTGGGAAGCAGTATATTATGCTGGCATCAGATTATTCTAATCTCTGTAATATATTACCTGTAGTACTTTAAGAGAGCTACCAGGCCGGGCGCCGT
>NW_012120710.1:1172757-1187344 GCF_000951035.1 Colobus angolensis palliatus | reverse complement strand
ATTTTTTAGTAGAGACGGGGTTTTACCGTGTTAGCCAGGATGGTCTCGATCTCCTGACCTCGTGATCCGCCCGTCTCCGCCTCCCAAAGTGCTGGGATTACAGGCTTGAGCCACCGCGCCCGGCCGCCATGCTGATTTAATGGTAGTCATAGTACTGTCAAACCTTTATGATTTTTAATTACAGCTTCACTCTTGAAATAGTAACAGCTACTCTACTTGAGGGTTTCTGTCGATGAATATAGGCTATATATGTTTTGTCAATAATTTTACTTTAGGATGCAAAATCCCCTGTTCCATGAACAATGTATAGAGCCAGTCAAGTTTACAAATTGTGTGACTTCATTTGTGTGTATGTACTTGACGGGGTGATGGTAGAATAAATATTACATGGTTTTGGTAAGAATGAACTACAGGTAATAGGACAAGAGAGTCTCTAAATGAAAGGGTACCCCTGTGTGTGTGTGTGTGTGTGTGCATGTGGGTGTGCCTGTCTGTGGGTGTGTGTGAGTGAGAGAGAGAGAGAGAACAAGAAAGGGAGAACATACGGTTGGTGATGTGCTACTGTTGCAGAATTAAGTTTTTCATTTTACCTGCCTGTTTTTGGACAATGAAGTCTTTCATATAGAAGCATTAAATTTAAAGAAAAAACAATGAAATATGACATCAGAAACTTGAAAAAATGAATCTTACTAGTTACAGTTGAATCTGATTACTTCTGAATATTTTCCCTAAATGTTTCTGCGGCTAATTAAAGGAACTAAAGTTTTATCTTAAGTGCCTGTCATAACTGATTGTATGTAGCTACTTAGAATGTTGTGGTGTGTTGGATTTTCAAGGCTAAACCATGTTAATGGTTGAAATGATTACAAGACGGGCCCCACGACTTCGTAAAACTTTCAACAATAAAGCAGAGTAGGCACTTGTCAATGCAATGCAGTTCTGCTTGTGCATTACCACATGAGGGCGCTCTTTCCATCAGCTAGTCATATATTTAGTATTTTCCCCCCTTCAGTGTTAGTCTTTCTTTCCTAATTAAAAAAAAAAAAACCCGTATTTATCATGCAGCATCCTAAATTTTACAGAAATCCTAGATTCATGCCATAGAAAATACATCTCCAAATACTGTAGATAACACAAACTTAATCTTAGCTAACTGGATTTGTTGAAAAAATCTGAAAGGCTTCAGATCCTATTGCTAAGGGAGAAATTTATGCTGGGTAGATTTGTACTTATGGTGCTTATTGGGATTCACAGATGTGTGTGTATCTCAAGTAGTTTCTCTGTAAGTGAAGTTTGGAGGTGTAAAAATAAGAGAATATTCAAAGTACTTCTTCTGGAAGAGCTCTTTAGCTACTGAAATTTAATTATTAAATCTAATATGTGATGGATGGGTGTTATTTGTCTGATTGTTACTGTTTATTAAGTAATGCCTAAACATTATGAAATGTAAGTGGAATCCATAGTGGGAATCAATCAAAACTGGTATTTTTTTTTTAATTTACAGGTGTTTAAGTGTTAAATACTAATAGAAATTTAGTGCCAACTCAGAATCTTACAAAATGATTTCTCAAACCCTCATGACAACATTAGGAGATATATCCAGCTTCCGTAGGGATTCCACTAAGAAGGGCATAGACTAACATGTCATTTGTGACCACAAAGGACAAGTTCATCCAAGGCATGTACCAGGGATTAATGTTTAATACAAGGAAAATAAGTATGATGACAGAAATCAATACAGACATTCACAAACACGAACAGAGACGCTTTGTTTGCTAACCAAAGAAAAGTCACAGGAAATAAAGACAGGAGGAAAAGTCAGGAGAATTAAATTCACCTCAAGGTACCTCAGGGACAATGCTATTATTGGTGCATTAGGGCTTAAAAGGACAGAGCAGAGGCAAGCCAAATGTGTGCATCCCCAAAGGCATGATTGAACTGTATTTTTGCCAATTGTTTATGTAGTTTGGTAATTTCAAAGGCCAGATTTTTTTTTCATCCATGTGTTCTGCTTATCACTTGCTCAGTGATGCCAAGATTTTCCCCAGAAAAGAGTGATTTCATTTTCATGAGAGCTTTTGATCTCTGTTCAAACACAGCCGTTTTATGTTAGAGCTTTGAGCTCAGATAATGTGCTGCCTTTTCTTGAAAAGAAATGCTTAAACATTTACGTAAATGAATAAGTGCCAAGGATTTAAAATTTCAAAAGGTTGAAGATGAAAGTGCAGGCTGCCCTAGAAAGAAGTGCTTTGTAAAAGGTCATTCTTATTGTTAAGTTACCTTTGAGGGGCCAGGTATAGATAGGAATATAATAGGAAGACCCTGAGAAGATATTCTGGTTGAAAGGAACAGGTTTATAAACCGGAGACCATTTTAACCATTTTATAATTATTCCTGGAGCTGGTATCACTGAAAATTGTCTTTTATGTATTGTCATTTTCCTGACCAGTTGAGTTGTTGGAACAACTCTCCTGAAATAAGGGAACTTCTATTCTAAGTAAGTGCCAAATATTTAGATTACTGTGTCTAGATTTGTAGTTTGAAGTGTGTGGAGGATTTATAGAAAATCTCAGGGAGAGGCCGGGCGCGGTGGCTCAAGCCTGTAATCCCAGCACTTTGGGAGGCCGAGACGGGCGGATCACGAGGTCAGGAGATCGAGACCATCCTGGCTAACACGATGAAACCCCGTCTCTACTAAAAATACAAAAACTAGCCGGGCGAGGTGGCGGGCGCCTGTAGTCCCAGCTACTCCGGAGGCTGAGGCAGGAGAATGGAGTAAACCCGGGAGGCGGAGCTTGCAGTGAGCTGAGATCTGGCCACTGCACTCCAGTCCAGGCGACAGAGCGAGACTCCGCCTCAAAAAAAAAAAAAAGAAAATCTCAGGGAGATAATTAAGATAATTAAATGTCTAGGAAACAGATGCATGCATATAGGCTATGAAATTGAGATATTTTGACCCGTAAAATAGGACTTCCAAGTGCTACATGTATTTAAAATATATACTGCAGAAAGTTACAGTTGCGGCTTGCTCTCTTCCCCACATCACCCTCCTTCCAGTGCTGGAGGATGAAAGCTGCTCTTGAGATTTTTCTGGAGCCATCAATGGAGGGTTTGTTCTTTCTTCAAGAGGAACTGATAGAAATAGAGCTGCCAAGGAGGCTACAGATATTGAAATTCGACAACATAATAAGTATTTTTTATAAATTTTTACATGAAAATTCCTTCGTATCTGTGAATCTTTGGTGACACAATTGGAGAGAAGTGAAGACATTTTTCAGATATCATATTTGAATGTCTTTCTTCATGTGAATTATTCTGCTTTTCCATTGCTTTGTTGAAGTGAATTAGCCTCTCCTTTCCATAATTACTTGATGATTTTAGTCACAACTGAGACCTGTTCATGAGTTTCTCTTTTGTGCTTTGTGTTCAGGTACCACTAATTTCTTTGCAGAAACACTGAGTTCAATAATTGTATTGCAATTTAAAAATTTATTATGATCAATTTTTTACAGGAAACTATTATCTTTCACAGTAATTTTAGACATTCATCTTCACATTGGCAAAGTTATTTCCATTCTCCGATTCTCTGTTGGAGGAAGTTGTATAATCGACAACTATAATAGTTCAAAGAAGAGATACTGGTTGAAGTAAATGTTGGTGTGTGTGTGTGCATGTGTGTATGTGTTTGTGTGTGTGTGAGAGGGGAGAGAGAGACAAAGACTAAAAACAAGGGTGAGAGCAAAATCAAATACAAATAGGCCTCGTCCAAACATCATTCTGTAAGCAATTCTGCCTTACCTGGATCCAGGGATGAGGACAGTGATACTACTTAAATTGTGTGTACTCTGTTTAAGTAATTAATGGATTATGTTAACTAGAAACAATATAACGGATAGTTTAGGTTTTCTTCCTTCTTTCCTAAGGATTTTAGCCAATTTCAGATAAACATCATTTTTTAGCACAAGTATGTCCCAAATATTGCATAGGTTATACTTATCCTAAAAAGGGTCATTGTTGATTCAAAATTAAAATTTAACTTGGTATCTTACCCTTTATTTGTGTTAATTCTGGCAACTTTACATATGAACAAACACCCAGAGGAAGTGAGGCTGCAAACCATGCAGAAAATGAGCATTCTAGGCAAAGGAAATAGCAGATACAAAGGCCTTGAGTTAGGAATAAATCCAGTGTTTTCAAAGGTTGGCCAGGAGGCCAGTATTATAGCAGAAGGAGTATTATAGTAGTAGGAAGAACATTAGGAGACATAGTCAAAGAGACAAGAGCCAACATTTAAAGGGATTCTGACTTTTATTATGACATAGGAATCTCATGGAAGGCTTTGAGCAGAAGAATGATAAAACATGGCTGATATTCTGAAATGATCACTCTTGTAATGACATCGATTTTGAGAATAGACTGAAAATGAGAAGAATGGAAGCAAGAAGCCCAGTTTGGAGGCTACTGTGCTACTCACATGGAAAATGACAGTGGTTGTGAATAAGGTACTTGCAGTCCAGATGATGACAAGTTGCTAGATTGTGGATATTTTTAAAGGGAGTGTTATTATGACTGATTAATGATTTCCTATGTGGCATATGACAAAGGAACAAAGGATGACATCAGTGTTTTTGTTCTGAACAACTAGAATAATTTCGTCTTATTTAGTTATATATAGAAGAGAGTGTACGAGAGGCTTTGTGTGTCTATTAGACCGGGGGAGAGCAGTTCAGATTTTATTTCATGAATAATATAATTTCTTTGTAATAATTCATTGAGCTGCAAAATTATTAGTTGTATATTTTTGGTATGCATATGACAACTTCATAAAATACTTAAAAATAAATAAACAAAGCAAAAATAAAACATCAGAAACAAAATAGCATGAAAGAAAACCCAAGAATGAACATTTAAAAATGTATAAGGCCTACAAATAAGATCTGAGATCTTATTAAATATCTAACAATTAAATATGAGTGCTTGTAAATTTGCCAGTGAAACTGAATGCAATTCCCATTGAGTTTATGTTAATTTCAAGACTAGATTAACAAGAGCTGGGATGTTGTGAGGAATGGGAAACATACTCCCTAATTGAGAGGAACAGAGGCATCATGAGTAGGATGGAGTGGTAGAAATGCACAGGAAAGATGGAACCGGAGAAATAGACAAGACTTGATCCCTACCATAAAGGAGGAAGGAAAAGTCATGTCTTCCTATCTTGCACTGGGACATCCCCAAGACAGTCCTGTCCTTTCCTGAGATGGGAAATGCAGATTGGGCATAGTAGAAAGTTGCAAGAGGTCAACAGTGATCAATAGCTTCTTCTCTTCCTGCTACTTCCTGCACTTTCTCAGGAGGAAGGTTTAGGATATAAAAAAAAAAAAAATCAAATAAATAAAAACGATTTATATAGTCTGTTTATGAAGTACATACATTGTCAAGAATGTTTATTGCCATTGCATATTTTAAATTCTAACAATAATCTTTTACAGCTATAGAACAATTGTTTTCTTGAAAGAGAACGATCAACAATCCATATAATCATTACTTCTGTAATTAAGCTGACGAAAGAACACAATGCAAAACAAAAATATATTTTAATGCGTAATCAGGAGTAAAATTTTAAAGAGAAGAAAGGCATTTAATATAGATTTCACTGACTTCTTCATCTATAAAAAGAAGAATATTATTAAAATAACAGTAATATTAAGTTGGTATTTATAAAATGTATAAAGATTCACAAAAGCAAAATTGAAGTTTCTCTGGCTTTGTAATTTCAACATTTTCTTTTTGCTGCAACTTAATATTTCTTAAAATAATCCTGTGGCAGTCAATAACCTTTTTAAAATATCAGATTTGTAATAGGCATAGGCATTGGAAATAATTCAGGGTCTTTCTTTTGTATTTTAGTCATTTACATATGTGTATGCTGTACGTGGGGATTCTGATTGTCCGATCAATATTATCTACTGGTACTGTCATTGAAAATTTTTACTTGGTGTTCTTCCTCTACTTTATGTTGAAAGATCTTTCTTAAGAGACTTTTCGGAAAATTCAGAGTAAAAGAAAACTAATAATCACATTCATAAATTAAATATGAATTCTGTCTGCAAATGTTTACTAAATATTTGCATAGTGAGGACAATAAAAATAAGAGCAAATATCATGAGTTAATGAACATCAGGCTTTTAAATTACTGGAGCAACGTATGTACTTAGAAGAATTGTTACCGCTGTTTTAATTGTGAGTTTAAATTATGCACAGTTACCGATTCCTACTCAGTGGACATACTGATTTGCCAAAAGAGTCAAACAAGCCTTGCTATTTTCTTGCAATGCATAGTATATAATTAAAATTTAGACTGATTTTGGAAGGATAAAAAATGAGAACATTGAATTATGGTATTGATTGCTTGTGTCCCTCGATTGCCTTGCTGCACAACTGTGGCTTCTAGACCAGCAGCATCGGCATCGCCTGGAATCTATTGGAAATGTAGAATTTCAGTCTCCAATGCAGACCCACTGAATCAGAATTTGCAGCCCAGCAAAATCGCTGGGTGATTTTCCTGCCGGGAGTGAGGAGAAAGGAAGATGGAGGGCTTGTGAATGTTTTAAGACTGTGCTGTTTTAACATATACTTTAATTTTCTAAGTGAGTTGGTTCTTTCCAGTAGCATTATATTCACATTTTCTGGAGTATTCATGAAGAGACCATAATCACTTGTTTTCTACAATTTACTTCCTTCACATCCTATTTGCCTCCTTTATTTTAGTAAAGAGTTTATAAGACTTTACTCCTATGAAAAGGTGGAAAGTTAATTTGATTTAGACTATTTCTGGAAATGTTCATTTTTATATTTTAGATAAGTCAGGAGGCTAGGCCAGAAATGATTGTATTTGCCAGTACTTGATTGTCTGATTTTATTTACACAGAAAGGATTTTTTTTTTTCTGAAGGAAAATCCCGTCGATATGTAGAAGGATACAGCAATAACAGAATTTAGTGAGTGCTTACTATATTATAGATATATTACATAATCTCATATGCTACTAAAAATTATTAGTTCAGTATGCTAAGTCCTCATTTAACATTGTTGATAGGTTCTGAGAAACTGACTTTAAGTGAAATGATGTCTAAGGAAACCAATGGCTAATGGATATAAACAAGAGTTAAATACTTATGGTATATTTCTGCTTACAAAACCATCACCAAACTTCTAAATAAAGACCAAAACACTTCTAATATTAAACACTGAAATAAATGTGAGTCATACATACATTTAAGAATGTTAATAAAAACAATTAAGATAATGATTTACCCAATGATTCCAGTTCGGGGCTGCAGGTGGCCAGAAAGTGCACATCAGGGGAAGGTGAGAGGAAACTGCAGTACCTGGAGAAATGCATGCAGACAAGGGGGAGAATGTGCAAATTCCATAGACAGTGGTTCCTATTGGATTTGATATACATTTTTTCTCATCAACGTTGTAACAAAATGACTTTAACTAAATAATGTTATGTGAGGACCTGCTGTACTAGCATTTTCCCAGTGCTGTTTGAGAAAACACCAGAGCAACAATTTGCCTTGAACTACATTCTTTTTAATTAATGAACCTGAAATTTTAACCTACTGCATCTTATTCTGGCATTAATTCTATTTTATCTGATTCCAGCACCCATATTATTTAACCACTAAACCAACATACTCTACTGTCTATTATGCATACTTTTGTCTGAATTTATGAAATATTTTATGACAAAACAATTTAGAGCTCATTTTTTACATTCAGAGTAAACAATAAGTTACCTGTATCCATTAATGGTATCCACAAAACAGAGGTATATTGACCACCAGAAAACCAGGGAGTCTATTCTGTAGTTAGGTGTTTAACATGAATATAGTTTTGACCATATTCATGGTCATTTAAATGCTAAGGAAAAATAGAAAAGCACAGTTTCAATTAATATATATTTTTGATTAATAATAAAAAGTTTTCATGAAACTTTTTTTGCTACTTAAAAGAAATGAGAATCCAATTTTAATTTGAAATAGAAACAACAGTAAAACATTACAAGTAAAACTAGTCAATACATTTATAAAATATTAAGGTCAACATTGAATGCTAATTGAATGCTAATGAAATGTTGATAGCACTATTCCAAGAGAAATACTTACACTTTCTCATAGTTAAAAGAGTTAGATACTTGGAGATGACAATTATACTATTTAATTATTTAAATAATGTAATTACTTTTTCTCACTAATTAATTACCATTTTATTTTTATTATTTTCCCCCAAATTTTCTATTATTATTTCAGGGTTTTGAATGTGTCATGTAGGCATAAAATAATTTATGTGAAACTGTTGAAACTGAGTGGGAGGCATTAAATTGTATACATAAAGACTACTTGCTTGAAAAACGACCCTCTTTTTCAATTTATTTAGAAGTGGCGGCTTATTTCCTGTTAAATAACTTAACAATAATGTTAACATGAAGAAACATTTTTGAGAGATTAAACTATGCTAAATTCTTTACAATATTCTTTCATCACTTCTATATATGAATTTGTAAGATTGTAAGTCATTACCTTCCTTTTCGAAGATGAGGAAATTTGAGCTTAAAGGAGTTAGGCAGGGTATTAGGATGTGGGAAATCTGGGATTAAGACCTTTATGAAGAGCAACCCATAACCTCCATATTGCACGTTTATTTGGTCCTTCTATTTGGATTAAGACTAATTCTACTCTCTCTCCCTATGTAGATGGAGGTTAATTTCTCATAAATTATATGTCACTGTTCTTCATATATTTAAAATAATTTATGAAATCATACTTTAGTTATTCATGTTGTGGGTAAGAAAAGTTTAAATCATTTTAAATCATTAATAATTCCTCTGACATCTTCCAGGTATGATCTTTGTTTTACTGTTTTACTATCTTTTATGATCGGCTCAAAGGTGCTGGATTTCTTTGATCCTTAGATGCATGTTTTTCATATTTAAATATCCTCAACTCCGGATCTATCTAATAATAGATGTCTTCTTACTGTGTTTAGATTAAATTTTAAAAATAGTGATCTTTTTATTAAATTGACATTTAAATGTCCTGTAAAATATTACATCATATTTTGCAGTGGAACAAAAGGGACATGTGAAAAGAAAAGCACAGGAAGAGAGTGGCAGGATGTAGTTTTGATTTTAGTGAGGATATATTCATTGTCCAAGTAATGAAAGCAATGCTGTACTTTCACACAATGAAAAAGATAAACACCCATAAGAAAAGAAGCTGCACTGTTTTGTGATTGAGATGTATAGAGAAGTTGTATTTCACACGGCAAGCAATGAACAGGAAGGCGAAAAAATAATGAAATGTTTTGGAAAAAGAATACATTTCAAAGTAATGAGATACATGACCCAACCCTACAGAGACATATATATTGACAAGGTAGTGTTGATACTTCTTTTGGGCTTTTGAACTTCACATTTTTCTGTGTAGTATGATAAGTAAATCTTAGATAATATTTAATATTAGCATTGTCATGCACAGTGCTTATGCTCTGTATTATTTCTATAACTCCTTAACCTACTTTCCCCTTCACAAATCATTGAATTTTAATTAATCAATGGTTTATTTAAGATATAATCAGTATAACTTTCCACAAGAAACTTTATTGTCATTCTTTGAATAACTTCTCCTCCGGCACATATATAAAGAGAACAGAGAGAATAAAGTTATTACTAACAAAATTACCTTATTTCCAAGATTAACAATCAGAAAAGAATTCTTCTGAAAGGATCTAATGCCTAGACTTACAGCTATATAAACTCTTTGAAAAATTCAGGGCCCATTATCTTTAATCATACCAGTCTTTTAATCTAAGCACCACTAATAATTTATATGGTTACTCAGAGAGTTAATGGCTTTCATATCCTTCATCATTTTGAGAAGTTTATAATCTCCTCTATTATAAAAAGGGATCACAGCATGACAGATTTACAATGTTCTTTATAGATATGTCTTTTTTATCTCTTTAATTTAAAAAAGAGATATTCCAGACTGCTAAAAAGCAATGCTTTGTCAATATAAATACAGTAAACGTTTCCTTTGTAGAGTAGTAGAATTGCTTTTGTACGTTTATTGGAAAAATAAATCTTAAATATATGATTCACTTATATAAATACTTTATTCTCCTCATTAAACTTACGCATGAGACACAGTGGTTCCCTTGCAGAATTTCAGGAGGACAGAGATGACTCTGACATGATCCTTTTTATTGCTGTGTAGAAAATACATTAGGAGGATGTGGAAGATGTAAGAAAGGAGAGGTTAGTAGGTGATTGTGATAATCAATGAGAGATTATGGTGGTTTGTATATGGTAGTGATAGGGAAGGATGGCAAAAAATGAATAAGACCTACTTGATAGCACAATAGTCAATAATAACTTAATTGTATATTTTAAAATAACTTGAAGAATGTAATTGGATTATTTATAATTCAAAAAGTAAATGCTTGAGGGGATGCATACTCCATTCTCCATGATGTGCTTATTTCACATTGCATGCATGTATCAAAATATCTCACATACCCCATAATATATGTATCTACTGTGTATCCACAAAAATTAAAACAAAGAAATGTTTGGATTCTAGATATATATTGAAGTTGGCATTTCCAAAATACATTGTCATGTCAGCTATGGGGGTTTAGAAATAGAGTATAATCAAGAAAGACTTTTAAGTGTTGTGCTTGCACAACTGGAGGACTGAAGTTTTGAGTTACTAAGAGGAGGAAGATAGCAGTAGGGAGAGATCCAATGGGGAGGTAATCAGTAGTGGAGCATTAGACAAGCATTATATTTAAGTTGTTTACTGGACAGCTAAGTAAAAAAGTGTAAATATAGTAATGATTCCATGTTTAATGTTTTGACAAATTGACAAAATGTTTTTCAAAGCAAGAAAGCAGTTGTACTATTATATATTCTCACTAGCAATGCATGAGGGTTCTGATATCTTCAGATCCTTATCAACACTTGTTTCCTATTTTATTCTAGTCATGTTTGTAGGTGTGTGAAGTGATATCTCACTATGATTTCTATTTGCATTTCCCTGATGACTAATGATGTCGAGCATCTTTTGTGCTTATTGGCGATTTGTATATGTTGTCATGAGAAATGCCTCTTGAAATCTTTTGCCCATTTTTAAATTGTGTTATTTGTAAGAATTCTTTATATTCTGAATGCAAGTCCTTTATTTGCTGTATGATTTGTAAATATTTTCTTTCACTATATGTGGACTGTCTTTTCATTTTCTTGATGGTGTTTTTTTGATGCACTAAAGTTTTAAATACGTATGGAGTTCCAATTTATCTATTTTTTATTTTGCCATTTGTGTTTTTGGTGTAATATCTGAAAACTGCATAATTCATGGTTGTAAAGATTTAATCTTGTGCTTTATACTAAGAGTTTTTATAATTTTCATAATTTTTAAATAACTTTTATAATTTTATAATTTTCACTCTTACATTTAGGTGTATAATCCATTTTTATTAATGGTTAATAGGTAAGGGTTCAACTTAATTATTTTGCATGTAGATTTCCAATTGTCCTAGTATTATGTTTTTTTAAAAAAATTCTTTCCCCATTGAATTTATTTGCATTCTTATTGAAATTCAGTTGACTTTAAGTGTAAAGGCTCATTTCTAGACTCTCCATTGTAATCCAGTGTTCTGTATGTTTATCTTTATGCCAGTACTACAGTGACGTATAGTAAACTTTGAAATTCAGAATAAGTACTCCAACTTTTTCTTCTATATGACTGTTTTGACTATTCCATCTCCTTGCATTTATACAGGAATTTCAGAAACAGCTTGTCAAATTTGCAAAAAGAGAAGCTGAGGTTTTGATAGGAATTACATTAAATCTATAGTTCAATTTGTGGAGTATTGCCATCCTAAAATATTAAGTCATTTCTTCTGTGAACATGAAATACCTTTTCATTTTATTTAGATCTTTTATAAGTTATTCCAACAATGCCCTTAGGAATGTGCCAGGTTTATTTAGATCAAGAGATAAAGTGAAGGTTTAGAGAAGTTTAGAATATAACATGTTTACTGGTGACTTATGAGTGTCATAGGATATAACTTAAGGGACTCAGGAGATGGGGAGTGCTGTCAGACGGTTCAGAGAAATAAAGTACATGGATATGTATGAAGATTAGGGTCCAGAAGAAGAGGAAACATTGGGAAATCTGTGGTGTTTGTGAAGGCTAAAATAACAAAAAAGTAGAAATAAGAGATATGAGAAGCTTAGTCCTGATGGTTGGCAGGAAGAGGGTGAATAGGTTGTGAACTCTGGAGGGAAGCTAGAAGAAAGTCATGTTTGCCAGGAGCAGATAGCATTTTGTCTCTCTCGCTTAACTCTTGTGGATGAAAAGTTGAAGGCAAAAGGAAGTCTTTTCAAGTACACAGTAGTGACTCCCTCTTAACCCTATAGATGTAGTTTGCTAAGGTCAGGTCATACTTTGAGAGTGTTCTACTTCTTTGACTCTTTCTTCCTGCTCTCTTTAGTGGGTTCTTACTTCTGTGTATGCCTATCAGACGTTGGTGTCGCCACGTATCTGAATAGTAACCCACTAGCAGTAAGAAATCTGGACTTGAGAATCAATGATATGTGAAGGCATATTTATGTGAAATATTAGTAAGGTTTTTCCTTTTCTCTCCCCATTTTTCCTTCAGGAACCTCTCAATTTGAGCTATGAGTTATGAGAGTCTCATTGCCCTTAGAGGTTGCACGTAACTGTCAAAATAGGAACACTTAAATCTGTGTATTATATATCAATTATACCTCATTAAATCTGTTTTTTTTTTTTTAAGAATAATGGAACAAAATTTTAGCTTTAAAACTAGATAGTCAGGCTTTCAGATGTAATAAAAAAACTTTGCAAGTATATGAAATCATCAGGCCTATTAACAGACCTAAGGTGGGGAAAAGTGAGAGAGATGGAAATGCTACTAGAGAGTTAAAAACCATTTATGAGTGAGAACCTGAGATATTTGATTTTGAGTGCAGCAAACCACCGTGGTATGTGTATACCTATGTAACAAACCCGCACATTCTGCACATGTATCACAGAATTTAAAGAGTATATGTGTATTTAAACAGCTATTGTTTTTGATACTACATCCTGCCCCTCTCGCTTACCCACAAACAGAGCCAAGCTCCAGCTTAATGGGAGATGACACTCTTCCTTCTCAAGTGAGGTGGGGATATCCCAGTGCATTTCTTTCTGGGTCTAGACTGGGGAGATGAGAGCTCCTGCAGAGAACTTTCCTGTGCATCTTTGTGTGTCATCTATGTTCAAACTGGATATATGGAATGAAAGAGCGATGGTTTCATACTTTCACAGACAAAGTGGGGTATGGGAGAGCATTCAAATTTTCTTCTGCACATATCATTTTCAGCTTGAAGTAGGGTACAAAAATTACCTCATATAAAGAGTGCCGGTGGCTAGGCACAGTGCCTCACACATTGCGAGGCCCAGGTGGTAGGATCACTTGAGCCCAGGAGTTTGTGATCAACATAGGCAACATAGTGAGACTCCATCTCTCCTTAAACAACAACAACAACAATTAGCTGGGCATGATGGTGTGTGCCTGTAGTCCCAGCTACTTGGAGGCTGAGGCAGAAGCACTGCTTGAGTCCAGAAGGTTGAGGCTGCAGTGAACTATGGTTGTGCCACTGCACTCTAACCTGGGAGACAGAGTGACACTCTTTCAAAAAATAAAAAAAAAAAAAAAAAAATTAAAAAAAGAAAAGAAAGAAAAAAAAAAGAAAAAAAGAAGTGGACACTCCACAGGAATCAGAACAGGATGTGGTCCTCTTAGGCCTACCACAATGGAGTGAAATGACTAGGCCTGTGGGTCAGTTGAGAACAATTACACATCTGTAAAAGTCAGAATGTAGACTCTGGCCAAAATATATACACCTTATCACAGGCAGGATGTTACCTCAGTATCTAGTAAAAAGAGATGATACTCAGGGAGGAAAGAAGGAAAATCCTTAATGAGTCTGAATTTTAGCTACATGTAAATGAGGCATCCCCCAGATTGGCTGAATTTACTTGGAACTGACTAGACTAAGTTTTCTACTCCAGGAACTCAGGAAGGAAAATAAGTTCAATTACAGGACATATAATAGTAGTCTTTTACATAGCTATTGTGGTTATGGCCTTTACATCAGTGTTAAATGTATGTGGGTAGCCATGGAATTGAAATTTTGTAGAAAGCCTGTCTTTAGAAAGAAAAGAAGAGGATTGAGGATTATTCCATGATGATGAGATGTAAAATAAGATAAAGCCTTTAACATATCCATGGATTTATCAAAAAGGGGTCACCGGTGACCTTAATAAGACAGTTTCAGAGTAATAAAAAGGTAAAAACTAGACTGTAGGGGCTGAGGAGTAAATTTTAAATGAAAAAATAATTACTGCTGGTGCAGGCTTCCAGATAAAATTTGACTATGATGGTGAAAAAATTACAATTCAAGACTAAGAATATCAAGGCCTTTGGTATTTTTTTTTCTTTTTTTTTTTTTT
>NW_012120710.1:1137784-1166652 GCF_000951035.1 Colobus angolensis palliatus | reverse complement strand
AGATAGAGGATAGTAAACAGAGATGATCCTCAAAAAGAGGGATTAATCTTACATAAGAAATAAAGGAGAGGAGTGTGTGTGGATATACAAAGTGCTACATTCTGTGATTTGGTGGTTGAATGTTTTCTTCTTCAAAACCATTTTGCTGTAAATAAGGAAGTAGGTTTGAGGGTTTGAGTAGAGTCCTCTAATGTGGAGAACTGGAATTTCCTCATGGCATTCTTTCCATAATATACTATATTTAATTCCTACAAAAGTTTCCTAATTGCAAGTCTTTGTTACAGTTTTTCATTATAAAATATAATGCCAATACGAGAAAGTACCTTAAGTATAACTATTGAGCAAACACCGATGAACCATAGGCCATCAGTTCATTAAACATAGATCATTGCCAACATCTTCATGTGTGTCTATGTTTTCTTGTACCCTCCCTACTCTCTAGAGACAACTGTAATTACTATTTGTTTTCTTTATAGTTTTAACACCTCTGTTGCATCCCTGATGAACATATTTTAGCTTTGCTTATTTTTGAACATTATATAAAGGAAATTATAATGGCATGTATTCTTCTTTATAATTTGCTTCTTTTGATCAATATGAAAATATTAAAATTCATCCACACAATATGTACAGTTTATTCCTATAAGCTACATACATACAGAAACATACACATGCATATATATGTTTGGGTGTATATATATTCAAAGAGTGAGTATTTTATTGCTTATTTGTGGCTTGCATTTTTGCTATCTTTACAGGGTATGCTGAGGAACAGATATTCTTAATTTTAACACAGTCAGAATCATCACTAGTTTACTTCAGGTTAAAACTTTTCCTCTACTTAAATGTCATGAAGATATTCTGCAATGTCATATTCTAAAAGACTTTAGTTTTCTCTTTCACATTTGGGTCCATAACAACCATAGAGCTGAATTTTGACCAGATATTGAGTAGAAATCCAATTTAATTTTTTTCCATATTTATAACTAATTGGTTAATGGCATTACCATGAAAAAACTGCAGCACTAACCCTTTCATAAATTGTGTCCCTATGCATGAGACTGTTTTTATGTTTGTTTTTCTGTGCCATTTTTTTTTTTTGTCTTTTCAATGCCAGAGTTTTAATTAGTTATAGGTTTATAATAATTCTTGCTATCTTCTAGAATAGGCCCCTCAAACATGCATTTGTTTATGCTTATTGATTTTTCCAGGTGATTTGATTTTGTCTGACAACATAGAAATCATATTGTCAATTTTCAATTACTGGTTTGAATTTTGCAAACATATTGTTGTATTTACATTATCAAAATTCCCAATCTGTGAACATAGGATCTGCATTTTTTTGATGTCTACTTTACCGAAGTTTTATAAACTTTCCCACAGAAGTCATGCACTTCTTTTGTTGTATTCCCCACCCCTAGATTCTTGATAATTTGTGATGAAAAGAAACATTAAAAATGTTATTTTGTAACATTTAAAAATTTAGGTAAAATTTACATACAGTAAAACATATATAATATCAGTGTACAACTCATTAAAATATTACATTTTTATATATCCATGTATTTGCTTAGGTCCAAGATATAAACTAATTTCTTTCCCTAAGATCACCATCAGTTTTCTAAAGTGATTATGTCATCTATGCATCTACTGGTTTTAGTTCTGGTTAGTCCACAACTTTATCAACATATGGTGCCATTAGATTTTTTGCCATTGTGACAAACGTGTAGAAGTAACTAATCGTGGTTTTAATATCCATTCTTATGGTAAGCAAATATGTTAATCAGCTTCTCTTTTGTTGGCCATTTAGTTATGTTCTGTGGGAAATGACAGTTCACATATTATACCTTTTTTATTGGACTGTCTGTAACTTTATGGTCCGTGTAGGGATTGCTTATTCTTTCCATTTTCCAAATCTGTGTGTTTTCTCCAGATACACTGGTTTCCTCCCACATCTCAAAGATGAGCAGGACCGGTGAATTGTCTGCTCTAAGCTGTCCCAGTCTGAGTGTGGGTGTGAGTGTGAGTGTGCCCTGAGTTGAGATGAGGTCCTGAACAGGGCTGTTCCCGCCTCGTGCCCTGAGCTGCTGGGATAGGCTCTCACCACTGAAGCTGAAATAAGTGAGTTGGAAAATGAATGAATGAATGAATGAAGACAAATTATTGAAAAATAAAAATTGTAAAGGATATAAAATAAAAATGGTAAAAGGTCATTTAAATGCACAACAATAAACAATGTGGTACAAAAGAGCTCAGCAAGACCATCACATTAATTATTGTTTGTTTTGAACTGCATAGTGGTAGGAGGTGCTCCTTGCAATTTTTGTTTTGCAGACATTTACATTTTGATCTAACCTATCACCATCATGACTGCCATTGCTCACTGACTCACCAAAAATTGGGTAAATAATTTTCTTATTTGTTTTTATTAATCTTTCTTAAATAAATGCATAGCTCACATTTATTTCAATGTTTTTGTGACCAGAAATATGCCATGGGAAATTTATACTTTTTTTCTTCTATCAATTAGCCTATGGTAAAATTGGTTTTGTTATACATCTTCTTACTCAAAGTCATAGTTTCCAAGAATGTAACCAAGACGTTAAGTGAGGACTTGCTATATATTATTAGCTGACACTTAAGTTTTGTGTTAAAGTATGTTGAAATTCCCTTGAACTATTTTCTTTTAAATTTTATTTATGTATTTATTTTAGAGACTAGGTCTTGCTCTGTTGTCAAGGCTGAGTGCAGTGCAGATCATAGCTCACTACAGCCTCAAACTCCTGGGCTCAAGCCATCCTCCTGCTTCTGCCTCCCTAGTAGCTATGACTACAGGCATGTGCTACCATGCCCTGCTACTGTTTTTTTTTTTTTTTTTAAATTTTTATAGAGAGAGTTGTTGCAGGAAGTCAGGGATCCCGAACGGAGGGACCAGCCCAGCTGAAGCCGCGGCAGAAGACCATAAATTGTGAAGATTTCATGGACATTTATTAGTTTCCCAAATTAATACTTTTGTACTTTCTTACACCTGTCTTTACTGTAATCTCTGAACATAAACTGTGAAGGTTTCATGGACACTTATCACTTCCCCAATCAATATCCTTGTGATTTCCTATGCTTGTCTTTACTTTTATCTCTTAATCCCGTCATCTTCTTCCTAAACTGAGGAGGATGAATGTTGCCTCAGGACCCTGTAATTGTGTCAATTACACAAATTGTTTGTAGAGCATGTGTGTTTGAACAGTATGAAATCTGGGTATCTTAAAAAAAAGAACAGGATAACAGCGATGTTCAGGGAACAAGAGAGGTAACTTTGAGCTGGCTGCCGGTGAGCTGGAAGGAACAGAGCTATATTTCTCCTCTTTCTTAAGCAAATAGGAGAAATATCGCTGAATTCTTTTTCTCAGCAAGGAACATCCCTGAGAAAGAGAATGTGCCCTGAGGGTAGGCCTATAAACGGCCCCTTTGGAAGCGTGTACCGTCTTTCACGGTCGAAGCTGAAGGGATGAAATAAGTCCCGGTCTCCTGTAGCGCTCCCAGGCTTACTAGGAGGAGGAAAATTCCCACCTAATAAATTTTGGTCAGACAGGTTGTCTGCTCTCAAACCCTGTTTCCTGATAAGATGTTATCGACAATGCGAGCCCGAAATTTCATTAGCATTTTAATTTCTCCCCGTCCTGTGGTCCTGTGATCTCAGCCTGCCTCCATTTGCTTTATGATGTTTTATTACCTTGTGAAGTATGTGATCTCTGTGACCCACACCCTATTCGTGCACTCCCTCCCCTTTTGAAAATCTCTAATAAAAACTTGCTGGTTTTAGGGCTCGGGAAACATCACGAATCCCGACAACACGTGATGTCTCCCCCGGACACCCAGCTTTAAATTTCTCTCTCTTATGCTCTTTCCCTTAAATTTCTGAACCCAGCCAAGACATTTAGGAAGTAGAAAAGAACCCACGTTAAACATCGCGAGCGGGTTCTCCCGATAGAGAGTCTCACTATTTTGCCCAGGCTAGTCTCGAAGTCCTGACCTCAAGAGATCCTCCCACCTTGGCCTTCCAAAGTGCTGGGATTTTAGGCATGAACCACTGCACCTGGTTCCCCCAAACTCTTTTTCATAGTGCTATGTTTTAGGAGTTTTTTTTTTTTTTAGCACCTGTTTTATCTTACTTTTGATTTTTAAAATTCACTTATTTTCTGCTTAATGCCACCGTAATGTAATTTCAGTGAGAGTAGACTCCTTGCTATTGTCTATGCCTAAGTTCCCAGTATGTAGAAAATCTCCTGGCACAGAGGAAATCAAAAAGCTCTTTGTTGAAAGAATATCTTTGGAGTTGAGCTCAAGGAATAGTAAGGTAAGGTCTGATGCCTTTATATACATATTACTTAAGTCTATGACTTGTGATTTTGGGTCTTTTGTTTTGCAGAATAAATTAACTGTTTTTTGATGAGTGGTAAGGGGTGTGATACCATTGGTAACACACATTTGGTAAAAACAGAGACATAACAGGCAAGCCAAAGGAAAAATAATAACCTTGACTGTTATAAGTGAGTCTTAGAAAAATGAAATAAAATGTAGCAATAAATTATATGCTTGCAAGAGATATTTATTAGTAAAAGCAAAGCAATTCACATCCCAAAGTCATTTGTTATTCACTTCCGTTAGTGTACATGATATAATCCACAGACGCTATCATAGGAGGACCAAACTTCCGAATAAGGAGTATTGAGTAAGATTTTGATTTGTTAGAAGTATACAAGTGAGCATTTTGAAGGGAGATGTTTCAGGCATCCATATCCGAAAATTTGAATATATATGATATATAATGACTCAAAATTTAAAGCAAAAGTTTCATTAATTTGATTTGATTATTCTTCAAATTATCTTCACTTCGCACATACTCACAGTACTACTAATAGACACAATACTATTGTAGAGAGAGTAAGTGCTACACTTTCTCCTTTACATTTCCCAGACTTCCTTGCAGGGAGTGTGTAGGCATATGTCTAGTGCTGACCAATGGGCTGTGATAAGTTGTGTGTGCCGTTTTTTGGCTATGGCAATTCAATAAGAATTTGTATTTTTCCCTATCTCTCTCTTACTCTGATATGGAACTTTGGAGGTGATGTGTTCAAGACGTAGCACATGAAATTCATATATCATACCTGCATTAGAATCTCAAGTGATGTGAAGAAGAAATAATCTTAAATTGTATATGACACTAATATTTTGATGATTATCTATTACCACAGCATGAAGAATCTATATGAATGATACAGTGATTTTTGATTTATGTTTGAATAATGGTACGTTTGACAAACACATATGCACATAATTCTTTTTATTTATTTATTTATTTTTTATTTTTTGTCTGTCACTCTGTCACCCGGCTGGAGTGTAGTGGCCCAGTCTTGGCTCACTGCAAGCTCCGCCTCCCGGTTTCACACCATTCTCCTACCTCAGCCTCCTGAGTAGCTGGGACTTCAGGCACCCGCCACCAAGCCCCTCTCTCTATATATTATTTAGTAGAGATAGGGTTTCACCATGTTAGCCAGGATGATCTCGATCTCCTGACTTCGTGATCCACCTGCCTCAGCCTCCCAAAGTGCTGGGATTACAGGCATGGGCCATTGCACCCGGCCACAGATTCCTTAAAATGGGATACTAAGAACAACAATCATGTTATCCCTGGAAAGCATAATGCTGATATACATTTTATAATACCAGGGCACATTCATGAACTAGACATTTACTTATTTATTTGTTGCAAATATATTATCTCAATTATTACTCCATAATCTAGTAACACAAAGAGAAAATTTGGGCACCTCAACGACATGAGATACTGCAAGCAAGTTTCTGTCACCTGGTAACAATGTGATTTCAGGCAAATTAGTCCTTTGCATCTCATAAATAAAATGAGACAGATAATACTAATGACTCTTGTAAAAACTATGTCTTAAGTGGTAGTTCAGATAAGAATGCTTAGAAAACAGGAGAAAATTAATATCTGCTTTTGAGAGTTCATTTCTGCTGATAGGTGGAAGAGCAAGTTGATGTTAATATGTATCTGAAAGCATGCTGAATCTGGAATTTCATTTTTATTTATGTATTAGATTAAAGAGCTAGAATAAAAATGACTATTCTTTCATTCTTAATTATCTTTTTTATGGTTTTATTTATGTGATACAGAGTTTTATTAATGGAGAAACTGCTCACTGATTTTTAAAAAAATCTTGGAACAATAATAATTGTATTTATCACACGCTTAGTGTTTTACTTAATTTCATATTATACTTAAACTTCTATTGGTCTATACTAGTGTTAGCTCCACTTTACAGATGAGAAAATGAAGGCATACAGAAAGTCAGTAATTTCCTTGGACTATCTTTGCTACTAAGTGTTCATCCTGGGCTATGGGCCCACTTGGTCTGACTCCAGCATCTGGTATTTTGTATCCACAAAATTCTATTGCCTATCACAATTATTTTGTCTGCGTTTAATAACTGTATTTATCAGAAAATTATTCCAGAATGAACCATTACATTCACAGGTAAATTTTAAGTTACCTTGTATTTAGTAAAAAGGTTTAAAAAATGACAATCTCCCATATGCCAGAGGATTTGGTCAATTTGCTTCTGAAGGTGGGGGTTCAAAATAATCATCACTTAAATCAAGGTCACTTAAGTTCTAAGGATAAAATAGGCAAATGAGAAACAAAACACCTGTGTTGATGATGAGAACGGCATTCTGACTCCCGCCTTGCTGATTTCAGTTCTGGAAGAATGTCTTGAATGTATTCTTTCAATGCTCACCAGGAGTGTTGCTACCAGTTCTTTCTTATATGAAGACGTGCTAAGTTTTTCATATAACCTTCCTTGCTTTACTCAGATCCCTTTATGTGTTCTATGGGCAGTGGGTAAGCAGGATAAAAACTCCCACCCTGACTTTTCCAGAAATTGGCAGGTGATGAAGACTGTGGATGAAGAAATTCTTATGAAACAGTATCTCCTATCCCTACTGAAGAATCTCTCAACTCCTCTGATACCTCTCAGAATGTTTCATGGCACTAGGTAGTATATTATATAATAATGGTATAATTGCAGAGACATCCTTGGAATAAAAATTTCTTTTTTAAATGAGGAAATTCACTAATTATCCCTGTAACTAAAATGTAGGATATCCATGCACTTGCTTTGGAAAGGATGTCTGTATTGTTTTACACTTCTTATTGTATTTTATAATAACTTCATAGATTCATTTTAGGCTAAATAATTCAGGGAGAGGATATATTTCCTTGAGCAGACCTGTACAAAGATTACATGACAGAGGACATCTTCTCACTGGATTGCCACAGCAAAAGTGGAGAAGTTTGGTACTTTAAAATGCCACTTGTGTATTTCCACACTGCATGTACCATTGGTCTATTATCTGGTTATACAATAAAAATAAGTCAATTGACATTTCAGTCAAGGAAAAGCATCAAAACATGAAGGTAAGATTTAGCATTCATGTCGTCCTTGTACACACTCTGATTTAAATTCCATCCTTTAAATTACAGCAATTTACATATTGTATTTTCTCCAGATATAGCTTAATAAGAAATGAAGGATGCTATTTTCTTACTGTATATTAAAAATTTAAAGTTAATGAAGATACTGTTAAAAATTAAAGTTAATGAAGATACTGTTAATATTACCTTAAATTTTTTGATAGTGACCATAATTATTACACCAATTTTCATAAAAGAATTTTTGAGAGTTAAGAATTGGGTTACACACATGTGGAATTAAAAAACATAAAGCATTAAAACATATTTAAATGTAAGAATGTTATGGTTCTACCTCTTCACTGAATGAATCACAGTTGCATTAAACATCTCCCCACTAAAAACAAGAAAAAAAAGTGACTTACTTCAGTTAGTTATTTCAATAATATTTTAATGTTTGCTATTAGAATCCATGATTATTTGTATTCATAATGGTTAGAGAATAAGTTCTTATTGGCGTCATATTCATATATGTATTTCATAACTTGTCTAAATATGTAGTTATTTAAAAAAGATTATCCATTGTGATATTGGTAGAAAATAGTATTTTCTCCCATAATTTTTTATTTCAGCTTTGATTTAAGATTTTTACTAGGTGTGCACATGCACACATATATACATGCATACATATATACATATGATAATATAAATAATGAAACGTTTTATTCAGGCTACTTGCAAAGGCCTCAAATAAGGCCTATAACTAAATTAGTCTATAAGTTCTACAGCATCATATAGGAAATATAGTTTACTTTTTACTCAGATAACGTGATATATTTGATCTTTCATGGCAAACATCAATTAAAGTGAAACTATTAATACATTCAAAAATGTGAAAAGTCTTAGAAATATAAATGTTGAGTAAAAATAGTAAGTTGCAGAATGATATATCATTTATTATATGCCTTGTTTATATACCTTTTTAAAACTCATAAAACTCTTTATGTATTGTAAGTGCCATATAAACGCATACTAAAATTTTAGAAAAAAGCTAGGGAATCATACACACAAACTTATACCTCTTTGAGGTCCTGTGTTTCTGGCCACAAAAGAAAGAAATAGAAGAAAGAATGTGTAGTGGGTCATCTGGCAATCGCTGGAGAAGTACAGTGGTCCTTGCAGTTGATACCAGTGCGAAGGAGTGAACATTTCTTTTTTTTTTTAATCCTTTTTTTATCCTTTTTTTTTTTTATTATACTTTATGTTCTAGGGTACATGTGCACAACGTGCAGGTTGTGCACACGTATGTTTATTGCGGCACTCTTCACAATAGCAAAGACTTGGAACCAACCCAAATGTTCATCAATGACAGACTGGATTAAGAAAATGTGGCACATATATACCAAGGAGTGAACATTCCTTAATCATAAATGAGAATAGTTACCTGTCTGTAGAAAGTAGCACTGAATAAGAATCAGACACCTTCTATAAGCAACGACATTATGTCATTTTCCAGTGGCTAAATAGAGCACTATACAGTAAAGAAGTATGTAAGATGGATATAAACACACATACAAAACTGTAAATGTATCTTAATATTGACCAAAAGATATAATACTCCAAATGATCTTACAGTAGCATTTTTCAATAAAAAGCTCAAAAGTAGGCAAAAGTGAACAATATTGTTTTATAGAATACATTAGAGGTGGAAAAATCATTTTTAAAAGTAGAATGAATTACCCTAATCCACTAAGTAGTTTTTAACTCTACATATAAGGAAGAAGGTGGATTGATAAAGGGGCATTAAACAACATATGCAGTGATGGAAGTGTTTTATAATTTAGTGTGAAATTTCCAGATGGTAGTAGTTACATGTATGCTTTATTTTGAATTATTTATGATAATACACACTTGTATGTAGTATTTTGAATGTGTTATAGACCTTACCAAAAATAGCCTTTAAAGCGTATAATTGACAACATTTTTGAGTAATTGAATGTAATAAATGGAAGCCAAAGTAATTTAGGAAGTTCCCAGTCTTCCGGTTTGGATGACTTTTCTGTGTCTCAAAGCTGATGTCTCTTTACTAACAACAGTTTGTTCCACAGTGGAAATTACATCAATTCAAATGTTAGTGTTTACCTTTCACTCAATCTAACTCATCTCAATGCAGTCAGGAGGAATAAAATGAACACTAAAAACAAAATATTATTGTAGTGATAGACTTAAATTTCATACTCTCACAACTGTCAGAGCAGAACATTTTACAGCACTTTGTAGTAAAAGCAAAAACTGTAAATATTGCTCATGATAAGATGTCATGTTTATTTTAAAAATCCCAAAATTTTCTTGGAATAAATTCTTTCTCTTGCCCCATGAAAAACGTAACGAATGACTAAGTCCTAAATGTAATACTAAATACCACATAACGTCCCATTAGCAATTATAATTTGCTAAGACTTTGTAGCCTCTTGATGTTTATATTTTGGTTCATCTTCTTCATCTTCCTGTTGTTTCTTATCCAGTCATATTTACAAATTCTTCTTTAAATCCTCAATTCATACAAAAAGCCTGAATTTTGACAACATAATCATTAAAATTGAACATCATGTATGATTACAAATTTATCATTACATATTTAGAGGTGAATATTGCATATATCTGTGAGAGACAGATACTATAATAATAGTTTCAGATTATTGGCTGAGTCAAATTAAAGTTAGCTCCTACTGGACTCTAGAAGATGGAAGCAAACATCTCAAGGTAACAATTTTACTATCTAAGAAAGTTTCTCAGTTTTTGAGACCATGTCCTCATGGCTATACATAACAGTAATATTCTGATCCAATGTAGGATATAGGGAAAAATACAAAATTATTTCAAAATAAAAATACGCTGAATGTTTGTAAAAATGTTTTCTTCCTTCACTCTTTGTTTGTTACTTCATTCTTTCCTGTTTTTTTTTTTTTTCCTTCCAAAAATATTCACTGGTCACCTAATATGTCCCAGGCATTGCTATAGGCCCTAATAAAGTGCTGAATAAGACACAGAAATGCCTGTTTTTATGGAGCATATATTTTTGTGGAGATAAGATGAGGGTAACAACAAAGATAATACACGAATAAATCAAAAAGGTAAAAAGCAGTAATAGTAACTTCTACAAGGAAAAGAAGTCAGTAATAGAACAAAAAGCACTGGGTTGCAGAAGAGGGATTTATGTAGATAGAGCGTTCAGAGAAGACCATTCTGAAGCAGGATTTCTACACGAGACCCCCAAAGTAGAAAAGCACTTATTCATACATCAGGGGAAAGTTTCTTGGATAATATCAAAACCAACATATTTGAAAAAGGAAAAAAAAGAAAAAAGCTGCTGTACCAGGAGTATGGGGCAAGATGGAGAATGATAGGGAATAAAGTTAGAATTAGTTCGCCCAGGTAAGTCTTGTGTCCTTGGAGAGGTGTTTAGAATATATTCCATGTTAAAAGAAGAAGTGTCAGAGGCTTTTCAGAGATCTTATCTGAATAATGTTTGATTGGACGTCTGATTGTGACTGCTCAGTGGATAATGCATGTGATCAGGGTGGAGGAAAGGTGGAAGCAGGCAGACCGGTTAATACGCAATTCCGGCAGGGCACGGTGGCTCATGCCTGTAATCCCAGCACTTTGGGAGGCCGAGGCAGACAGATCACGAGGTCAGGAGATCAAGACCATCCTGGCCAACAGAGTGAACCCCTGTCTCTACTAAAATACAAAAAATTAGCTGGGCGTGGTGGCACGCGCCTATAGTCTCGGCTACTCGGGAGACTGAAGCAGGAAAATCACTTGAACCCGGGAGGTGAAGGTTGCAGTGAGCAGAGTTGGCCCCACTGCACTCCAGTCGGGCGACAGTGTGAGACTTCTCCATTTCTGTTACGGATAACAATAGCTAGAGATGGCTAGATGCAGTGGAGAAGGTTAGGATTTGGGGGTATATTTTGTGAAGTAGATCAAACGACAATTGGTGATGAATTGATTGTGTGCTGGCATAAAAGAGATGAAAAACTGTAAATGTCGCATTTGAACTGCCCATTAAGTCGTGGATAGCATAGTTCATTAACATGTTGTTTACCATAGGTTAAACACAGATGCTTTACTGTTTTGTGGCAAAAAGATCCTTGACTACAAAATATGCTTGTTCAGGAAAAAAACCTATTACATTCAAAACCAATACTAACATCATCCTATAGTAGTTGTATAATTGGACTCCAGACTAGGCTGAATGATTGCCATTTCAGTCCTCCCTAGAGTAGTTTTCATCCAGACCTTATCAACATTAGTCTAAATTATCGATTTTATTTATTGAATTATCAATGTTATTTCAATACAAATTAAGTCCAAAGAAAAACCATCACAAACAAATCAATGTAGTGAGATGAATACTCTGAATACAACAGAATGAAATAGTCTTGGGAAAAGAAAGAAAATTTTTGTAGATTTCACTGATTTCTGCATCAGTATCTGAAAGAAGAAAAGAACATATTAGTTTAATATAATAAAATGACTAAATGACTCCCACTTAAAGCACAATTATTTTTCTTGATTTCTGATTTTAATGTTATTTTAAAAAGACTATTGAATGATTTTCTACAAATTCATGCTACAAATAAAATATACTTTTAAGAGACTCATCGTGTTTTCTTTTGTCTTCTTGTAGATATTATGCATTCTTGCAACAATTATGTGTACCTGTAACAATTAATAATGCATGCTCATAACAATTCATTTAAAATGTAATATGAATTCAATGTTATAATTTATTTGACTGCCTGTATATATTACACATGATGTTTTCTGTGTGGGTGCTGGTTTCAGATCAACACTATCTCCTGATATCAAATGATGTGAAGTTCCTTCTCTGCCTTAATAGACTTTTCCCAAGAGGTAGTATTTGTTTTCCTTTACCTGTTGTGAATTGGGTAATTTATATGGCAAAATACTAAATACAAATGACTACAGAATATATGAAACTATTATGTGCTAATATCTTGAACTAACTCACTAGCCAATTGTTCATTTTACATAAAAGTAAAATAAATGAAAACCAAAGAATATAGCAATAGTCAAGGTTTAACTAAAAATGGGTATCTTTTAGTTTCTTTGGCAATGGCTGCTGTAAAGAGGTATCACCAACAAAAATAACTACCATCACATTTGCTTTTCAATTCTACTTTAGCTAATGATGTCACCTCAGAAATAACTTTGATTTGGCTGACAGTCAAAGCCTTGTCATTTACCTTTCTGGTAAACATTAAAATTGGAACATCTTTGAGAAGGGATGAAGGATGAGAACCTGAAATTAAGATGGCCAGATTTCTTGCTTATCCCCTGATCAGATGACTAAGACACAGTGAGTCCAGTTGAGCTGTTTGTTTGTGCCTTTGGGTGGTGCAATGTGGGAACAGGGAGACTTCAGGTCTAAATTGTTTGTTTTCTAAAACAGTAGTTCTTAATATGGGGTAGGATGGTGGCTGAAGCGATAGCACACAGAATAATCTGTGAGAATGTAAACAATGCCTCTTTCCATGTATAGTCCTATCCTCTTTCCCATGTTAAAGGTTTTTACCTATATTAACTACTGTTAATTTAGAATCTTCAAGTCATAATCAATTTGGATCAATTTAAGGAGGAATTCGCTAGTTGTTCAAAAGTAGCATGAGTTCCTTACACAAGACATGAGTTAATAGTTTGAAAGTTTCTGAGACACAAACTACCAGTGCTTCTCTAAGCTCCACTTTCTCATTTTTATGTAGTAAAAAACATAACACATTCCAAGGTAGCTTCTGATTATGAGATTTAACCTCTTTATCTGTAATTTCTAAATTATATTATCACATATGACTTACAGAAATGAACCCATGGTACTCTTCTAGAGAATTTCACTGATTTGCCTAGAAAACAAATAAAAAGATCTTTTCATAAACAATCAAATGTACTTTATTTCATAGTATTGGGCCTATCTTTTCTAAATAATCTTTCTTCTCTAAGGAGTTGTGTTCAGCTGATCTCTTCTTAACATGTTTAAAATATTCTATACCGCTACTAGATTTAGCTTTCTGAAACAGAGAACTGGTTGAATCACTCCTCTCAGTGAAGGTCTCTAATAAATTGCTTTGGCTACAGGATAAAGTCCAAAGTATTGAGTAGTGTTTTCAAGGTCCCTTTTTATCAGGTTCTATTTCTTTTTATCTTCACTTTCTATCATTTCCTTCTACTCTCATGTGAACCCTGAGCTACACATATATATATACAGTATCCATAATACCCCGGCAGATGGAAAGTGCTTGTGTCAAATCTGCTGAATGAACATGTTTAATGTGTGAAGCATTGGAGAACAAGCCTCGCTCATCATACCTCTCTAGAGAAGCTGCAAACACCATTGAATGTAACCCACTGGTGAATATCTTAAAAGAAAAAGAGTTCTTATCTCCTAGGAAATGACTACTAGAGCTTTCCAAGTGCTGGCAATGTGCTGCATAAATAATTCATTGGTGGATTTAAACTTCCATTTGTTTTTAGCCTCTTGCCAGGGTTCAGGGTATCTTCTATGTATCTCAGAATCATGGTTTCCCTTTGGTAAAATAGTCTAATTCCTTGGGTCATATCTGCTAAAATTTAGGGACTAGGTGCTTCTTAAATTTTTTTTTATCTGAAAACAATTGTTTTTCTAAAAGTTTAGTAAACTTCACTAAAGCTAAAGTTCAAGATCAATAATAGAAACTGCATTTACTCTCTTGCTCAAAACAAAAATAATGTGCAAACATGAGAAGAAAAATGAAAAGGAACAATTTTTCAAGATCTAACTATCAGGTTGTGTAAAACAGTGATCACTAAGAGACAGGAAGCAAGGTAGTTGTTCTCTATGATTGTCCTATCATACTGCCTGGAGTGAGTTTCCACAGCTTGGTGAAAGAGAAAACACACACACACACACACACACACACACACACACACACACACACAGAGAGACAGAGAGACAGACAGAGACAGAGACAGAGAGAGAGAGAGAGAGAGAGAGTGTGTGTGTGTCCCAGCAGATTCTCTGAGTTAAGTAGATGGAGCTGGGACTCCAGGAAGGTCAAGATAGCCTGACATTTATAGGCGGAGTGCCTGATGGGAAAACAGGGCACAAAGATGTAGATATAAAGATTTAGACATCGTGTGTTCTCACTTATAAATGGGAGCTAAGCATTGAGCACACATGTACATAAATATAGGAACAATGAACACTGTGGCCTACTAGAAGGTGGTGGTTAGGGCTGGGTTATGAAACTACCTCTTGGGTAGTGTGCTCACTACCATAGAGAAGGGATTTGTTCTCTAAACCTCTGCATCACACCATATCCCCATGTAACAAATCTGCATATGTACCCCATGTAACCCCTGTATCTAAAATAAAAGTTGATTTTTTTTAAAACAGGATACCCTCACATTTCAACTGAGTATTGATTAATTCTGTGAAGATACTACCTGAGGTCAGGTAGAGAACTACCTGAAAGGACAGAATAGAACAACAATTGGTACTCACATAGGGCAGGAGAAAGTTCTTCATCCCACCAGCCAGAGTGAAAAACCACAAAATTTACAGGACATAAGTTTGAGCACTCGGAATGGTTTGATCTCAATAAAGGAAAAATTAGCCTTGGGTAAAAACATTTATCTGTTCCTGTTTGATAAAGTGTAAAAGCATACTAACCTAATAGCATTCCAGAATAAAACTCATGAATATGTATGTCCATACACACATATATGTGTATACTACATATACACATTATATACACGTGGTGTATGTTATAGATATAATAATATGTGTGTACAATGTATACATGGCCCCAGCAGGAGGAGGGTATGTAGGTACATATACATGTGCATGTGTGTGTGTAAAGATATGTTAAAAAACTTAATGCTTTCCCCTAATATTAGGAACAGAGCAGGGATGTCCATCTAATCACTTTTATTTGACATTGTACTAGATGTTTAAGCCATTATAGAATGCTATAAGTAAATAAATGTATCCAGTTTGGAAGCTAAAATCTGTTTAACAGATGAATGGATACATAAATTATGGTGTATCTGTATAATAAAATAATAATCTGCAAAGAACCAAACTGTTAGTAAACACAACTTCATGGATAAATCTCTAAAAGTGAATGATGTCTGACACAAGAGTACATACAATATTATTCCACTTACATAAAATTCTAGAAAATGCAAACCAATTTGTTGTGACAAAAAACAGTCCAGAGATGGGAGGATGGGGAATGTGGGATTACAGAGGAACAGGAGGAAACTTTTGACTGTGGTAGATACATTCCCCATCCTGGTAATTCTTTTCATGAGTGTATACTTATGTCAAAACATATCTAAGTACACACTTTAAATATGTGTAGTTTGTGGTATGTCAATTGTATCTCAATAAAGCTGTTCAAAATATCTAAGTTGATATAGGTTTGCTTGGGGAATGGTTGTCTTTTTTCCCTTCTACAAATCTCATTTCTCATACATTATAGTGGTAAGATATAAGCAACCTACCTGGTGAAGAGAGGGAGAAGGGTAAGGTTCTGGGGCAGCAGGCTTGGCTGTAGCAGGTTCAGCTGGTGAAGGTGAATCTGCAGCGGGCTGAGCTCCAACAGGTGCCTCTGCAGCGGGCTCCGCTGCAACAGGTGCCTCTGCAGCGGGCTCAGCTCCAACAGGTGCTTCTGCAGCAGGCTTGACTGCAACAGGTGCCTCTGCAGTAGTCTCGGCTGCAACAGGTGCCTCTGCAGCAGGCTCAGCTCCAACAGGTGCCTCTGCAGCAGTCTCAGCTGCAACAGGTGCCTCTGCAGCAGGCTCAGCTCCAATAAGTGCCTCTGCAGCAGGCTCAGCTGCAACAGGGGCTTCTGCAGCAGGCTCAGTTGCTACAGGTGTGGCTGTAGGAGGTGCAGCTGCAGCAGGCTCAGCTGCAATAGGTGGGGCAGCGGGTGCTGCAGCTGCTGAAAAAATCCTTGAAGGAGGGACAAAGGGGAAATCCCTAGGAGGGAGCAGAGGAACATTCAACCGAGTAGCTAAGGGAAAACCAGGGATGTGATAGACATAGCGGAATCCAGGAGCAGTTAGAATCCAGGGATACGGAGGTAACCGGGTTTCAGTGTAAGTATTTCCGGGGTAATTGGGGACTGTATTCACTGGGGGATAGTAAAGAGGAGGTGGCAAATTCCGTACGCCATAAGGAATATTCAGAGATGGATGAAGTGGGTGATGATAGTCATTGTGATCCTAAAGGAGAAACAAAGAAGTCGAAGTTGATTGTTTGTATTTGTCCTGTCTATATATTACTTACGGTACAACTGTGATGATATATGATAAGTAATGACATTTTGAAAGAATTCCAATCTCTTTCTTAAGGCTAGCGTACTTCCATATTTTTGAAGTAAGAAGTAATAATCTCTTAAGAAAATTGAATTAACTCCAACTGAAGAGGAAATATTTTGTGTTTAAGCAAATAAGAGTATTATAGTCCACAGAATATGCTAACCTAGGCCAGGGTAAAGATAGAAGGAAAGCACTCACACTTTTAGGATTGATAGAGGATTATGAGATTGGCAGCTCCAGGCCTTCTTCTCTGCACCCTCCGTTGTCTTTCCCACTGCCCTCAGCACTCTCTGTGCCTCTAAAGTGTCCACTGAAGCCTCTGATTCATTATTCCTCTTCCAGGTGTCCCATATTCCAGACTTATCTTTCTCAACTTCCTACCTCTCTTTATCAATGTTTCCCTTCCTTTAACACTGTGCATCCTAAGTTTTCATTAAGAGGGTGAGCAGATTGGGAGGCTGAGGCAGGAGGATCACGAGGTCAAGAGATCGAGACCATCCTGGCCAACATGGTGAAACTCCGTCTCTACTAAAAATACAAAAAAAGTTACTGGGTGTGGTGGCGGGCACCTGTAGTCCCAGCTACTTGGGAGGCAGAAACAGGAGAATTGCTTGAACCTGGGAGCCAGAGGTTGCAGTGAGCGGAGATCAGGCCAATGCACTCCAGTCTGGCAACAGAGCGAGACTCTGTCTTAAAAAAAAAAACAAACAAACAAATAAAAATAAATAAATAAATAAATAAATGAGACGGTGAGCAGACTGGATGTAGATGTTGTTAATGTTATTGTATATAATATTATTATTATATATAGTAATATACAATACTGAGAAGTTTCCCAATAAATGTAGGTTGTTCCTCAGGGTCTTTGAGATATTTTAAGGTTTTTCTTGATAGAAGTTCTATGATTTATTTTTTAAAGTATAAAATGAGTACCTTCTCTGTGCCATCTCTGTGCTAGGTATTGGGATCCTACATACTGGAAAAACAGTCAAGGTTTCTTTCTTCTTGTGTCTGGGATGCTACATTCCCCAGCCAGTTAAGCATCTTAATTAACATTTAATTTTTTTCCAATTTTAGGTAGGTTTCCTGAATTACTGAGTTAAATTTTTCTCACGAGTCATATTACCAGAGACCCTTGAGGTATGACATACATACATAATTAATGTATGTATGTTCCCAGGTGTTCATAGAGGCAAATATCAACTATTTGTATTGTGGATAATAGAACCCTAGAATCTGAGGACTTAAGTATTAACTCATAAGAAATTCAAAATAAGATCTAATACAGTTTCTATTTTAAAACACTATTTTCAAAAGATTTCCACTCCTTTGTTATATGTCTGATCATTGTTGGTCAAAAGTGTGCACATCACAGATTATGTCTCTTGGACTTTCTTTGCTAGAATGTCACGTTGATTTATGGCATACTTGTGGATGGGTATAAGTGTAATTTTCTTAGTACTCTTCCATTACCAGAAATTGAGGCACAAGTAACAAAGAACTGAAAGAAAAATCTAACATCAGTTAATCAGTATGTGCTTTGGTCTCACAGGGATAATTTATGGGTATTTCCTGCAGAGAAATCATCTAACTCATTGGGATACATTCGTCCTGCTAGTTGTTCCTAGCTTGAAGACAGACACCTGAATATATGGCTGGCCCACTACTTCATGCTTTCTTTTGCTCTAACCCTTCATGCAGACAGAGCATCTCCAGATTCATCACTAAGTTTGTTCAAGTAAACTTAGGATATATTGATAATGTATTTTAGAGGCATGAGGGGAAAACCTTGTCATAGCAAAAATTTTCTTACGCTGCAAAGGGAGTGCACTTAATGCTTCTGCTCATTAAAAAGACTAAAGACCTTTTGCTAAATATGCTGAGCACAAACATATTCCATAAAATTTTCTATCAAATCAGAAGAGTTTAATAGCACTATTATTTTAAGAGCAATAGCAGTCATTAAATTTCATTGTAAAGGAATCAGAGTTTTCAAATGTAAAATTTATTTTAAGATAAAAACAAATATACTTGCATGTAAAGAAAAAAAAAGTTTTACCTCATCATTGAAGGGGAACCGTCTCTAAAAGAAAGGAAAATATATTTTAATGTGGTTACGTATTTGAAAACATCTGTACCCACATTTCCATATTGCCGAAAAATTTGCAAAGTTTAACAATACTTATAGTTAATTTTCTTGAAATTTGAGTCACTGGTATGAATGTTTTTAATTATTGTCATCATTATCATTATATGGTTTTGACTTAAACAATTTCCTCAGGGAGTTTTACTTTGGCTGGATGGATTTTGGTTTGTAATATTCAACATGTACATAAATCTTTATTATCTGAAAGATCATTCAGCTCTCATTCATATATCTGATTTTGCTATTCACTTTTTACCTCCCAGGTTTTGTCTGTAGTGAGTGTGTGTGTGTGTGTGCGTGCATCCGTGTGGTAAAGAGTAGTCTTTGTGCTGGGTGTGGTGGCTCACGCCTGTAAACTCAGCACTTTGGGAGGCCAAGGCGGGCAGATCACAATGTTAGGAGATCGACACCATCCTGACTAACAAGGTGAAACCCCGTCTCTACCAAAAATACAAAAATTAGCCGGGCTACTTGGGAAGTTGAGGCAGGAGAATGGCGTGAACTCGAAGGCTGAGTTTGCAGTGAGCCGAGGTCACAGCACTGCAGTCCAGCCTGGGCGACAAAGCGGAACTCCATCTCAAAAAAAAAAAAAAAAAAAAAAGAGTGGTCTTTGCCACCTCATCACAGTACCAGAAGGACCATATATCCATTTGTTTTCCAATGAAGTTTCAATATGGTTTGTGAATTGACCACAGATTATGAACTACAGAATAAAAATAAAAAGTAGTACAGGAAAATCATAATTTGTTATTTTAATAATTGGAGCTTAATTTATCTAATTTTAGGGAACAAAAACAATAGTTTAACATTTGGACGGCATGGTAATAACATCAATAGTAAATAGTATCATGTAGCAGTTGAGTTTCTACCATACCTGATGTACTCTGCTAAGCACTTTATATAATTATCTTATAAAATCTTTAAAACAATTTTATGGTATAGGTGTTATTATTTTCTCCATTTAAAAAGAGATAATATTTAGCATAGTCACTGGCTAGGATTAAGAATTTGAATCAGATTTGCCTTACACCAGAATGTCATCTACTTACATTACACTGAAGGCCATTACATTGCACTACATTACTTGACATTCCACTAAAGGTATGATGTGCATTTACTTCTATTCCATCAAGTATCCCTAATGTCTGTACATAAATACCTCCAGCAATGGCACTTCACAGCCATAGGAAGTCCAATCCAGCATTCTATAATTTGAAGAGATAAACTCTGTTAAGATAATCTATATGGGATCCTGCTTTTCTATAACTTTTCTGCCTCCAGCCTCCTACATTTCTGAACTTACCTCCTTTCCTTGCTGTTTATCTATTTTCAGATATTACAACTTTATTATTTTAATTTCTAAATTTTCCTTTGAAAAATCTGACACTACAAACCTCATGTCCATCTATGTCTCTTTGCTGTTTTATTATAAACACTATAGTAACTTTATCATAAGCACAAATCCCTATCAACAATTATTGAATGGTTATACAATTGCTACAATTTTGGAAGTCCTTTTACTTACCTTCCTTGCAAAAGCAACACATACAATGCAGGCCCAAAGGAGAAGCTTCATTTTGATTGACCTTAAGAATATTAATACTATAAATTTATTGTTTTAGAAAATATGCACTATTTTTTAAATTATATTTTTCTTCTTTTAGAGAGAAACAAAAGAATACATCGCTTTGTTAGTCTGTCTAGGAAGACCCTTAACAGAATAGTTGGCCCTGCTATTTAACTACTGTCTGTATGATTTAACATGAATATCACTAAAGCCAAAATATATATATATTAGCAGATACCATTCAACAGTTAATTGACTTCTAACTAAAATGTCTGAAAGTAAATGTCAACTCATTTAGCTCCCCAGGGACACATTTTGCAATTAATTTATCTTGGAGGTCTCACCAGGAAATAAAATTGCTTAAATGTCACCATTCTATGGGTGCTTCTTAATATTTTGTTTTTGTGAATTCAGTGTGAGATTGATATCACTTACTTAGAAAAATTTGTAATCTTAAACTTGATCATAATTTTTTTTTCTCTATTTCTGAAGAATAGTGGAGAAGCCATATTCTCAGGTATGTGTCTTGATTAGGCTCAATTTTGTTCAAAGAACTTAAAACCATTCTCCAACAGATAAGTTTATGGCTTCTTACTTCTTCAAAAACAAAATAGCTCCACTTGTACCAAAAAATTGCATATACAAGAACACTTATAGCATTATTTAGAATCTCATAATATGAAAAATATAAAATCCCAACAAGAAGTTTTATTAAGAATAATAATATTAGGTTCATGATATATTGCTAAGTGAATATTTAAATGTTAAATATTGCAAAGATAAG
This sequence comes from Colobus angolensis palliatus, assembly GCF_000951035.1. Classification (NCBI taxonomy): domain Eukaryota; kingdom Metazoa; phylum Chordata; class Mammalia; order Primates; family Cercopithecidae; genus Colobus; species Colobus angolensis. Next base: position 1,145,279 of record NW_012120710.1, on the reverse strand, counting down.
CCATAAAGTGAAAAAATCATGTCCTTTTCAGTAACATGAATACAGTTGGAGGCCATTGTCATAAGTAAATTAATAATGCAGGAACAGAAAACCAAATATTTGTGTTCTCCCTTATAATTGGGAGCTAAACATCAAGTACATGTGGATGTAAAGATGGCAACATGAGAGACTGGGGAATACTAGTGGGGGGAGGGAGGAGAGGAAGTGGGCTGAAAAACTACCTGTTAGGTACTATGCTCAGTACCTGGGTGAAGGGATCCATCCTTACCCCAAACCTCAGCATCATGCAATATACCCGTGTAACAAACCTGCATGTGTAGCCCCTGAATCCAAAATGGAAGTTAAAATTATAAAACAAATAAATAAATACAAATAAATAACTAAAACAGCAAATAGATACAAGAATAATATTCCTACTCTAGAGACTTGTAGCACTGTAGGAAGAGCACCAACTTTATATATGACAGAAAACTAATTTAAAATAAAAAATTATGGAGTAGATATGAACGTAAGTATTGGTAAAATATTTAATAATTATTATGAATTAGAAGATGACTTTTTTATAATTATTTTTATATTTTTCTTTTATTTTCTGTAATCTAATTTTGTGAAGTGAGAATGTATGGCTTATATGCTATGCATTTTCTAATAATATAATGAACTTCCAAGTTTTCTTTGATAAGATTGTGGATGCTTTCCTACCTAATCCTTATCAAAATCTAGGTTGGAAAAATACTATCAGATTTCTCAAAACATATTTTTAATCTTGGCTAAGCTGCTTACCTGTTCAACATAGTTTTGACCACATACTGAGTGGCCTTTGCCGTAGTGATCTTTGGTATTGTACATCAGGTTTTCACTGACACACAATTTAATAAAAAGTGTTTTGTTATCCTTTTCCTTGTTTATTTTTTCTTGAAATAGCATGCTAAGTAAGAGAGACTTACTTGGCCCTATTTTTCAGTTCTTCAGGAGCACATGAGGCTTTATGAATGGAACTGATCTGTTTTTTTCTAGGGTTTATGTGAACTCTTGAGTCCAGTTTGAATGTAGGGAAAACAAATTTCTTTCTAAGTCTCGTCTCATACAGTGTTAAAGTGAGAACTCAGGTGTGAGGTGGACTAGATTTATACAGACTAGATTTTGTCATCCATCTCTGCAAACTATGAAAGAATATAAATATGCCATGTATTTACAAGTATACTATTAAAGTCCATCAGACTGAAATCGGGTAGAGAAATTTTTAAAATGGGAACATCTTAACATAAAAAAAAAAGGATACCTTGTTTCCAGGGTCCAAACTAGTGGATGTAGCTCCTGGTTTTGATGTGGACAATGTGCCTCACTCCCTTTCTTTCTAGGGATATTTATAAGTTCCTAATTCAATGTTTACTCTTTCATTTTGAAACAAATTAGCATTGACTCTGACAAAAATAATTTAAAAACCTACAAATTTGACTGTGAATTACTTCCTTCATTTCAGAGAACCATAAAAATTGGGAAGCTTTTCCCATAAAATGACAGTAAAAGACAAATTTAGGAACTATATTAAGCTTAATTCCTAAATTCACTTCGCAAATATTCATTACTTGACTTAATTTTGGCATCAATTAGATATTATGATGAAGAAAGTTTATGCTTTACTTCATTTTATGTTAAGAATGTAATAGAATAATAGCATACATTTTTTAAAACAATGCTGTGGTTTCTCTTCCTGTAATAACATTATAAACATGAATTAACTAATGTAAATAAATATTAGAAGCTGAAAGAGCCCTTCTATCCTGTGAATTTATTACTGATAACCTAACAGCACTAGTATCATGTTATATCAAAGAATAAATGAGGCATACTAATGACTGTCAGTGCACACGTCTTACATCAGAGTAATGTGAAGTAATTTAGCTTGATTCTTAGGTCATATACTAGGTTCAGTGTTGTTTGTCAGGAGTGACAAAATCCTTTTGTGTAAGTGTTTAATTCCTCTCTTGTGGACTAGATTAACACAACCCCCTATACTAAGGCCCTCGTAGAAAGAAAGTGGGCTCATGTTTATCTAATGACTATACCATAAATCAGGCATTCAATAAAAAATTACAAGACACACAGAAAAGTATAAACAAGGTCTGAAGATTTTAAAAAAAGCAATAATCAGAACAAGAGTCAGTTGTTAACACAGATGTTGAAACTCTTGAGCGGGGATTTAAAATAACTTTGATTATTATACTAAATATTCTGATGATAAAGATAGACAAGATTCAAGATCACATAGATAAATTCAGCACAGAGAAGGAAACTGTAACAAAGAATAACTAGAAATGCTATAAAAAATTTACTAACAGAGAAAAAGAATTCATTTGACTGGCTAATCGATAAACTTGACACAACCTAGGAAAGGATTCGAGACCCTGAGGCTATGTCATAGATCTAACATTTGTAATCCTAGGAGAAAAAAGAGCAAAGCAGAAAATGTTTAAAGAAATAGTGGTCAAAAACTTTCCAAAAATATAGACAGAAACCAAAAGCATAGATAGAAGATACTCTGAGAACACTAGGAATACATTATACACACACACATACACACACACACACACACACACACACACACACACACACACACACAGCATGTTGTATTGAACCTGCTGGGAACTAAAGACAAAGAAAAAATTTTGAAGACAGCAACAGAAAAAAAAAGACTGATTATCTACAGAAAAAGAAGGATAAGAATTAGCGTATATTTTTTGTCAGAAATCATGCAAGAAAGAGGAAAATAATAAAATCTTAAACGTAATGAAATAATACTGTCAACACATAATTCTAGGTCCAGGAAATATATTCCTCAAAAGTGAAGGAGAAATATTTTCTCAGACAAAAATGGAGGGAGTAAACCAGTAAGAAAAAAAATGATTTGAACAATACTATCAACCAATTTGATTGAACTGACTTTCATAGATCACTCTACTGAACTACAATAGAATACACATTCTTCTCAAAGTCACACGGAACACATGCCAAGATAGACCATATTTAGGGCCATAAAACACACCCGAACACATTTTTAAACATAGAAATAACAAGTGTTTTGTCAGTCCAATGTAATTAAGCTAGACATCAATAACAGAAATATATCTTAAAAATTATCATATATGAGGAAATTAAGCATCATACTTTTAGATGACCTATAAGTCAAAGAGGATGTCTCAAGGAAAGTAGAAAATATTGTTATTTTTGCTGTTACAACATCCAGTCAAGATGATGTTTCCTGAAGTTTCCGAGCTCACTCCTTTACTTCTACCCTCATTGGTGAGGCTATGCCATATATTTATACTTACTGTTGGATTCATTTGTCACAGGCTGTATTCCATCTTAGGTTTCTGCAACATCTTGGTTTACTTCTATTTTTAATTTGCAATTAGTAATATTCACTCTTAAAGCTTAAGCCTTCTACGTGTTTTGGCAAATGTATGTAGTCATATATTCATCACTACTTTATCATATGTAAGGGTTCCATCATGCTAACATTTTCCATGTGTTGACCCTCTGTAGTAAAAAACAAACAAACAAACAAACAAAAAACTAACAACATCTTTCCTTTCCATCAACTCTAGAAACCACTTAGTAGGTTTTCATTCCCATAGTTTTGCCTTTTTTTCTATTTTCCCCTTATATTCATTCCTTTCTTTGTTTTTTTCTTTTTTTCCCTCCCTCCCTTCCTTATTTTTTTCTTGTTTTCTTCTTTTAGTCATTTAAACGATGTTAGTGAGTACTGTTATAGGCAAGAAAATATATGAGAAAGGCAACCCAGCAGATAAAAAGTATTAGTTTGGTGCAAAAGTAATTGCAGTTTTTGCCATTACAAGTAATCATATAGGGACATCATTAATAAAAAGCATTTGTAATGTAAAGCTCCAAAGGCATTATGGTTTTGTAAATGAAGAGGTTGAAAACCTGTGTTTAAACTTAATTGCTCCCTTATTTGAGAATGAAATACTAAAAAATAGGTATTGTTAAACTCATTATTTTGTGATTAACAAGATAGGAAATCAGTAGGTTATGTCTGACAGTTGAAAAAAGAACGGATGATAAGCATATGAGTAACTTCTTTTGTTAGACACAATCTCTCAATCCACAAACGGTAAGTGATTTTAGAAGACCGATGGACCAGAACACGTCCTGCTATTTTAGTCAGGGAAATAGGGTGCCTTCTCACCCGTGACGGACTGCTATGCTCTTGAAAATGTCAAGGGATTTAATTCACAAGAGAAACATTCTGCAAAGATATGTTACTAAATATGTTGCCATATGTATGCAACTCATTGGCAGATTTTTATAACGTGTTTGTGTTTTAATATTTTCCTAATCTCCTTCAATTACAGGGAAAATCTTTAGTCATCTTTCTATACCAATGTGACAAACTTGAATCTGAAGAGTCTTTGGCAAATTGTGAATGTTTGTGTTCTAATGGCAAAAAGGAGCTGTAATAAATGCTGTGTTCTAGTTTAATTTATGAAAATAAACTATTAGGCCTGAAATATATGGAATAACTTGAGAATTCATCTGAATATCAGATAATGTTTTGAGTACTGGATATTCAAAGTGAAAACAATGCTCACATTTATTAAAAATAATAATGTGATAAAATAATATTCTATTTAAGAATATACTAATAATAGTTACATTGATGATATAATAGGAAATTTAATAGTAATGTTAATTGAGACAAATATGTAAATTACACTCCACGTAGCTGCTTATTCAATTGTAGGCATTAAAATCATCATTATTACTTTTGCTACAATGAACATTATCAAAAGGGATGGATCACAGAGGAACTTCTAAAAAACATCAAAAGAGCTATTAGCTTTGAACTAAAAGAAGGTCATATATCCTTTAAAACTTGAGTGAATTAGTTATATTCAGATTTAGAAAACCTATTGATGTGTCCTACTAAGAAGTGGATAGTGTTTATGCTCAATGGACTCAGTGTTGTCTATGAAGCAGAAAGGAAAATTGTTTTCCGGTGAGATAAGTTTGAAGTTTAGGGAGAGTTGAAGGCAGTTAACACTAATGTCAACAAGAAAAAGAGTTTGATAAGATGTCTTTGGTTACCAACACAGTTTAAAGAACATAAACTTACTTTAAAATTCATCTGTTTTGTGGAATGGCAGTAGAAACCAAATTCAGAGTTTTGTGTGGTTGCATGTTTTCCATGTAGGGTTGGCTAAGTGTAGGGAGGCAGAAAAATTACATGAGCTATCAAGATAATATTTAAAATAATCAAGCATGAAGTCTGGGCTGTGTAAGAAAGGAAGTGAGATCAATAGAGAGTAGAAACAATGAAATGTAATCAGGATCTTAGTGGATGGGAATGGAGTGAATGGGTTCTATGAAGACAAAGAAAAATTCTCTTGGCTTCTACTTATATCACCTTTTCAAAAAATATGTCATATGTCAACTTCTGAAAATCCCTGAAATGTTCAGTTGAATAAGAAAGGAAGTAATGCTAAGAGGAATTGGATAGAATGGAATACAATGGGAATTATAAAGGATTGATGTATTCTATGGGGTCAAAGATAAAGTCTTCAAAATTTAAAGTTTTTCACTCGTTGATGACATATATCATATAATGTCACACCCCAATGGAAACTCCTGTAATGTATTCCCATTACAACCAAATGCTTAACAAATAACTTCCATCCCTATCCCCTCCTTCCTGATCTGCTTTCCTTATAGCTTTCCCTATCCCTCCATCTTCTCAGGATGTGTTGACTCTCTTGGAGCCCAAGTATGCCTCAGAGCCCATGTTTGCACCCATGTGTTTGCTTTTGCTCTTTCTTCATTTGGTGACACCATTAATGAGGAGTCTTGAGAGGTTTATAGTCTTAGCGGCTGACTCCATACTTTAGTCTGACAAAGTGGACTGAGACATGAGGACTGAGGGCTCTGGTGAAGGTTTGAGGTTAAAATTGTGGCAAATAATATGCATGAATAAATCAGAAAGATGTTAGAATGATGGCTTAATAGTTCTGTGAGCCAAGCCATGGTGGGAGAACATAAAACTTGTAGTGTTCTAGGTTATTGGTTATGATAAATAAAATTGAAGTGTCCAGAAAGTGTATATAAAGCATTTTGGTAGTACACAAGCTAGTTTAAAGTTAAGTTAATTAACTGCTTATATTAGCATCAATAGCCTCCGTGGTCAATATGAACAATAAAAATGCTGATTATACACCAATGAATCACTTGAAATTTTATTTTGAGGGGAAAAGAAATGTGTTTTTGTAACTCAGAAGCATTGGTAAAAACATCTTAAGTAGTCATCAACCTAATGAAACCACAATGCAAACCGAACATATTCAACATGAACTCATGGGAAGGGTATACACAATTCAGGAAATACTCTGAAGTCTTCTTTGACTCAGTATTCCTGTTTTCACGATAAGCCTGTCCAAACATGCTGGTAGTATGAAGTAATATGGTAGAGAACTGTGAAAGGTAGATTTTCCAGGCAAACCTAAAAAAAAAAAAAAAAAAAAAAAAAAAAAAAAAAGCAATACTGGACTTATATATTACAGAAGATAGTTTTTGTTTATGTATACACACACACTTGTCCATCTTAGTCTGGCAGAATGTTATTTATAACTATTATGAGTTAACATTTTCTCGTGCTTAAGATAATTCATGGCACATAATATTATTTTTAATAACTATCTGTATTTTTGCTTGATAGAGTCAATACAGTCTATGAGGTAGAAGGAGAAATTGTTTCCTGGTGAGATAAAGTTAAACACGGTTTAATGAATGAGAGTTAATAGCAAGCTTATTCGATCTAGCATATAAAAATAGCATTGCTACTTATTAATGGTACATATGTATATTTTCAGCCAATTTTAAAGGAACATTTTAATCTTATTTTCTAAGTTGCTTATTAGGCATATAAGATATTACTGCTTCCTATAATTTAAGCCTTTTGATCTAATTGGAATGTAGATTTTGGTAAAATAATGTTTTATGTACAATGACTTTGGGGTCATATTTTAATAAATCATTTTAAAATTAAATTCTTCAAATTACACTGTACATTTTTTGGCTTCTCTGTTTCTTTTGTAATTTTTCTGTCAATTCAATACCTTCTGCCTCTATTTCATCTCTGATTCATCACTTGAACTTGTTTTATTATTAGATCCTTCTATCTCTAATTAGCAGTTAGCACATTGTATTGTCATTTCTGTGTCTTTGTCAAAAAGGGCTTTAAAGAAGGTAAATTTGGTATTATAATTCTGTATCTCTCAGGTCTCTCACATCATGGGACATATGATAAGCTTTTTAAAAAATGTAGAATAAGGATGGGCACTGTGGCTTATTCCTGTAATCCCAACACTTTGGAGGCCAAGACGGGTGGAACACCTGAGATCAGGAGTTCAAAACCAGCCTAGCCAACAGGTTGAAACCCTGTCTATATTAAAAAAAAAAAAAAAAAAAAGAGTGGTCTTTG